>NW_027397076.1:15978280-16334821 GCF_003265705.2 Callorhinus ursinus | reverse complement strand
AAAGAAAGAAAGAAAGAAAGAAAGAAAGAAAGAAAGAAAGAAAGAAAGAAGAAAGAAAGATCAAATCTAATTTAAGGTATTAACGGATGCCAATAAGTTAATGTTATGCTTTTGGGATATCACGTTTGCATTTTACAAAATAAAGATTGTCTTATCACCAGGAGGAATAACCAAAACTAAAAACTTCGTGTAATGTGGGAGGTGGGTAAGGATGATATTTGGGGACAGGTAGAGCATTCGGTCTTCCTTTAATCACAGATAAGCTGCTATTTGGATAACCCATAGAACTTGTCCTAAAGTTGTTTAATATAAAGTATCATGGACAGACTTTGGGGCTAAAGCAGAACACACTGTGTTTAAACACCATGTTATTAGGTTGACAGGCATGGCATCAAGGCCCCAGTGTTACTGGTCCCACAGCTCCCAGGGCTGCTGTCAACAAGTCATGACAAATTGGACTAGCCAAATCTTTCAGTCACATCCGATTTTCCTAAAGATGTAGATGCACCTGCTGAAGATATTCCAAACAGAGGAAAGCAGAATAAAGCTAACAAATGGAGAAACATGGCAAAGGCCCAGCACTAACTTCTATCACCAATTGTTATGGCCCTAGGATATGCAGGGTTCTGAATTAGAAAAGGGGTCAAGGGTAAGGGGATTTAGTTCTAGATCCATCTCTGTCACTAACTGATTGTGTCTTTAAGTGAGTCAAACCACTTTATCATGGAGGGTTCTATTTGCAAAACTAGGGGAGAGATGCTATAGAACAGCATCCCTTCATCCCTTCATCTTCCCTCAGTCAGAGGTCCGAGTGGGTCTCTGGGGTACCCCTAAAGCCCCAAAGAGCAATTTAAGTGCCTCTACAGGCAGACAATGAATGACAATGGGGTTTCCTAATCAAAGAAAGCGATGAGAAAATTAAGATGCTGAGAAGATTAATCTGGGGAAAGAAAATATGGAATAAGATAGTGAGTAGCAAGATTGGATACAAGATCACCAACCAGAAAGCTCTTATAGTAATATATATATATATATATATATATATATATATATATATATATATAGCAAGGGTGCCTAAGGAAATGGAGAGGTCATGATACCTTAGTGGAAGGGAAATGGTTTTGGAGGGAAGATGGGTTTGAACTGAAGTAGATAATAGGATGTCTGAGTGATTCCATCTCTTTACAATATCCACAGTGATAGGTAGCATCATATCTACTCTGACCAGAAAATTTAACCTCGAATTAAGTACTCATTAGCTTTTATCAAAAGCCCTGCTGAAACAAAATAGCAGTGCAGGGAAGATGGACTAAGACGGTGTCATATATTTTTTCAGTGTTTGTGTGTTTGGCTTAACTTCTTTTGGACGGTTATAAGTTCTGCATATTTATGAAAACTATGGACCCAATTCTCAGAAAAAAAATACCATTAGAAATATATATGTGAAGTTTGGTATGGAGGCCAGGTTAAGAATCTCTTTTTTAAATTGGTACTAACAGGGGCACCAAGGCAAACAAAGTTCTCATTGTTGCTACTCTTACCCTTATTGTTATTGTTATTTTAAGATCGAAAACTGAAGACAGAAGAGAAATGTATGTAGGGAAGAGAGAAAAGAGATAGAGAATAGCATTTTTTTTTCTTAATAATGAGGTTACTGTTGATTCTCAAGAGGAGGCATTATCTCTCCTAAATGCTTTGGAGTGTTTCATGTCTTCTCTCTGTCTTTATTCTTCAATCAAAATGTTGATGTGTTATGTGCACCTGTCCTCAGCTTTGTCGTTAAAACATCCTGGCAACCACAAGAAAACATGACAGCTCATGATGACTATCTGCATTTTTAATAAGGCTTAGCATTTCCTACAAATAGGATTTTAATATCTAGAACTTTTGATTTGGAAAATGAAACAGCTCTTGTTAGTTCTAATAGAAAAAGGCAGCTTGATTTCCTACGCTCTGTTTTAATTTGGGTTTTACCAGCCAGTGATTTTATTGAAAGTGAAATCCACATTCCTGTTTTGCTTTAGCATCTCAACTCTAAAAATGAGAAAAATCACAGCTTCAGTAACAGAATTGAGAATGAGGTCTTGGCATCTTTCTTAAAAGAAATTTGGATTAAGAGTTCTTGGTAAATAGTCACAAATTACTCATGCCATATATCTAAACGCACACAAACAGGTTTAGAAAACTAGGTTGAATTCAATGAAATAATTAGGTATGAAGAAAATAACAGAGGTTTCTTTGGCCAGATCCCTATCAACATGGGCCATACTTGCTCCAAGGCAACGAAGAGGGGACGGGACATCAAGGACATGACCAAGAAGAAATGCGTATGCCCAAGCTCTCTTTATCTCCATGAAGAAGTTCTGTGCTCTCCCACACTACCCAGAGTGGGGTCCATGTGGCATTGTTCTGGTTTCCCCTTGTAACTTAAAGGAAGACTTTCAAAATGTCTCGAGCCCTAGATAACCTACAAATGAAGGAGGAGGATGTGCTCAATTTCCTGGCACCAGGAACCCACTGAGGCGGCACCGACCCTGACTTCCAAACAGCGCGGTACATTACGGGGGTAAAAAAAAAAGGATGGCATTATCTCATAAATCCGAGGAGAACCTGGGAGAAGCTTCTGTTAGTAGCTCATGCCCTTGTTGCCACTGAAAACCCAGCTGAAGTCAGTGCCATATCCCCAGGGAATACTGACCAGCGAGCTAAACCTGGAGCCCCTCGCTCCTGGAACCTTCCCTAAGCCATGACTTCTGGTGGTTCCTGATCCCAGGGTGGAGCGCCAGTCGCTCATGGAGGCCTCCTAGGTTAACGCGCCGGTCGTGGTGCTGCAGAACACAGACTCTCCTGGGCACGAGGTGGACAGTGCCATCTCCCCCAGAAGGTCTGATGGAGTGGATGCCCCGGAAGTTCTGCGCATGCGGGGCGCCGTTTCCGTGAACCCCCGTGGGAGGTCCCACCTGGTGTCTGCTTCTACACAGATCCTGAAGGGATTGGAAAGGAGGAGCAGGCCCCTGCCAAAATGGATGTGACCAAAGAGGAAGTTCTGACTTTAGCAATGAAAGGGAATTACCTTCCAAAGTGCCCTCTCTTTGATGCCTACAATTGCACGGTTCACCACGAAAACCCCAGGAGTCCACTTCATTTGAACAGGGGTAGAAATGGCTTAAAAAAACAAAAACAAAAACAAAAACAAAAAAACGAAAGCCTCCTACTAATACTGTCCATTCCAGTGAGGAATCATTTGGAGTCCAGATCCAGCCTATGCCCCTGGTCGGGTCCTTCCTAAGAGGGTGATGTAGAAAGGAGGTAAAAGTAAGACTCTTGCATTCAGTAGAGATGGTTTCCGGCACAGCCACACCCCTGGCCGGCTGAATAGACGTTGACAAGTCACTTAATTTCCCTGAACCTTGTTTTCTTTGATTGTAAAATGGAGGTAATAAATGCCAAACCATGGATTCGAAAAGATAAAAACGCAAGGCTTAGACAAGGTGTTCAATGCACGTTAGTGTTTCTTTCCCCATGCTTTCCTGCCCACTTCTCTTCCTTCCTGCGTCACAGCCAAGAATTGTTGTGCCTCTCCCCAGTCAAGTAGTGAGGATTCTGTTTGTCTAGTGCAAACTCAAATCAGAAAGTACCCGTACTTATTGGAGGCTGGAAATGCACAGGAGCTGAAAGATGAAGTCTCAGATACTTCATTTATTCTCTTTCTCTATTTTACTTTCTCCCGCCTTTTACAGTACAGGCACTGTTCCCTTGGCATTTGCAAATTTACTTTTTTTTATTTCTACAGGTGTAGGTGGATTGATTCAAGAAGGGAAATAGTAGCACAAAAGAGAAGATTTTTTTTCCAAAGGTAGAATTCATTTCAGAAAGGGGGAGTCTTTTTGATGATTAGCTAACATTTGAATGCTTGCGTAAGTGCCAGGCACTCTTCTATCTAGCTCACATGTGTCAATCCATTTCATCTTCACAACACTGTATTAATAGACAAGGAATAGAGACACAGAGAGTTTAAGTGAATGATGCAAGGTCACATGGCTCATAAGTGGTTGAACCAAGATCAGAACCCAGGCAAAACTAGTTTCAGAATACATGCTCTCTACCATTTCAATGGCGTATTCATCTCTTTTTCCCCGGGAGCTCAATACACAGAAAATTAAAGGAAGATAGATGGGGAAATCACAGATCAAAAGAAAATGAATCATGAAGACCATTTGAAATAGTTATTAAGCTTATGTAATTGAAATCTGATGCTGTTTCAAATATTCATAATAGAAACACTAATGTTTTATATATGGGCAGGTAACAGTCTGATCAGCCTTGATGTTTTGAAGTGATGATGTCAGAAAGCCAACTGAGACTCCTGAGAAAGTGCTTGTGGTTTGTTTTATTTCCCTGTGCTAATATTCCTTGACCAAAAACAATCTCAAGGTTTCAAGGGTGGCCAGAATATCCAGTCTGCTTTCTTTGAAGGGGGAAATATTTCCATTTTGAGAAGATGAAGTGGACATTTTCTTGGCTGCATATTTGATAATGTTTCTTTACTGGAAATACCTACAATTCTTCTTCCTAAACCAGATTTCTACAATTTTTTTTTCTCCTAAAAGAGACCATTGATACTATTTACCTCCCCTCCTTTCTATATAATGAAAAAAGAGAGGTCAAATAGACTCAGCTCTTTCACTTATCTAGAAGCCAATCTAGGATTCAAGTCCAGCTCCCTTGACTTCTCATCCAGTTCTGCCACTCAACCACATGTGTTTCTTTCTCTTACACACAGGCTCTTTTTGGCCACCAGTAAACACACTGACCTTTGAAATATGGAAAGAAAAGTGCTTTGAAATAAAACTGGCACAAACAGCAGTTAGACAGCCGTCATCTGGAGGCCGAAACAAAGAGGGGCATAGTGTTCAAGCTGTCTTCATAATTACATGAAGCAGTTATCACTCAGGCCCCAGTCTGAGCATTACCCCCCAAACAAACAGCCGAGGTTTGAGAAAGCACATAGGCGACTTTGTTGCTCTAGCATACTGAGGGGTGGGAAGCCCCCCAGCTGAAAAATCACGTGTGGCTGGGGCTGTTTTCCAGAGCTCCAGGCTTTTTCCTTTCTTCCTTCCCCATTAAACCCCTCTGCTCTCCTTGGCAAAGGCCCTCAGGTGAGGTAAGTGCCAATTAACAACAAAGAACTTGATGTATTTCAAGTTTATGACTTAGAGCTAGGTTCTCATGAAATAGATTCTTCTCTGGTCCGGGAGCCTGGATATGCAGAGAGCAAGGATTCTAAGTCTGGCTGAAATTTGGTTCATTTTTGCTCCTGCCCTAAAAGTGTTTTCTCTTTTGGGGGTTTGCTGCAAAAGAAAGCCAGGTAACAAACCCCAGAAAGAGTCCAGTCGGACTCTGAAAACTTCAGCTGCGAAGATAGCTGCCGCAGAAACCTTAGCAAACTGGGGTTTTGGAAAAGGTGGTCTTAAATTTCTCATGGATCCATTGGATGAGAAATTCATTTGTTGTATGGAGAGAATAAAGACAGCCAGCTTCAGAATAAATAGGAGAGATGAGAATATCTAATCCAAAGTATCTGTGAAGCCTTTTCCAGCTTTCAAATTTGGATTTGATTTTTCTATCCTAGAAACGGTTTTAGTCATGTTCTAATCATTTGAGTGTTATCACCCAATTTTATAAAAAATATCTTTGTAAATTGTTCTCAGGCCACAGAGATCTGAAATCTGACCAATAAAATGATCTGTTTTGACATCTTAGAGCCCTGAAAGGCCAAGAATTTTGGCAATAGAAACATAGATGGGTTAAAATATATTTTAAAACAATCCCTCTAATTATTAATTGTACTCAGTTGTTTAATATTTTCAGCGCCTACTGAATTTAGCGAAGGGAATGACAGATGCATATTAAAATGCATGCAAATACTACACACAAGCCACATTTTAATATATTGTTTTGCATTCATAATTTTAGTCTTGTGATTTGTATTTTCATTTGCTTGGGAACAAAGACTTTCTTCTCTCCCCACTTGGGAAACAAGGCAAGACTTGTTCCTGCCAGCATCCTAATAGTATTCCTGAAAAAGCAGCAAACTTAATGGCTCAGGAACTGCTCTCCTCCACCGCGGGCTTACGGCTTACGGGCCCCTTAAGTAGGGGCTGCATTTACAATGCACTGAAAAGGTGAAAATATGCAATCAGTCAGCTGCTTTGTCATGTAGTGGCAAGCAATCATATTTTTTTGTTGTTGTATCAAAACTGAACAGACTGCTTTAAAAAAAAATAAGCTGTTTAAATGTACAGTCTCTTTTCAAGTAGAAAAGAGATTCACCAAATCCCATTCCTTTTTAATCCAAAGTCACAGATAGAACACACTTCCCAGCCTCCCCTGCAATTAGGTGGTTTCTGGCCAGTGGAATGTGGGCCAAAGGAATGTATACAATGTCCAAGCCTGGCTACTAGAATCTACTGGGCAACTCCTACACTAGTCCTCTACACTGGACTCCTGATCTCCGGGCAGGATGCTGAGTGAAGGTGAAGAATGCCCAGAGCATAAGGAGGAGCCTCTGGATGGAAGGAGGTTGGGTTCTGGAATAAAACTGTGAGCAGACAGACTCTGCCTCTTTCCATCTCCCCTGACCAATGACTCACAGTAGACTGTGACACATGTTCATTATGTGGTAGCCTGTCCAATGAAGGTTCTCATGAAATAGATTCTTCTCTGGTCCAGGAGCCTGGATATGCAGAGAGCAAGGATTCTAAGTCTGGCTGAAATTTGGTTCATTTTTGCTCCTGCCCTAAAAGTGTTTTCTCTTTTGGGGGTTTGCTGCAATAGAAAGCCAGGTAACAAACCCCAGAAAGAGGCCAGTCGGACTCTACAATTTTTTTCTCCTAAAAGAGACCATTGATACTATTTATCTCCCCTCCTTTCTATATAATGAAAAAAGAGAGGTCAAATAGACTCAGCTCTTTCACTTATCTAGAAGCCAATCTAGGATTCAAGTCCAGCTCTCTTGACTTCTCATCCAGTTCTGCCACTCAACCACATGTGTTTCTTTCTCTTATCTGACTTTCATACCCTTGTGTATTTACCTCCAACATGGTACCAGCGTCAGTCTGTGAGACCAATAGCAAATGGCAGAAGTGATGGCATGTCCCCTCTAAGGTTAAGTTATTCAAGACTATAGCTTCTGTGTTGGAGCTCTCGCTCATTGTCTCTCTCTCCCTTTCTCACCACTCTCTCTCAAGGAAGCCAGCTGCCATGTCTTGGGGTTACTTAGGCAGCCCGTGGAGATGCCCAGATGGTAAGGAATGGAGACGTCCCTCTAACAGCCAGCAAGGAGTTGAGGCCTGCTAGTTTAGGAGTAGCTACCCCACAACTCCAGCAGATAGTTTGAATATGATTTGGGAGACACACCAAGCTAGAATCACCCAGCTAAGCTACTCCTGGATTCTTGATTCTCAGAAACTGAGAGAGATAATAAATGTTCCTTGTTTTAAACTGCTAAGTTTTAGGGCCGTTTGCTACACAGCAATAGATATCCAATACAACATGAACAAAAACAAAATTTTATCAAGTCACGGAGACATTGGGACTGTTTGTTACAGTGCTTAAATGCGGTAATGCTAATAGTAATTATGCACATGCTCTGCGCACACTGGAAGGTTTCTAAGGGGAGGACTTTGGCTTGTTCTTTCAGACATCACTGCCCAACGCCGGGCCTAGATGAGAGTAAGCGTGGGGTAAATGATAAACAAGAAGTACAACTTCCAGTAAGGTGCGTGGTGCGCCCCAGTACACGGTGCCTACAAAGTCAACACCGCTCAAGCAGCTACCACTCAAAGCCGGATGGGTTCAGCTGCAACTTATTTCGGGTCAGATAAATTCTGGAATTGCATTCTTAGCGGATGCATAGATTGTAGTGTGTCAGACATTCACGGGAAGGGAAGACTTCACTTATCTAGTTATATTTGTATTTCCAGATCATCATGGTCACGTTTATATGGGCCAGGTGCTGTTCTAATAGGCACATGTGTTAATTTATTCAATCCTTATAACAACCTGATAGAGAGTGTGCTGTTGTTCTTCTAATTTTATGGGTGAGGAAAGAGGCTCAGTAAAGTTAAGCACCTTGTCCCAGGTCACAGAGCAATTTAACCCAGAGCCTCTGCTTCATCTCTGGACTTACAGACACCAAGGCTCATGGGGTTCCCCATGGTACCAAATCACTCTTTCAACAGAATTCTCAAAAGACACAGAACAGGGCTGCAAAGTCCAGGAAAGGGCTGCTAAATCGATGGAATAGATTAAAAGATAGTCCTGTGAGGACAGAGTAGAATAATCGTGACTTTTAGGCCTTAAGCAATTCATGTTACGAGGGGCCAGGGTCACAGTTTATAAAATCCTAAAGGACGTGAATTTATTCACCCAGACTGATGCCCACCACAGCAACGAGGCCTCCCCTGAAGCGTGTCAGAGATAGTTCTAGCAGAACTGGAACAAAGGCAGTTTGTCGATGCCAGGATGCACCCCCATCGGCCAGCACGTCAGTGGCAGAGACTAGACCCACTGCCCCCGGAGCTGTGATGGAGAGGGAGAGAATATTCCAAACCCCAGGGCAACCGGCTTCATGGGGGAGCAGCCAAGAAGGGGTGGGTTGGTTGTCCTGCTAATTGGCAAAAACCTTCGTAACGAATTCCTTCCAATGCTTGCCAGTCCGCGCTAGCCTCACAGAAATCGGGAATGGGCCAAAGCAGCCCTGGGAATGGATGGACACCCTGGATCTGCCTCGTGGAGCACTGCCAATGGGCTAATGAGAGCTTTTCATGACTTTTTGGATGTTTGCGGAACGAAAGGCTTTTGAAACCTGATTCCAAGGCTGACCTAGAGTCTCAGAGACAAGAAAAATAACCTGTGGAAACAAGCTGGGGCTAACACAGGAAAACCTTGCTTATTCTGACTTTTACGAATTTTGGTTGCCGAAATATATTTCTCTCCCTCTTAAAGACAGTGGGACAGATTTTTAATCTGTAACAGTTGATGCTGGGGCAGAGTTTTAAATTTATCCTTCACTTCCTGTAGTGATGGGTTTGCTAAGGAAATGAATGATGCATTCACCTTTTGCAAAGGAGAATGATGCATTCACCTTTTGCAATGTTAACATTGTGTAGAATAATAGGCCATTTTTAAAATGTGGAAGGACTGTTTACATAAAAAGAAATTGATATGTCCATTACAAATCACTCTAAATAATTTATTTCAGCAGGCCCTCAAGGATCTAATTCTAACAGGAGCTAAGTTAGAGTTCTTGGGGCGACTGGGTGGCTCAGTTGTTAAGCGTCTGCCTTTGGCTCAGGTTATGATCCCAGGGTCCTGGGATTGAGCCCTGCATTGGGCTCCCTGCTCAGCAGGAAGCCTGCCTCTCTCTCTCACGCTCCCCCTGCTTGTGTTCTCTCTCTCTCTGTCAAATAAATAAATAAAATCTTTTTAAAACAAAAAAAGTTAGAATTCTTACACTCAGAAATAAGACTGAATGCTTTATGATGGTCCACAATTTGGAATATTCATATGTTTATGCTAGTAATTGTTTTCTCCCAATCATTCTGAATTGAGGCTGTCTTGCCAGAGAAATAAAGAGCCCACATTTATGCATCTTTGTATTCTTTTCCAGCTGTGGCTCCCCAAATCAATTACTTGGCATTAATTCATCACTTTTAGACTTTTCCATTAGTAAAAAGATGCTTTTTTTAAAAACAGCCAATGACTGTCATGGTATAAATAAATTTAGGGTCTACTAACGAATGGATCGTGAATGGGCAAAAGGCCTTGTTCAAGGCCACCCTCTAAGTGAAGAGACAGGCTTGATGAGCTCTCAGGGATCCTCTGTATTTACTACATTATGTCACATGTGTTCGATCTGAATCTTTTCCCTTAATTATTCCTAAAGGGGTAGAAATTTGGGGTTGGGAGATGATGTGAGGTGGATACAAGAGATTTGGGAAGCCAGTGAATGGAGAGGCAGATGAGAAGCAGGTGCAGGGAGAATGCCTGGCTAATGCTAATGGCAGCACTCCTGGGTGAAGGTTCTGGCATCCCAGCCCCTCTGAGATTCCTGCTCTTCCCGCGACCGGTGGTTCAGCTTTCTTTATGTACATGTCTTTACAACTAAGGAACACTCCGCATGAACGTCCTCATAACCAACCTACGATTTTTACAGTTGACACTAATAAACTCCTAACTGTTGCCTTCTTCCTTTCTTCTTTGTTTCCCGTCCCCTACCACACCACCACCTGAATAATCTGTCTAAAATGCAAATTTGATCACTCTCTTCTCCTACTACAAAATGGTTTCTCACCAATGGTTTCTCAGTCCTACATTGACTTTCAACATCCTCAGTGCCCTGCTTCCAGCCTGCGTTGCCTCTGTGGTCTCTGTGGCTCCCCCTCTCAGCTCTGCACTCATGGGGCACCTCAAAGGGTATATTCTCTCTACCTTGGGGTCTTTTACCCGCTGTCCTCTCTGCCTGGAATTCTTTCTCCCCTCCCGCGTTCCACCTGTGGTATGGTCTGCCTGTTGAAACTCTTTATCATCCTGCAACTGCTAGATCTTCATCTCAGAGGCCTTCTCTGGCCTCCCAAAAAGAGATGAGCTCTTTCCCCTTTGAGCCTTCACTGTGACAGGTGAGGCATTCCTTATATTATTTTATCAACTGTTTGTTTATATCACTTCTACTTTTATCATTCTTTCTCAAAGTACAGCCCAAAGAACAATTGACTCAAAAATGTCTATGAAAAGCGCAAATACCTTGCTCCCATTTTAAATAGGCATCCTTGGGGCTTCTTAGGGGACTAAGGTTTGACAACCACTGGATTCAAGGGCAGGTATCATGTATTAGTACATGGTAGCTAAGGAATGAATAAAAATAGCTAATTCCTTTTGGGCTTCTGTAGCTCCTTCTCTAGGTAAGTATGATTGCAGCTCAGGTCCATTCCAGCTTATTCACCATCATGTCTATCCCAGATCCTAGCCCAGGGCCCTGGGGCATGATAGACACTAAATGAATGCTTTTTCACTGAAAGAAGCTGGGGCCTACAGAAGCTCTGAGTGCTATGCAGCCGGGCAGAGATGCAGCCAAGTCCTCAGCAAGATTAGCACAAGGCCTGTTCAGTTACTCAGGAGGAGGCAGTAAGTAAGAGCAAGATCATAGCTGGCAGTGCTCTGATGTTCCTTTGTAGAAATCCTTGATGTGGGCTGTGAAATGTCAAATCCAGATTTGATTAAGCCCAACTCCAAATCCCCAAGGCAAGTGTGTATCCACGGTCTTAATGTAATTATTGGAGCCACCTCCGTCTGTTGCTTTCAAAAGGGCTGAGCTAGCACTCCATCCATTGATACCGACTCCTACAAAATGAAGCCTGCAATTAATTCAGCACGTCCCAGGCAGATAATGCCTAAAAAGCTTGATCTGGTTCCTTCCCGAAAATTGAAGTATTAAATTAAACCAATAAATAAATAAGTAAATAAGCCCTCTGATCTGCTGTAAAGCCAAGAGAAAGGGTGGGTCCCAAAAGCTACGGTAGAAATCAAAGTTTTTGTTTCTTTTGCTTCAGGCTAGACTGTTGTCTCTTTGGAGCTTTGCACTTCCTCCCTGGAATGATAACCTATCAATTTTCAGTTAACCCATACTTTGAATTTTTTTTAAAGGCAGAAGCCAATAAACCACGCAAGCTGATGCAAGGGCAGTGGACCAGTTGAACGATTCAATAGATACAAGTAGAAACTTGGCTTGCTCTGCTTATACACACTTGAGGGATGGACAAAAAAAAAAAAAAAAGTCTGGCCAGAACCAAGTCCCAAACCAAAGTAGGCAACACTGGGATTTATCAAATTAAACCCAAATGCCACAGCTTCACTAGAGCAGACCAGATTTCACCACTGTGTTCTCAGAGGGAAGGAGGGGTGGGGGGCCGCTGCTCCCAAGCTCAACCACAAGCCAGAACTCCACTTTGCCCTGTGAAATTCAGAACACATTTGTTCTTTTTTTTCCCCCCTTCAAAATTTACTCCTGCCCTTCCTTAGGGTCTGTCTGGAACAAAAATACTTGAGAGCCAAAAACACCAGCAGAAAGGCCTCTTTATTGTGAAATCCAATCTGAGTAAAAGCAAGAGGATCAGCAATCTTTTGACCTTGCCTAGTAGTGCAGTCTAGCTGATCCATAGGTTTAGATAATTAGGAAAAGGTCTGATGAGCTGTCAAACCACTGAAATTTTAGAGTTTTGCTTGTCACTCTATATAGAAATGATTCAGAAGTTTCTTAAATTCCAGAAGCTTCCTAAAGCAGGACCCATAAGACTGAGCAGAGAAGTCTCTGTGACCCTAGAACGAATCTCATGTTTCTGGAACTTTTTGAAATTAGCCCAGGCCAGATATCCAGAGGTTATAATGGATTCTGTTGGAGCAATCTTTCCCAGACTTACCACAAGAGATAGGTCAGTTCCAAACCAACCTCTAGTATGGAGCGGTGGTAAAAGCAAATGACTTTTCACCATTTTTTGGTTCCTACAGCAACAGCTAATCCCACACATGGCTGTAACATTAAGGCTGGAGTCCTGGCAGCAACTACCACTGGGACAACTCGTTTAAATATCAAACACTTTTTTATGCACAAATGATATTAGATATAGTCCTGCCTTTCAGGGGCTCCCTTGCCTCAAAGCATCCAGTGTCTCATTCTCTCTTGGCTTACATGTGACATCCAAACTCATCTAAATCTTTTCCCTGTTTGCTCTCACCTACTCTTCCCTTTTCCCACCCTCTCTGCCATACATTCTAGACCAGACCAAGGGTTGGCAAACTTTTTCTGGAAAAAGTCACATAGTAAATATTTCAGGCTTGCAGGCCATGTGGTCTTTTGTCACAACCATTCAATTCTGCTGTTGTAGAACAAAAGCACTCATCATTAAGACATAAATGAATGAGCATGACTATGTTTCAATAGAATTTTCCAAAGGAAAAAAAAAGTAGCAGGCTAGATTTGGCCCTCAGACCATAGTTTGCCAACCCCTGTTTTATATAGACCACTTTATTCCTTTGTAGGTGGCGATTTCTTCTGCCTTGGAGCTTTTGTCCTTTCCCCTCCACCTCAAATAAATTATTATTTTTTGGAAGACTATTATGTGTCAGATACTGTCCCAAGATCTAGAGATGTAGCAGTGAGAAAACAGACAACACTTACTACTGTATAGAATTCAGATTCTAGTGGAAGCAAATAGGTCGTAAATAAGTAGCAAACAAAAGCATAATGCCAGGTGGAGCGAGGATGAAGAAAAATAAGGCAAAGTAAAGGGGTGAGAATGTTACTTTAAATAGAGTGGTCAAGGAAGGTCACTTTGACCAGGTGAGACAGGAACAAAGATGAAAATAAAGTGTGAGTTCAATCAGTATGGATGACGTAGGGGGTGCGGGGAAGCATTCCAGGCGGAGGGAGTAGCAAGTACAAAGCGCCCAAGGCAGAACATTCTTGGTATATTGGAGGAAGTGAAAGCAGGCCAGTGTGGTTGGAGTGCAGTGACTGAGTGAAGGATGAGATCAGAGAAGTAGCTGTGGGCAAGGTATTTTAGAGCCTTCTAGGTCAAGGAAAGGACTTTGATTTTTATTCTAATTAAGACAGGAAACCACTGAAAGGTAGAGAGCAGAAGGTAGTATGATCTGCCTTATATTTGAATAGGATCACTCTGATGGCCCTGTGTAGGATAAAGGGTAGGGAGGTAAGAATGAAAGCAGAGAGACCTGCTAAAGAGGCTAGTGCAATAATCCAGGTGACAAATGCTGTTTAGGGTGATAACAGTGGAGGTGGTATGAATTGTCAGATTCTGAATATATCTTGAAGGCAAAGCTGAAAGGTAGGGTGTGAAGGAAATACTCGAGGATCACGCCAAGAATTTTGACCTATGCCACTGGAAGGATGAAATCTGATTTATTGAGATAGCAAAGACTGTAGGAAGAACAGATGGGGTGGGAATAACCAAGATTTTTTTTAAATTATGTTATGTTTAAGATGCCTTTTGGGTCTCTAAGTGGAAAGGTTAAGTAGACAGTTGAATAAATGCTTTCGAGTTCTGTGGAAATAACATGGATAGAGGTAGCTATCTGGGAGTGATTGGCGACAGATGGTATTTAAAACCCGGAAATGAGGTAGGATTAGTTAAGGAGAAGGGAGAAGAGAATAGAGGTCAGGGACTGAGTTCTGAAGCACTCTAACATTTGGAGGCTGGGAAGAGGAAGAAGAGCCAACAAAAGACTTAAAAGGAGTGACCAGTGAGACAGGAAGTGAAGTAAGAGTGACTTCCCAGGAGCCAAGTGAAGAAGTCTTTCAAGAAGAAGGAAATGAACAACTCTGTGAAATATTGCTAACATATTGAGCAAGATGAGGACTAAGACATGACCCAGATTTGGCAACATGGGAGCCATTTTTTGTTTGATGAATAGTGAGGATGAAAGCCTATATACAGTGTGTATGACAGAGAATGGGGGAAGCCCACATAATACCTTCTTTCCCCTGGGATCCTATAATACCTTATGCTCTTACAACATTTCTCACAATTATAATTATTGGCTTCTATTTCTATCTCCTCAACTAATCTGTGAGCAATCTGAATGCTGAGTCATGTTTCATTCATTCTCTCCACAACAAAACATAGGCACAAATTAAGTACTCATTAAATGTTTGTTGAATGAATATGAATTGTAATCTAAGAAGGAAAGTTTTCATGTAAATGACTAAGAGTACTAGAAAGTACTTTTAGGCTAGAAAAAGTAATACTCATAAGCAGAACTTAAAAAGAGGGAGAATGGGTACTGTATGCTATTGTATGGTGTTATGACACCAGAGATACTTGGGTTTCTATGAACATTTTACTCTTTGTCTCAAAATTACACATAAATTATTCTCCATGGCATATGGTGATATCATTTTAGTAGAACTCGTCCAATTTTGCTAAAGAGGATAGTGAAGTTCTGGAGGATTTAGCAAATGTGCCCTCACCCTGTAGACTGTGTATACTTGGTATAAGATTCCATAAAATGTGTCCCTCTCGTTTTGTGTTTCTGAAGTTACAAACACACCTCCATTAGAAGAAACCTCCCCAAATCCCTATTACTCTATTCTTTTTTTTTTTTAAGATTACATGTTAAAAAATGAGAATTGTTACAAGAAGTTCCTTTGGGGTCTGAATACATTGGGTTAATTAATTCTCTCTTGGTTGGAATGATTATTTGAGCATTCAGGCCTTAGCACCATGACTATTAAGGTCCAGAAGCAAAAATTATTACATGATGATTCAAGTGACTTTCTGATTATACTGCTTAATAAAATTAACACTGAAGGCTGAAACACTGTGTCCAGAAGTCAAATGGTGATTTTCCAAGGGTCTATTAAAAAAAAAAAATTTCATTTCAGAGGATAAAATGTTGCAGTCCTTTTATCTCCAAGTGAGTAAGGATTAGTAAGTAGTTCAGTTAGTTCCTGCAAATTAGGGATTCAGTTATATTTTATTTATTCAATATGGGAGAAGTTTTTGTGAGTGTTGGGTGAGTCATTTCATAAGACCAAAGCCAAGCTAAATTAGAGCAGTCCCTGGTTGAAGATATTTTTATTGCAATGAGTAGGTCTCTCTCTGGGTTTTGGATACACAGGTGTGGTCAAACTTTGGCATGGAAAGTAAGTAGAATCATGAATTCTAAAGCAATGACTCCTAATGTCTTGAAGACGTAATGCTGAAGACACATCTACACACATTTGCTATAAGGAGCCAAAAACACAGGACAGAGGAAATTAGGTAGAAGCAGTTGAATTTGTCTTCCTTTTATCTTCCGCTTATCACTGACCCCCAAGGACGCAAATACCTGCTTTATTAAAAAAAGGACATAATATATATAGTTTACAGAGAAATAACCTTCTAGAAAACTGTTCTTGTGAATTACTTTTTTGTGCCTATCAAGCTTTCTATTTTGTGGGTCGTGGATTTAATAGGTTGTAATGCTGTTTAAACACCATAGATACTTAATGCACCATGAAAAGCCCCTAAGCTATGGGAAATTACAAAAATGTTTCAGTGCCATGGTCACAAATGTGAATGATCTTCTCGACATGAACTTCAAAGGTAAAATGAAATTAAATTTCCCGTAGATTTCCAAGTGTTCATTGTCCAGTGACCATGGTTCCCGAGATTTCATCCATGTCTCTCTTAGGATTCTGTTTCAGCCAGCCAGGCAACTGTCAGCTACGGGGGCTCTGGAAATTCAGTTCTGGGTACTATCAGGAGCCTTATCAAGGATACAGCCAAGAAGTTGCAACTTCAGTTATCTTTTGGGCACATAAAATAATGACTTTGTGCAGGTCATGGAGTAGTTTCCTGGTGGTGTTGGTGCCGGTATAACAAGCAGTTGAATCAGGAGTCTCTGGTCTAAAGAGAGTATCCATCAATAAAGCAATCATATGGCAAGCGCTCATTTTCATAATCAATTTTGGCAAACTAATAGAAATCAACAGATATTTAAAAATTAGTATCTAAAGATTATAATTATATAGATATTATATATAATTATATAGATATTCATTTCAGAATTAGAGAAACTCATGGAAGGGAATAAAATATTATGGTCTTAGCACACAGTAAAGGGTGTGCAAACATGATGAAGTAGGCTTCTGTGTTTACATTTCTTCTCATTTTTATACTTATTATTTCTTAAAAAGATTTATTTGAGAGAGAGAGAGAGTATGAGTGTGAGGGACAGAGGGAGAGGGAGAGAGAATCTTAAGCAGACTCCACACTAAGCCCAGAGCCCGACATAAGGCTCTATCTCACGACCCTGAGATGAAACCAAGAGTCAGACGCTCAACTGACTGCGCCACCCAGGCTCCCCTCATTTTTATACTTATTAAAGGGCAAGAGAAAGTTTATGAAATTTTATTTTTTAAGAGAGTAGAACTTTATGCTTTCCTTACTAAAAGGGAGAAGTCCATACCTTCTCCAAATCAATAATAACCTCTAATTGATAAAGGAGATTGTATGTCAGCCCAGTGACTTCTTGGTGATTAGAGATAGAGTGTACATCAAGTTCAACAACTAATTTTTATTCTTGGGCATGGTAGTGGAGGGGGGAGGAGCAGAGGGAGAGGGAAAGAGAATCTCAAACAGACTCCCCGCTGAGCACAGAGCCTGATGCAGGGCTCCATCTCATGACCCTGAGACCACGACCTGAGCTGAAATCAAGAGTCAGGTGCTTAACAATTGAGCCACCCAGGGGCCCCAACAACTAATTTTTTAAACATGGCAATACCTGTAAGCATTCTTGGAAACAGGGAAACCAGGTAACAAGCTTTCTTGTATTAATTAGTTCTCTGCAGACCAGGGTGTTCTCTGCCTAGTGCCTGCCTTCCCCAGGTTTTAATAGTTCTGAACAGCCAACCCTCCTGGTCCCCCACCATCTCCTGCAGGCTACGCACAGGTAGAAAACTTTTTTTTTTTTGGTCTCTCTTTCCTTGTTGTTGTAGTGTTTTTTTGTTTTTTTGTTTTTTAATTTCTCCCTCTTTCTCTTCCTCCTCAACAATTTTCAAGCTGGCAGAACATGTTTTTGAAAGGGTTAGTATAGTGGTTTATAGAAAGGCTTGGTGCTAACAAGCCCTGGGTTTGAATCTCAGGTCTGACACTTACTAACTGTGCCCCCTTGGGCCAGTTATTATACTTAATGCCAAGCTTCAGATTTTTCATCTGTAAAATGGGGCTATCAATAACAACCTTCAAGGTTATTTTAGAGATGAGTCGAGATAATATCATTAAAAGGCTGAACAGTATACAGCATGCAGGACTCATAGCTATTAGTACTGAAAAAAACTGACAAATTGACTTATAAAAAGCATAGGAAACATGATAATTCTTCCACAAAAATAATATTTGTGAGGACCTAATGGACCCACTAACACACTGCACAATTTGCTCAAGCTGACATTAATAAGAATAAAATGCAGACCTTTGTCACCCAACTTCAGGCAAGTTTCATTTCGTACAGACACAAAGAAAAGGCTGTGATAGAAAAAACATAGAAAGCTGCTAACTTGACACTTAAAATTGTATATTTCTGCTCTTCATTTGCACCAAGAAAGCGTATTAGAAAGTATATTTGGCCTAACAAGCTGACAATGTGTGGTATGGGTCAATTAAGGTTATAAAATAACACAAAGAACAGGCCCTCATCAGAGTTTGGTGCTTTACAATAGATGAAAAAGCCAAAGGAGATTTAATCAGCTTACATGGGCTTGGGTTTCTCTTCCCTGCTCTTAAAAGAAGGAATCTTGCTTTATTCTGGCTATTTCCGGAGGAGAGCCCTCCTCCCTCCCTCAAGTATTCAGGCTAATTACAACTGGTGAGGTAGTTTCCAGGCTGAATAAGAAATCAAAAGGGAAGGGAGGGGAGGCGGTGTGGATTTCAGAGAAAAAATAACTTAAGAAAAAGTATGTTCTCAGAGGGGGAAAAATTAGAGAATCAGGTCACTGAGCTGGAGCCAGGAAAAATCCACATGAGTGAAAATTGGAGCGATGAAAGTATTTTATATTAACACATCCAAAGGCTGAATGTGCCTGGCCCAGAGGATGTTCTCCCCCCTCCTGGAAAGTGGCTGAAAGACCTCTAGGCTTTTCTATGTCATATTCATTCACTAATCAGTGCTATTCAGCCAATCGCACACGTGGTCTCATATTAGGTGCCCTGGAAAACATGAGGACCACATAGCAACGATTATAATCAAAACCACTGGAGACTCTTATTTCAGCTTCTGAAATATGAAGCTTCAAACCAGACATGCCTCCAATGAAAACCAGCACTCTTTTCTTTTCTTTTCTTTTCTTTTTCTTGATTCTGCTAAGTCTACAATTTTAGATTCAAGTACTTGACAATTATATATCAATAGAGACAGAATGCATTTTGCCTAAAGCAAAGATATAAATGGTTTAAAGGGCAAGCAAAGTGTCATGTGTCAGTAGACATTAGTTGAGGTTAAACTCTGCCGATGTGACTAGAATGTCGACATCTCTTTTAGAGTCAATATCTCGAAATTGGTGATGTGGCTTGGCATACATATTTCCTTAATGACTTTCCAGGGAAAGATGAAAATATCCAACAGTACACACATCTGAGGGTCCTAAACTCGTTTCTCTCATTTTCACCAAAAATTGTCAAACCTTTTTATTATCCAGATTTCAACTGAAAATCAGACATGAACCACAAAACACAATCCTGAAAATCTTGGCAAAAAAAAAATTTTTTTCTTTTTGATCATACAGCTAAGTATGTTGCAACTGAGGTAATATTGGGCCTGAATTTCGGGGTGAGGACCCAGTGGATCTACCAACACACTGCAAAATCCACTCGAGGCAACATTAATAGGAATGAAATACAGACATTTGTCACCCAACTCCAGGCAGGTCTGTTAATACAAAACAGTTTTGTTAGTAAAAACTCACAGAAGAGGCTGAAATAGAGAAAACAGAAGAAAATCTTACATGGCTCAGAAAAACAAAAAACAAAAAACAAGAAACAAGAGGAGTTTTCTTTTATTTGCCAGTTTAGTCATACATCCCTAATTGCTGTTTGCTGTGTTCTTCTTTATTTGCCCCTCTGCAATTTACCCGACCTAATGTGTCATATCGTAGATGACTAAAGAGGAGTTTTTGTTTTGTTTTATTTTATCTGGCTAATCCCAGATTTTAATGATTTGCTAAAGTCTTATCCCTGTGTTACAGCTCAGTTTAACTTTCTAAATTAGTGTGTAGTACTTAGGATCCCAGCTGGACCAGTGGTTCTGAACTATAGTCCTAGGAGAGAGTCTCTAAAGGAGAGCTTTTGAAATATACCAACCCCTAACCTGTTGAATCAGATTAGCTGGAATTGGGGCAGGGAGCTAAACGGTTCTCTTTAAATTAGAAATGGCAAAACTCTGTCGCATTACTATGTTCACGTATCTGCTGCTGTGTAATGAACTACTCCAATACCTAAAGCCTTAAAACAATGAATTGCTATTTTTGATGATTCTGTGGGTCAGGAATTTGGGCAGGACTCAGCTGGCTGGCCCTTCAGCTCCACGTAATGTCACCTGGAGTCCTTCAACTACATTTGGAGCCCAAAGGACCAATACGGCTTGATTCATGTGACTGACACCTCAGTGATCTTCTACAAGATGCCTCTCTTTCTCCACATGGCCAGCCTGGGCTTCTTTACAATATGGTGGTCTTGTTAGGCAGGTTTCTTGAATGCCATCTGGCTTTAAAACAGAAGAAGCAAAACTGCTAGTCCCTTTCAAGGCATAGCTTCAGAAGTCCCAAATCACTTCCTCCAAATTCTGTTTGTCAAAGCAAGCTACAAGCCCAGCCCAGATTTAGGGGAAGGGGAAATCAGCTCTACCTCTTGATGTGAGGAGCCTCATACACATATAGAGCCTGAGAAATTGCTGGTGGCCATATTTTGAAACTATACATTATATACCATCAGTTCCTGATCCTAAAGTCATGGCAGATATTTCTGGCCTATCATGGTGGCCCCTCCCACTATTCCTGTACATGGTATCAGAATTGTTCTCAACATTGCCCCTCAGAGGTCAGAGGTCAATAGATTATAGCTACCATACCGGTTGAAATGTACTGACAAACCTGCTTTATTGGGAAGAGAGGAAGTTCTAAACTATCTCTTCTGTGGAAAAAGAAGCAGAGGTATTGATTGGTGTTCTCTGGGAAGACTAGGAAAGTGCCAATGGCTTCACGGCCATGCCTGGGAGGAAGGTCAGGTACATGAGCTCGCACAACAGTCTTGTGAAGTAGAAATTGCAGGTTTTGTTATTCTTCTCTAGTTTATAAATGGGAAAACTGGGGCTGACCCAAATATGAGGTGACGTTTTAGGTGCTACAGAGGACATAAAACTTACTTAGCCATTGTTACAGTTCTTAGATCTTTCTGGCAGAGGAAAGGTATTTAAACAACTAATTCTAACACCCAACAAAATGAAATGAAGATTATCAGAGAAGTAGGAAGAAAATGGTCCTGGGAGTCAGAGGCAGGAAAGATTCACTGGAGGGATCTGGCTGGAATTCATGGGGCTCAAGGATGATAATAGGATAGTTTCTTCAGAGGAGAACGATGTGAACATCAGAGAATTAAGAGAATATTAAGAAAATTAAACAAGATAATATTAAGAAAATTAAATAAGTCACTTTTGTAACAACATCCTCTTGAAGATCATACAATAGAGAAAAAATGCCATTTCATGACACCATGTATTTTGGTTGCAAAACTTAAACCAAAACAAATCCAAATTGATTTGTTCCTTGTTAATTCTAAGAATTCCTGTATAAATATGCATCCATACAATAAAATGTTTAAATGTATATTTTAATAAATTTAGTTTCATAATTTTACTTCTCTTTTTCAAAATGGATATCCAATCAAACCTATTTTTTCTACTAACGATGTAATTTAAGACCTTATTTTTGGTTGATTTTTTAAATAATTTTTATTGTTATGTTAATCACCATACATTACATCATTACTTTTTGATGTGTTCCATGATTCATTGTTTGTGCATAACACCCAGTGCTCCACGCAGAATGTGCCCTCTTTAATACCCATCACCAGGCTAACACATCCCCCCACCCCCCTCCCCTCTAGAACCCTCAGTTTGTTTTTCAGAGTCCATCATCTCTAATGGTTAGTCTCCCCCTCCGACTTACTCCACTTCATTCTTCCCCTCCTGCTATCTTCTTCTTCTTTTTTTTCTTCTTAACATATATATTGCATTATTTGTTTCAGAAGTACAGATCCGTGATTCATTAGTCTTGTACAATTCACAGTGCTCACCATAGCACATACCCTCCACAATGTCTATCACCCAGCCACCCCATCCCTCCCACACCCCCACCACTCCAGCAACCCTCAGTTTGTTTCCTGAGATTAAGAATTCCCTAATGAGGAATTCCATAGTGAGGTCATATGATACATGTCTTTCTCTGATTGACTTATTTCACTCAGCATAAGACCCTCCAGTTCCATCCACGTCATTGCAAATGGCAAGATCTCATTCCTTTTGATGGCTGCATAATATTCCATTGTGTATATATACCACCTCTTCTTTATCCATTCATCTGTCGATGGACATCTTGGCTCTTTCCACAGTTTGGCTATTGTGGACATTGCTGCTATAAACATTGGGGTGCACGTACCCCTTCGGATCCCTACATTTGTATCTTTGTGGTAAATACCCAGTAGTGCAATTGCTGGATTGTATGGTAGCTCTATTTTCAACTATTAGAGGAACCTCCATACTGTTTCCAGAGTGGTTGCATGAGCTTGCATTCCCACCAACAGTGTAGGAGGGTTCCCCTTTCTCCGCATTCCCGCCAACATCTGTCGTTTCCTGAGTTGTTAATTTTAGCCATTCTGACTGGTGTGAAGTGGTATCTCATTGAGGTTTTGATTTGGATTTCCCTGATGCCGAGCGATGTTGAGCACTTTTTCATGTGTCTGTTGGCCATTTGGATGTCTTCTTTGGAAAAATGTCTGTTCATGTCTTCTGCCCATTTCTTGATTGGATTATTTGTTCTTTGGGTGTAGAGTTTGATAAGTTCTTTATAGATTTTGGATACTAGCCCTTTATCTGATATGTCATTTGCAAATATTTTCTCCCATTCTGTCGGTTGTCTTTTGGTTTTGTTGACTGTTTCTTTTGCTGTGCAAAAGCTTTTTATCTTGATGAAATCCCAGTAGTTCATTTTTGCCCTGGCTTCTCTTGCCTTTGGCGATGTTTCTAGGAAGAAGTTGCTGTGGCTGAGGTTGAAGAGGTTGCTGCCTGTGTTCTCCTTTAGGATTTTGATGGACTCCTGTCTCACGTTTAGGTCTTTCAACCATTTGGAGTCTATTTTTGTGTGTGGTGTAAGGAAATGGTCCAGTTTCATTCTTCTGCATGTGGCTGTCCAATTTTCCCAACACCATTTGTTGAAGAGACTGTCTTTTTTCCATTGGACATTCTTTCCTGCTTTGTCAAAGATTAGTTGACCATAGAGTGGAGGGTCCATTTCTGGGCTCCCTATTCTGTTCCATTGATCTATGTGTCTGTTTTTGTGCCAGTACCATACTGTCTTCATGATGACAGCTTTGTAATAGAGCTGGAAGTCCGGAATTGTGATGCCGCCAGCTTTGCTTTTGTTTTTCAAGATTTCTCTGGCTATTCGGGGTCTCTTCTGGTTCCATACAAATTTTAGGATTATTTGTTCCATTTCTTTGAAAAAGGTGGATGGTATTTTGATGGGGATTGCATTGAATATGTAGATTGCTCTAGGTAGCATTGACGTCTTCACAGTGTTTGTTCTTCCAATCCATGAGCGTGGAACGTTTTTCCATTTCTTTGTGTCTTCCTCAATTTCTTTCATGACTATTTTATAGTTTTCTGAGTACAGATCCTTTGCCTCTTTGGTTAAATTTATTCCTAGGTATCTTATGGTTTTGGGTGCAATTGTAAATGGGATCGATTCCTTAATTTGTCTCTCTTCTGTCTTGTTGTTGGTGTATAGGAATGCCACTGATTTCTGTGCATTGATTTTATATCCTGCTACTTTACTGAATTCCTGTATGAGTTCTAGCAGTTTTGGGGTGGAGTCTTCTGGGTTTTCCACATACAGTATCATATCATCTGCAAAGAGTGAGAGTTTGACTTCCTCTTTGTCAATTTGGATGCCTTTGATTTCTTTTTGTTGTCTGATTGCTGTGGCTAGGACTTCTAGTACTATGTTGAATAGCAGTGGTGAGAGTGGACATCCCTGCCATGTTCCTGACCTTAGGGGAAAAGCTGTCAGCTTTTCCCCATTGAGAATGATATTCGCTGTAGGTTTTTCATAGGTGGCTTTTATGAAATTGAGGTATGTACCCTCTATCCCTATACTCTGAAGAGTGTTGATCAAGAAAGGATGCTGTACTTTGTCAAATGCTTTTTCTGCATCTATTGAGAGGATCATATGATTCTTGTTCTTTCTTTTGTTAATGTATTGTATCACGTTGATTGATTTGAGAATGTTGAACCAGCCTTGCAGCCCAGGAATAAATCCCACTTGGTCATGGTGAATAATCCTTTTAATATACTGTTGGATCCTATTGGCTAGTATTTTGGTGAGAATTTTGGCATCCATGTTCATCAAGGATATTGGTCTGTAATTTTCCTTTTTGATGGGGTCTTTGTCTGGTTTGGGGATCAAGGTAATGGTGGCCTCATAAAATGAGTTTGGAAGTTTTCCTTCCATTTCTATTTTTTGGAACAGTTTCAGGAGAATAGGTATTAATTCTTCTTTAAATGTCTGATAGAATTCCCCTGGGAAGCCATCTGGCCCTGGGCTTTTGTTTGTTGGGAGATTTTTGATGACTGCTTCAATTTCCTTAGTGGTTATAGGTCTGTTCAGGTTTTCTATTTCTTCCTGGTTCAATTTTGGTAGTTGATACATCTCTAGGAATGCACCCATTTCTTCCAGGTTATCTAATTTGCTGGCATAGAGTTGCTCATAATATGTTCTTATAATTGTTTGTATTTCTTTGGTGTTGGTTGTGATTTCTCCTCTTTCATTCATGATTTTGTTGATTTGGGTCATTTCTCTTTTCTTTTTGATAAGTCTGGCCAGGGATTTATCAATCTTGTTAATTCTTTCAAAGAACCAGCTCCTAGTTTCGTTGATCTGTTCTGCTGTTCTTTTGGTTTCTATTTCATTGATTTCTGCTCTGATCTTTATTATTTCTCTTCTCCTGCTGGGTTTAGGCTTTATTTGCTGTGTTTTCTCTAGCTCCTTTAGGTGTAGGGTTAGGTTGTGTATTTGAGACCTTTCTTGTTTCTTGAGAAAGGCTTGTATTGCTATATACTTTCCTCTCAGGACTGCCTTTGCTGCATCCCAAAGATTTTGAACAGTTGTGTTTTCATTTTCACTGGTTTCCATGAATTTTTTTAATTCTTCTTTAATTTCCTGGTTGACCCATTCATTCTTTAGTAGGATGCTCTTTAGCCTCCATGTATTTGAGTTCTTTCTGACTCTCCTCTTGTGATTGAGTTCTAGTTTCAAAGCACTGTGGTCTGAAAATACACAGGGAATGATCCCAATCTTTTGGTACCGGTTGAGACCTGATTTGTGACCTAGGATGTGATCAATTCTGGAGAATGTTCCATGGGCACTAGAGAAGAATGTGTATTCCGCTGCTTTGGGATGGAATGTTCTGAATATGTCTGTAAAGTCCATTTGGTCCAGTGTGTCATTTAAAGTCTTTATTTCCTTGTTGATCTTTTGCCTAGATGATCTGTCCATTTCAGTTAGGGGGGTGTTAAAGTCCCCCACTATTATTGTATTGTTGTCAGTGTGTTTCTTTGCTTTTGTTATTAATTGCCTTATATAATTGGCTGCTCCCATGTTAGGGGCATAGATATTTACAATTGTTGGATCTTCTTGTTGGATAGACCCTTTAAGTAGGATATAGTGTCCTTCCTCATCTCTTATGACAGTCTTTGTTTTAAAATCTAATTTGTCTGATATAAGGATTGCCACCCCAGCTTTCTTTTGGTGTCCATTAGCATGGTAAATGGTTTTCCACCCCCTCACTTTCAATGTGGGGTGTCTTTGGGTCTAAAATGAGTCTCTTGCAGACAGCATATTGATGGGTCTTGTTTTTTAATCCAATCTGATAGCCTGTGTCTTTTGATTGGGGCATTTAGCCCATTTACATTCAGGGTAACTATTGAAAGGTATGAATTTAGTGCCATTGTATTGCCTGTATGGTGACTGTTACTGTATATTGCCTGTGTTCCTTTCTGATCTATGCTGCTTTTAGGCTCTCTTTTTGCTTAGAGGACCTCTTTCAATATTTCTTGTAGGGCTGGTTTTGTGTTTGCAAATTCCTTTAGTTTTTGTTTGTCCTGGAAGCTTTTTATCTCTCCTTCTAATTTCAATGATAGCCTAGCTGGATATAATATTCTTGGCTGCATATTTTGCTCATTTTGTGCTCTGAAGATATCATGCCAGTCCTTTCTGGCCTGCCAGGTCTCTGTGGATAGGTCTGTTGCCAATCTAATGTTTCTACCATTGTAGGTTACATATCTCTTCTCCCGAGCTGCTTTCAGGATTTTCTCTTTGTCTCTGAGACTCGTAAGTTTTACTATTAGATGTCGGGGTGTTGACCTATTTTTATTGATTTTGAGAGGGGTTCTCTGTGCCTCCTGGATTTTGATGCCTGTTTCCTTCCCCACTTTAGGGAAGTTCTCTGCTATTATTTGCTTCCATATGCCTTCTGCCCCTCTCTCTCTCTCTTCTTCTTCTGGGATCCCAATTATTCTAATGTTGTTTCGTCTTATCATATCGCTTATCTCTCGAATTCTGCCCTCGTGATCCTGTAGTTGTTTCTCTCTCTTTTTCTCAGCCTCTTTATTTTCCATCATTTGGTCTTCTATATCGCTGATTCTCTCTTCTGCCTCATTTATCCTAGCAGTTAGTGCCCCCATTTTTGATTGCACCTTATTAATAGCCTTTTTGATTTCGACTTGGTTAGATTTTAGTTCTTTTATTTCTCCAGAAAGGGTTTCTCTAATAACTTCCACGCTTTTTTCAAGCCCAGCCAATATCTTTAAAGTCATGATTCTGAACTCTAGGTCCGACATCGTACTAATGTCCGTATTGAGTAGGTCCCTGGCAGACAGTACTACCTCTTGTTCTTTTTGCTGAGGTGATTTGTTTCGTCTTGTCATTTTGTCCAGAGGAGAACAGATGAATGAGACAACAGAATGCTAACAGGTTAACAACATCTCCAGCAAGTATACTCTATACAAATCAGAAAAGACCTGAAACCAGGGGACAAGAAAGGGAAAGAAAGAAGAGGGAAAAAAGGGAAAAGAAAAAGATAAAAACAAACAAAAACAGAACAAAACAAAAAAAAAAACAGAATATGATCAAATATGATCAGGCTAGTGCATAGATCAGTGCCACACACTAGCTTTTGGGCATAATTTGGTCTGTTAGAAGAAAGTGCCTGCTAAAATTTTAAAGGAAGAAAGACTTATATATGTACAAAATAAGGGTTGATACAATGAAGGGATGGAAGATGACTGTAAAGATGAAAATTATAAAAGATTTTATAAAAGGAATTGATAAGAAGTTATTTTTTAAAAAGAAAGAAGATTGAAAAAGAAAAAGAAAAAAGAAAAAAAAGAAAAAAAAAGGGAGAGAATGTGATCAGGCAGGAGAATAGAACAAAGCCATACACTAGTGATTTAGGGTATATTTTGATCTGTTAGAAGAAATTGTATCTCAAAATTTTAAAGAGAGAACAACTTATATATATATGCCAAAAATAAGGGTAACTACTATGAAGGGATAAAAATATGACTCTAAAAATGAAAAATAAAAAGTTTTTTTTTAAAAAGGGATTGATAAGGTGTTGTTTGAAAAAGGGAAAAAGAAAAATTCAAAAAAAAAACAGTTAAAAAATTAACTTTGAAAAACTAATGAATTATGGTTAAAAAGCCATGAATTCTATGTGCAATATTCCCCTAGCGCTGGAGTTCTCCCGTTCTCCTTGATCCGTAAACTTGGTCTTGGCTTGCTGGCTGTTCCTGCTGATCTTCTGGGGGAGGGGCCTGTTGCCGTGGTTCCCAAACATCTTTGCCGGAGGCGGAATTGCCCCGCCCTTGTTGGTCCGGGCTAAGCAAGCTGCTCGGGTTTGCTCTCAGGAGCTTTTGTTCCCTGCAAGCTCTCGGTACAGCTTTGGAGGACCAGGGTGAAAATGGTGGCCTCCCAATCTCCGCCCGGAGGAGCTGAGAACTCGGGGCTCCGCTCCTCAGTGTGCCCCCAGAGAAAAGCAGTCACTCCCGTCTCCCCGGTCTCCGGCCGCTCTACGTGCTCACCCGGCCTGTGACCGAGCATTTCTATGTCTGGCACCCAACCCCGTGTGGAGTCTCCAAACCCAGCAGATCCCTGCAGTGCGTTCCCGCGCCGCTCCTCCCGGGGGAGGAAGGGGAGTCTCCCCGGATCTGCCGCTTGTTGGGTCCCTGCTAGAGGAGCAGTGGCCCGACTGGGCCGCGGATCACAGTTTATGGCCACCCCGAGCTGAGAGCCCGCGCCTCGGCTCCGTCTCTGCAGCCGGCTTCCCCGCTCCGATACCTGGGAGCTCTGCCACACTCAGGCACCCCCGGTCTTTCTGTGACCCCGAGGGTCCTGAGACCACACTGTCCCGCGAGGCTTCCACCCCCACTTAGCCACTGGAGCGACGTCCCTCAGCGGAGCCGACCCCCAGAAGTTCCGATTTTGTGCTCCACGGCTCTATCACTTGCCGGTAGTGGCCGACGGAGGTCCCCTCCCCCGCCGTCTGTCCTCCCGAATATCGCCTCAGATTCACTTCTCCGCACGTCCTACCTTCCAGAAAGTGGTCGCTTTTCTGTTCAGAGTGTTGTTACTATTCTTATCTTCGATCTCCTGTTGAGTTCGTAGGTGTTCAGAATGGTTTGATCCCTATTCAGCTGAATTCCTGAGACCAGACGAAATCCAGGTCTCCTACTCCTCCGCCATCTTGCTCCGCCCCTTTGGTTGATTTATTGTAAGTGGTGTTTTTCTAGTACCAGTTACTTTTGGGTTATAAAGTAAATGCCTAAAAAATACCTACCATATAATGAGTGTTTCATAGATGATAGCCATTTATTTTTTTTCAGTAGGTTTTTTTTTTATTTTGTAACAGTTTAAGATTTGCAGAAAAGTTGTGAAGATAATAGTATGGATTTCTTATATGCCCCACATTTAGTTTCCCCTAAAAATATCTTACCTTTGTGTGGTACATTGTATGGTATGTTTGTTAAAACTAATGAACCATTGGTGATGCATTATTACTATCTAAGGTCGATACTTCACTCAAAATGTCATAGTTTTTACCTAATGACCTTTTCTGTTCCTGGATTTCACTCAGGATACCACATTACATTTAGTGGTCATGTCTCTCTAGGCTATTCTTGGCTGTGACAGTTTCTCAGAATTTCCTAGAGTTTAATGATCTTGACAGTTTTGGGGAGTACTGGTCAGATGTTTTGTAGGATGTGTCTTCATTGGCATGTGTCTGATGTTTTTCTCATAATTATACTGGGATTGTGTTTTGTGGAGGAAGACCACATAAGTAAAGTTCCATTTTCATTACATCATATCAAGAGTATATGTATCAACATGACTGATAACTGTTGATGTTAACCTTAGTTACATAGCTAAGGTAGTGTTTGTCAGTTTTTTCCACTATCAAGTTCCCCTCCTCCTTCTAAACTGTACTCATTGGAAAGAAGTTATTACCCATAGCCCATGCATAAGGAGTAGGGGGATATGCTCTGCTTCCTATCTACATAAATTATTGAGATATGCATAAAATTATATGCATAAATTATGCAGGAGAGTTTTGTCTATTCCCTCCCCCCGACTCCCAATTATTTTATTTATTCATTTCTTTGTATCAATATGGACTCATGGATTTTTTTTTTTGTATTTTTGGGTTAAAATCCAATACTACTTTATTTTATTGCTCAAATTATTCCAGCTTTGGTCATTAGGAACTCTTTCAATCAACTCTTAGTTCTCTTTGAAATACTCCCACTGACATTAACTTGTTTTTTGTTGCGGGAGTGTTTTTGTTTTTGTTTGTTTTTCTGAGCAATTCCTTACTTCTTGGCACTACAAGATGCTCCCATTTCAGCTTATCTCCTGCCTCAGTCCTACAATTAGCCATTTCTTCCAGGAATCCTGGGTCATTTTATGGGAAAATGGTATTAGAAGCCAAGATCTGGGAGCTAGATGTGCTCATTGCTACTGAGTGTTCCTGCTTCTAGGCCTTCTCAACTGACAGAGTAAGAAAATGTATATGTGTATACCAGCTTATGTATGTACACATATCTATAAATATTTCTGCACCTAACTGTCTATATATTAAGTTTAACATGAGTTCATACTGATGTCTCCAACTCTAGTCCATTACCACGTCAGTCATTCTAGCCTCTTCCCCTTGCTCTTCTGTAACTTCCCACTCCAACAGTTGAGAAGCTTGGCTCCAACACCTGCCATCCATTTATTTAATTGTCCCATTCCTGTGTACATATATATAGTGTTATCAGAGATTCTAACCAACATTTAACTCTATCATCTACATTACAGAGCTCATATGCAGTTTCTTTTGCCTTTAGTCTCATAGACTCCACTCTTTCCCAAAGTTGCTTAGGTTGGCCTCTTTCCACTGTCTTCAGTGAGCTTGGTTCGTACATTTGTCACATAGCTAGATTGTTTTCTCATATTCTGCTTTCCACCCAACCTCCTGAATGATCTTTTAAAAATTTGTGTACATTAAGTTTCACTCATTGTGCCATACATTTCCATGGGTTTCTTTCTTTTTTTTTTAAGATTTTATTTATTTATTTTGACAGAGAGAGAGAGAGAGAGAGAGCACAAGCAAGGGAAGCAGAAGAGCCAGAGGGAGAAGCAGACTCCCTGCTGAGCAGGGAGCCTGATGCAGAGCTCAATCCCACCTGGGATCATGACCTGAGCCGAAGGCAGATGCTTAATCGACTGAGCCACCCAAGGCGCCCCTCCATGGGTTTCAACAAATGCATCATGTCATGTATCTACTATGCCATTATTATTTTTATTTAACAAAAATTTTTATGGTGTTTTCTATGTGATAGACACTAATTCATTTAATCCTTTTAGCAATGTTATTAGAGACCATTAGCACATCATCTCTGGTATGGCAAGAAAGTTAAGATAGAGCAATTAAAGTAATTTCCTTAAAATCACAAAGCTAACATGAGTAAAGATATGGGTTAAGAAACTAGAACATCTATGTTCCTAACTGCTGCATTATCCTGCCTCCCTGGTGTCATAATCATTTCTTCCACATTGTTTTTATGGCTTTCTTCTCTTCTTTCTCTTCATCCTAAAACAATTTCCTTTTAACCACACACTGAATTTAACTCTGACCTGCTACACCTCTTTACCAGTCTTTTCAAATGTTTTTTTTATTTCAATATGTTTATTTTCCATATTAAATCTAATCATCATTCCAATAAAGGTTTTTAAAGTAAATATGTTAAAATAGAATTTATTCTGTAAGTTGAATAGAGGCCAGAGAACAATATAAGGTAGAGGGAAAAATATATTTATAAGGGTTTTTTGAGATGTAATTGACATATAACATTATATTAATTTCAGCTGTGAAACATAAAGATTTGATATTTGTATACATTGTGAAATGATCACCACAGTAAGTCTAATTAACATCCAAATCTGAGGTGCACAGACAGATAGGAGCACCATGCTGAAATCATTGCCCAAGAACTGACACACACTCTGACAGTTTCCAGGGCAGTTACTCTAACAGTTACTCTGAAAGTTACTCTGACAGTGAAGTTACTCTGACAGAACTAGCTGGCTGTCCATGTGAGTCACAGCAGCTGACGGATCCTTTTCAGCTTTGGAACCAAAGGTGGTCAAGTATTAAACTTGAGATTTTAAAGGAAGGGCAATCTGAAAAGTTAATATAACCTTTCAGTCACTTGTAAATGGTCTCTCTTTCCCTGTCATTCTCCAAAAAAAATACAAAAGCAGCCTTTCTGTCACTTTTAGAAATTCTAGGAACTGCTGAAAGAAATGGATACTATTTTGGAGAAGTCGATTCCAATCGTCTCTACGTCTCTTCTTTGGGAAAAGAGAGATATATTGGAGATATTCATAAAAGTTTTAAGGAGACACAAGACCTGGATCAAGGTGCTTTCACTATTCTCTTCTCACTGGATTTAGAATAAAAATATAGGCGGAAAGAGTGGGCAAATTTATTCAAGCAAATATCACATGGGTGTTAAGAAAGAAGGTCATCCAATTAACTAATTACTTCCTATCTATCCTCAGTGTAACAAGCAAAATCAAGTGCTGTCAGAGATAGCTTACAGAGAGTAGACACTCCATTTGATATTCACTTGGCTTTTAAAATCTCAAAAGGCAATGTTTCCTGAAATTCTTTTTTTTAATTAATTAATTAATTAATTAATTAATTTGACAGAGAGAGAGATAGTGAGAGCAGGAACCCAAGCAAGGGGAGTGGGAGAGGGAGAAGCAGGCTTCCTGCAAGAGCAGGGAGCCTGATGTGGGGCTCGATCCCAGGACCCTGGGATCATGACCTGAGCCAAAAGCAGACGCTTAACGACTGAGCCACCCAGGTGCCCCAATGTTTCCTGGAATTCTAAGCTGTTTAATTTTTCACTGTGCTACAAGCAAGTCCAAAATTCAGGCCAATGGCAGTGGAAATTATGCTGCCAGTCCCTGGATATTAAAGTTCTCCACGGGCACCTGGCAGACTCAGTCAGCAGAGCATGTGACTCTTGATCTCAGGATCGTGAGTTCAAGCCCCACATTGGGTGTAGGAAGAAGAATTTACTTAATTTTTTTTTTAAAATATTAAAAAAATCAAAAAGTAAAGTTCTCCAGTGGACAGCAAGGAGAAGGTAATTAATATCTATTGAGTACCTACAAGGTACTAGACACTTTTAACATATGCTCCATTTAAACCTCACAATAACTCTATGTGGCTCTTGTAGATCAAGAAGGGAATTTGATGTTTTTAATGCAAAAGAAGCTCTTGAACGTGAGAAAATGGACACTCTGGGAGACGTTCAGACTCTCTTTCATGCAAGCAAGTAGTGAAGGTGGCACTAGAACTCAAGTCTTGAGCCTCTAAGCTCCATGTTCCTTTGTTCCACACCATCCATCACAAGCTTCTGAGGGCCTGAGTCAGGGAGTTATGCTGGTGGAGATGGGAGTGAGCAGTGAGAAGACTACCAGGCAGAGGAATGGTTGGGGAAGGAGGGGGGCGGGGACGACATGATGAAGGGTAAGCAGGGCCCTGGCAGGCCAGGAAAGACTTGAAAAGAAGCCCTGCCTGGATGGGTTGGCTTAAAGTCCCCAGTGTGATCCCAGTTTCTCTTCACCTGTTAGATCCAGTTCATGGGCAGTTTCTAGAAGCACGTTAGGAGGGGCCTCCCTTCCACTGGTGGCACAGTGCTAACCAGAGAGCTGAGGCATTATAGGCCTTCTTCAGCATCGCAGTATTTCCTGTCATGAGCTTAATTTTCCTCAGGATCTAGCTCCTAAGAGGTCTTGGCCAAAAGGACCTGGGATCATCGGGCAGTAATTCTCCGATTTATTGCCCCTGTTCTACATTCCTGACCTATGAATATTTGCAGACATAGGGACCAGCTTTCCAAAGCCCAGCATAAGCTGCTTTAATTTTGTCACTGTCCTATAATTTCATGGAAATGGCTGCTGTGAAGCCAACAAATGACTAATAAAATCCCTCTGCCCACTCATTTTTAATGTCATTCTGGAACTCCACAACAGGGACCATCTGCTCACAGTGCTTACTTTAATATAAAAGAGTGCCTGAGTTGAAAATCATATTTCTGAGAGAAGGCTGGAACAAGTCTTCTGTTTGTGAACCCAAATCACAGCAAAACAAGTCTAGCGTTTCGTTTGGGCACTGATGAGATACAGCTGAGTGCTGCATATTCAGCTCTGCCTGTGGACAAGTTAAATTTTTACACACATGCAATATACAGATATCAATCAATACCACTAATAACCATCACATCTATTGAACACTCTCCATGTATAGTAGCAATGTGCAAAGCATGCGGATGATTTTGTTCACAGGTAAGTATTGTTAGTGTACTCACTTTATATGGGAAGCAAATAGAGACCTACAGAAGTGATGTAAACCTGCTCCAAGTCACACAACTAGTAAATAACAGAGCCGGGCTTTTAACCAGAATCCATCAGTTTCGACATATGTGCCCTGAGCAATTGAGTTATTTGCAGTAAGGACTTTTTGAAGAAAAGCCATCCTAAGCCATGACTAATCTTTCAATTAGGTAAATTGTAGAACCAGGAAGCTATGGGGAGATTTTTGTTTTTATTTTAGCCTCTTTATTTCAAAATAAATTTAGATTTTATAGAGAAGTCACAAAGATAGTACAGAGAGTTCCCATCTACCCTTCATCCCTCTTCTTCTAATGTTAACATCTTACATAACCATGCTACATTTGTCGGAACTAAGAAACTATCTTTGGTACAGTACTATTTACTAAACTACAGACTTTATTTAGATTGTGGTACAATTTTTCTTTGCAAGTTTTTCTTGTATCTTCCAATTTCATCATCCTTTTTAGGATCTTTCTTTTTTTTTTTTAAGTGAATGATTTAAAAAAAGTTATTAAGCCTTTTTGTAAGAGCACTTTTAGGTTCACAGCAAAACTGAGAGAAAGGTACAGAGATTTCCTATATACCCTATGTCCCCACACATGAGCAACCTCCCCCACCATCAGCTGCCCCCCCACCAGAGTGGTACCTTTGTTACAATTGATGAAGCGACATTGACACCTCATTGTCACCCAACGTCCATAATTTACATTAGGGTTCACTCTTGGTGGTATACATTCTATGGGTTTAGACAATGTGTAATGACATGTATCCACCATTATAGTGTCATACAGAATAGTTTCACTGCCCTAATATTCCTCTGTGCTCTACATGTTCATCCCCCAACATCCCCTGCCCATCCCTAGCAACCACTGACCTTTTCTTACTGTCTCCACAGCTTTGTGTTTTCCAGAATGTCATATAATTGGAATCCCACAGTATATAGCTTTTTCAGATTGGCTTCTTTCACTTTGAAGAAAAGCAAATATGCATTTAAGTTTCCTCCATGTCTTTTTATGGCTGATGGGTCATTTCTTTTTAGCTCTGAATAATATTCCCTTGTCTGGATGTACTGCAGCTTCCTTACTCATTCCCCTACTGAGAGACATCTTGGTTGTTTCCAAATTTTGACAATTATGATTAAAGCTGTTGTCAACATCCATGTGCAGATTTTGGTGTGGATGTTACGTTTTCAACACCTTTGGGTAAACATCAAGGAGCATGACTGCTGGTATGGTAAGAGTGTGTTTAGTTTTGTAAGGAACTGCCAAACTGTCTTCCAAAGTAGCTGGGACATTTTGCATTCCTATCAACAACAGATGAGAGTTTCTGTTGTCAGCATTTGGTGTTGTCAGTATTCTGGGTTTTGGCCATTCCAATAGGTGTGTAATGGTGGATCTGTTGTTTTATGCCCTAGGGAGTTGAGTGTGGTTTTTCAATTGTAAGTTGTACACTTAACGAGCTCTGCCCTTGCCTGACATTAGGGGCTCCAAATATCGCTGGGTTTGGGGTGAGTATACACTTCCTGGTTGATCACAAGCAGATAAGACCCAGACATCCTCCCTTCTGCTAATGCTTTGCATCTCCTACCGCACTTGGCTTCTTCTGTATGTGAGTCTCAACCATGTGACTTGACTTAGTCTTTCTGGCTCTGCGCTCAGATGTTTCTTACCAAGATTTGGCAACCTGACTCAGAACTTACAAGTTCCTGACCTCAATTTCTATGTGCCACACTAATTTTCCTTTGGGACACGTCTTAGGATTGGTATTCAATTTCAGTTGTCTCTCCAGCTTGACATTTAGGTTTTGCGTTCTTATCATTGGACTGTACCCTAACTCTCCCATCTCAGTAATCACAGTTCATAAAGAAGGACTCAAATTGCCTGCGCTGACAATTATTTTGTCCTATTTTATGAAGGAAATGTGAACCTAAAGAAATTGGTTCAGAATCACATAGCACGTGACTAGAAAATTAAAAAAAAAAAAAAACACAGGGAAGGAGAGGGAAGTTCCTAAGTGTTCTTAGTTGTTAGGACAAGTGGAGCTTAAAAGAAAAATTAAACAGGAGATCAAACATCGCAGAAAGGTATATTTGGGAAAAGAACTTAAAAGACTTTTCCCTGACAAATGGCAGAAACATTTTAATCCAGTTTTGGAAAGGAATGCTGTTATAAGTCACAGTACTTCAACTTGGGCTTTAACCAGGCAAAACAAGTATTATTAAAATCAGACTTAACATGTCTGAAACACATTCTTTTTTTTTTTTTTTCCCTGAAACCAATCTCTCCTTTTGCCTCTCCTGGTTTTATTCCTGGTCTGCATATTCCCAGACACCAGGCTAGAGAGGTCAATGTCATCTTTTATTCTGTCCACGCTGACGTGTGATCCATTGCAAGTTGCTGCCAATTTTGCCTCGGTCCTTCTCATGTTTGCCCCCATCTTTCCATTTTCGTGGTCACTATTCCCTTCCTCAGGTCATTTTACAAACCTGTTAGTCTATGTGCCTCAAGTACTTGCATGGGTGGACTCCTCTCTAATGTACAGTCGCCACAGGTCATCAGTATGCTCAAAAACTTCAATGACATTCCCATACCAGCTGGATTTACAATAGATTCCTTACTCGAGCATTTCAGTCCCTCCATATTCTTGCCCCACTTTTCCAAATGTATCTATTATTACTCTCTTGTTTTGTACATCATAATCCAGCCCTACTGATTTCTGGTTTTCCCCTGAACATATACTGCTACAGAACATTTACACAAGCTGTTTCCACTGCTTAGAATGCCTTCTTTATTCCCATTCCCTCTTTTTTTTTTTTTTAAGATTTATTTATCTATTTGAGAGAGAGAGAGAGAGAGAAAGCACAGCGGGGGGGGAGGGGAAGGGGAGGAGTGGAGAGAGAGGGAGAGAATCTCAAGGAAACCCCCTGCTGAGCATGGAACCCTACTTGGGGCTCAATTTCACAACCCTGAGACCACGACCTGAGCCAAAACCAAGAGTCAGACACTTAACCGACCGAGCCACCCAGGCACCACTATTCCCATTCTTACTATCAGTTTGTTGGCATACACTACATTAGGACTTGGCAAACTACACCCTGAGGACCAAATCTGGCCCGCAGCCTATTTCTGTAGATAAATTTTTATTGGAACAGAGTCACACCCATTCATTTAAGTATATTTTCTATGGCTGCTTTTGCACTGAAACACCCATGGGTAATTGCAGCAGAGACCCTACGGTCTGCAAACCTAAAATATTTACTTTCTATTCCTTTACAGAAAATGTTTGCTGAGCCCATAGAGATTATTAATTCCCCTGACTGAATATCCAATTCAATGTGTTTTAGGAAAAACTTGTTGAGGCCCTACCATGTGCTAAATATACAAAAACAGAAAAGATATGGACCGTCCCTCAAGGATCTTACTGCCTGAAAGTTACAACAATAAATGAATTATTTCTCTACAACATGATTTGTAAAATAATAACACATATAGGCAATACCTAGAAGCATAGAACAGGAAGTCATTAATCTTTTTGGTAGGCGAGTGAAGTGGTGGGGAAAGGAGTTTAATAGCAGAAGTAGGTTTGTAATGATGTACAGGAATTTATCATGGAGACCAGGGGTCAAAGTCATTTCAGATAGAGGAATAGCATATCTAAAGCTGGAGGGACAATAGCAGTGTGGTCTCTTTGGGGAACCTCAGGTAGGCCCTTATGGAAGCAAAATGGAAAGAGAATGGACTTTGGAGTCAGATTAACCTGGGTTCAAATCCTGATTCTGCTACTCATTAGCTGTGTGACCTTGAGCAAGTCCTGAGCTTTTATTAGTCCATTCTTCCATCTAGCAGTATTCACATGGATTAACTAATGTGGCATAGGTAAATGTTTCTGGCACAATGTTTGACATAGAATGTATGTGCCCCCCCAAAATAAAATAAATAAATGTAGTTTTTATTACGAAAAAACAAAAAAAAATGTTCATGTAGGTTAGCATGGGACAGGAAGAGTAAAGAAAGACTCTCATTAGCTCAAAATACAGTATCTCAGTCTCTATTCTTCTAATAGCCTTTCTTCTTCCCTGTATAATATATGGTGGGTGTTGGATATGTTGATCTAATCCTTCTTTCCAAATTGTAACCTCCTTGAGGGCGGTCATCTTTCCTTACTCTTCTCGTGTCTCCCTAAGTGCTTAGAACTGTGTCATATCTACAACAGGCCTCTGATGATTACTTGTTGAATTTCTAAGTCTTAGATTGTAAAGGTATTTTCACAATAATCAACCCCTTATTTTTTATGAAACTGAGACCAATGGGTTGTAAGATGTTTGACTTGTTCACGTTTGCCCACGTTGACAATCGCAAGTCTTACTTGTAGCTTCCAAGGAGGTAGAATTCAATTCTGTTCTTCCTTCATACTCTCATTCTGGTGAACTTTTTCCTCTTAGGAACATACTTCACCCCACCTTCCAGGTATCCACTTGTGGATATGGCCTGTATTTGTTGTTACATTCACAGTGAAATACGCAGGATTTGTATCATACCCCTTTCCAGTAGGCCCGTGAAAAGGAGAAATAGAATAATCAGGAGTAGATTGCTGGAGGAGTTTTAGGCATCGGAAAAAAATCAGTATGTCTTCAAATCCGTTCACTAAAGCAAACACTAGCCCACCAGAGATAAGGGCAGTCCTATGGGTCCCTAGAAATAACAGGACCTTTGATTATAGCAGTATCAATAGCTATCATATACTCAGAGCTCACCACGTGGTAGACACTTTGTATGAGTAGTGTCTATCCCTCTCAACACCCATACATGTTACTAGTCCACTTTCACATATGGGAAAACCAAGGCTCAGAAGAGTTAGGCGACTTTTACAAGGTCACACAGCTGAGAGGAAAACCCAGACCTGCCTACTTCCTCAGAGTTCCTGACAAAGCCCTTCGATTGCCCTGTGTCTGGGAAGGAGGTTAGGGAATCTTTCAGGTTTCAGTTCCCTGTTGTACATTCCTCCTTTCCAGAATTTCCCAAGAAGATGCTCCTTGGAATATTTGCCTGAGGGCAAGACTAGCTATTTAATATGCAGAGTTAGGTGCAAAACAAAAAAATGCACAGCTCCCTGTTGAAAAAGCAGAAGTGGGGGTGGGGGAAGTGCCATTCAAGCTATTACTTTTGTTCTGCGGTGTCTCTCTTGACTTGTCATAGTTTGTTTTGTATACTATTAAATCATTCTAAATAGACAAAAATTAAAATTTTAAGTTGTTAGCATGAATTTTGCTGTTCATTTTTACACTGTACAATGTCAGTTTTTAATGGCAAAGGTAAGAGCATACGCAGAATTACCAAAATGGCACAGGTCATAGTCCATAGCTCATACACACATATGTGTTTTGTTCTTACCACAAGAGTGGAATGCTGTGAAACATTATTTTCCTTCTTGATATACACACATTGCACCAACACTCTCTATCTCCGGCTTCCTGATAAGTGGGAAGAACTGGAAAGAGAAGGAACTTTGGGTCGCTCTATCTCTCTCTCCCTTTCCTACTATGGCCTCATTTTCAGCAAATGTGTTTGGCCAATAGAGGGGGAAAACATCAGTAAAAAATGTAAGATTGCTAAATTGCTGATGTTCCTTAAAATCTCACTGCCTTCTTTCTCTGTCCAAAGCACATTCCGGTTCAGATTGCAAGTGTAGACTCTTGGGGTCGTTGGCACTCATTCCCTCTTGCTGAACTTGCCCACATCATGGGTCCACCAGAATTCTGGGTTTACGGGGCCTCACCAACACTGTAAGCGAATGAGGAGGCAAGAAATGACAGACATGCATACGGTGCATATCTTCTCTGCTTGAGTGCATGTTCCACCACCCCATGGAATCTCACTGACCAAACACAAGTTCTAAAATAAAATGCTTAAGAATTTCAAGATGGCAACAGCAGAGCATTAAACCAAGTGTGGATTTCCTGACTACACAGGTTGTGCGCCCACGAATCTGGCCCTGCCTGGGACATGTTAATAGGTGTGCCAAAGGAGGGAGGTTCTGCAAGCCAAACTGTTCATGAAAGCTTCCTAAATCTCTTAGTTTCCTTAACCACTTACCCACCTTCTTGGGCCCAGTGTTCAAATCCCACTCAAAAATCTTCAACTCAACCAGTCCATGAGAAGCTGAGTAAGAGAAACCTCAAGCCATTATCTTAGCTGCTCAGAATTTAATCAGCTTCTTTCTGGTCTCAGTAACCGTACTTGTCTTACCCGTGGCCAAGCTCCCATCCCACACTCCACTTTCAGGCTCTGGTCTTGTCCATATTTACCTCTCATACCCTATCTGAGTCTATACTTTCAGTGTAGGTCTATGCTTTAGTATAATACTCGAGAAAAACTTAATGATAGAAAGAAACCCGATTACTTAAAACTCTCTATTCTTGCCTAGTGTGAGTTTTCCTTTTCTTTTCACTCAACATTCAACATTGACCAAGTAGCTTCTGCCCTGAGCCAGAGCTCTTAGGAGTGGGAGGGTGCAAAGGTAAAGGGGCCATGGTCGCCATCCTCAAAACAGTCATGGTCTAGTGCCTTCTGAGCCTAGAACATCGTTACTGAATGTATCATTCAAACTAAGAAATGTCTTAGGTGGCTCCCTCTTTTTGCTCCTTTCTGCACAGAAGTGGTGGTTTATTTAGATAAATATAAGAGCGGGTGCACTGGGGTCATTTTCCCAGATCAGCCCTCCATACTCTCTTTAAGCGGTGATGTTTCTAACACAAACTGCACTCTACATTGAAATAAATAAGGTATTCCCCTTAATCCTGAATGGTCGGTCAAAATTTTCAAAACCCTCTAACTATAGTTTTCTAACTGATTTCCAGACTTAACCTCAAAGAATTATATAAAGTTTCTGGTGTCTGTGGCTTCTCCAATTTCCCTTAATTCTTAGTCAACCACTTCACTGCATTGAACTTCTCTCATCTTGCATTTTTAACTTCTTCTCTTAAGAACATTCTTGATCTCAATGCCAAGGGTACAGAGCGCTTCCAGTTCTAAATTTGAATGAGCAAAAGATCTGGCTTGAATGGTTATAGAGTGGTAGACATACCTGAATATCATTACTGAGGTGATGGTGTAGGTCTAAAGGAGAATTGCAGTTAAAAGGACACTTCTCGGCAGGGGTGGCGGCCTGAGGGGTAGCAGAGGGAAGGACTTACCCTTTATTTAAAATCACTTTAGTTTGTGATTTGGGAGATTGGATTATCATCAACAGTTCTGTTTCATCATAGCCAAAGTTCTGTAGTTCCTTACAGGTTTACCACATCTAAATGACCGTGCTAAATCCTGAGAATACAATGGACAACAAAACACAGCCCCTGCCCTCAGGGTAGGAATTAAAACGTAAGGGTAATTTGAAGAAAGAAGAACATGGGAAAAGCTAACAAATCTGGTTTTGAGGTGGATCAGACCACTTTGTGAAACAAGGAATAGTTAAGTATCTCAGTCGGTGGTTTTCAAATTTTAAAGAACCCTCAGATTCTGTAGGTCTGAGGCTAGCCAAGAATTTGCATTGTATTATTTTTTGGTGGGAGGGGCAGAGGGAGAGGGAGAGAGTCTCAACAGACTCCCTACTGAGCGCAGAGCCCAGCGTGGGGCTCCATCCCAACACCCTGAGATCATGACCTGAGCCAAAATCAAGAGTCAGACATTTAACTGACTAAGCCACCCAGCCCTCCAACCAAGAATTTGCATTTTAAACAAGTACCACAGATGATTCTAATACAGAGGACTTCAGAGTACTGTTCAAAAAATATTCATCTAAGCCGCATTATATTTCCATTTCCATTTGTGTGACTCCTGAAAAAAAAGCAGTATTACTGTTTTTCACAAAAAGAGGCACAATTTGATAATGTGGTGCAGAAAAGGCCATCACTCACTTTCATTTTCCTCCTATAAAAAAAGTTCCAAGGTTTTTTTATTATGTCCAATAGTCATTTGTTAAAAGAGACTGATAGCTACCATAGGGCTTGCCTCAAGATCCACCATTTTGTGAAGATCTGAACCATGCTAATGGTCAACAAATATTTTTGTAGAACAGAATCTGGGTTTTTTGGTTTTTTGGATTTTTTTTTGAGAATTTGAAAATGAGATGCAAATGAGAGTGTACATAAATATAATAAGACCACTTTCACTTTAACAGAACATTTCCCTCAATTTCCTTAGCCTAGTAATTCTTTTTTTAAGATGTAGGTGTTTAGTAATATTTTAAAGACTTACTTTTAAAAACATCGATATTGACATTTTTGAATTAACATTTTATTAGAACACAATCTAATTCATAAATCCAGACCATGAGAGACTCTGCTGATAATCATAGTCATGAAGGGGCTTCCAATCCATCTTAATAGTATTATATCAACCAACCAACCAGAGGCCATACTTCAATTTTTAAACAGCCTATTAAATAATTAAATAGTATATCAAATTATGTTTTGGATAACTGTCACAGCCTAATTTTTTAAGCACTCTTAAAAAAAAAAACTGCAAATCATTCATTAGAGGGAGTTTTGAGGCCAAAAATGCTAATGCAAATCACGTGGAAATCCTAAAAGGAACTTGGCTTGAAACAAGGAATGAACTTGCTGCTGAAAATAGCGATCGATGGGACTATATCTGAAACATATGTACACAGACACAGTAGATTTTAATGGTAAACATGCTGATGACCTTTCTCTCTTTACATCAATTTTATATACTTTCATAAATGCCCTTGTTTAACTGATTCCATGAGTGATTCTACTATCTCTTGCTATGGCCACAAATGATAAGGGTAATTCATGGCTTTTAGAAATACCAGACCAGGAGCTACAGAAGAAATATCAGTCATTACATCTGATTTCCCATTTTTTTCTTGACACAAATCCCTTTGTCCTACAACCGAAAGAAAGCCGTTAAGATATTTGATGATGGATCCCAGTGCCTGTTAAATGCTGCATTTTTCCCTGAGATGCACTGGAGAAATTTGAAGGTGGTGCTAGTTATTTCCTTTGTGGATTCCATTATTCTGTGTTCCAAATAACATTAAGTACTAGTCAAAACCCAACGTTTATGTGATGTAGATGTTATCACATCTCTGCAGTGTTGTTCTTTCTTGGTGTTTTAAAAAATAGTGTTTTCCATTTACATGACTTCAATTCAATGCTGCATAATAAAATCATCTTTGGCTGAGAGGATATAATGGCAAAATTCCTATAATCACACAAGACTGTACATTTTACAGTGGCATACCTAATTGCATTTCTTAAGGAATAAAATGTTCCGGAGTTCTTTATTTTGAGGTTGAGCCAGATGAGAGCATGGCCCAAGGAATCCAGAAAGAACTGAATCTGAAATGCTTAATCAGCTTTAAGTCTGCTCATCAGCATTGTGGCTCAACTGAAAGATAAATCCTAGTTGCCGGAACTTGAATTTATTACACCAGTTCAATCAAATCAACTGCTTAATTCAGTGACCATCTCCCTTAACTCATTTATTTGACGGGGCATGGAAGGCAGAGTGTGAAGCAAAAGGGTGCTGGTAAACCCAGGTTCTAGTTCCAGTTGTCACCAATAGTTATGTGGTCTTGGGAAAAGCATGTCACCTCTCTGTGCCTTCATTTCCATAAAATGATGGAAATGGCATTTGATAATCCCTAATATCTCTCCCGGCTAGAAAATTCAATAAGTTGTTTAAAGTGCTCGTTCCACCAGCATCATTAAAAGGCAACTCAGAAAAGAGGGGATTGATGAAGGATGTCAAAGACCTTGGCCTGCTGACACGCACCTACCCTTCCTTGTACAAAATGACCAACTCATCCCAGACTACCCAGTGTACTCATTTGGGATTGACATCGTCCCAATCTCTTTGGGTAGGGAATGAGATGAGACCCCCTCTAACCCTTTCTGAACCAGTTATTACAATAACCCAAATGTAGCTGGTTCAGAACATCAGTGATGACAAATTCAGACCTGGGAAAGTGCCAGAACAGCAGCCTCTTCTTCCTCCCTGTGAGTTCTGCAAAGATAACCAAAATCTAAATGAGATAAATAGAAGATACTGGAGGTGGGAGCATTGGGGGTGGGGGGGTGGAAAGAGGAGGGTCTAATTACCATCTGCAAATGTGCATTTATCTGCAGGTATAAGGGTCTGTGAATTCAGAATCTCCATAACCAATCAACCAAAAGGAGAGCATTTTCACACATAACATGTGAAAACTATATTACATTTCTTAGCCTGTCTGAGGATATATACATATATATGGATTTAACAAAACAAGACTCAATCTTCAGAATGTGACTGAGTATGGCTGCTTTGGTAAATGTTAAACATAGCAATTCTAGGGCCAGGCTGGATTTAAATTTCAGCCTTAATTCTATCCCGAAGGTTATTGATATTTTTTCTGTAGTGTGTTAGCATGGAGTCTAATTCTAAAGCATTTCCTCGTGTGAAATGAGTATTTTAAAGATCCAACTCATTCAATGCATCCATTATTTCCATTATAACTGATGTTCCTCTACACTGTATATAGCTCTTGGATCCTTAGAAATATCACAGGGTTTTTCACCACGCAGAGATTACATATTCAACATATAGTAGACATAAATCAAAATTGGATTAAAAAATGTAACATTTTGAAACCAGAAGCAAATAAAAACACCATATTACTCATGGTAGGATTTCTCAGAAGGTGATGTGGTAAAGAGCAGAGGTCCTGAGATTTTTGTTTTACTTAACTTGGCCTGGATTTTACTTCTAGTTCTAGAATAAACTCTGTAGATTTGGGGAATTAACTAAAATGGCAAGGAGCTCAGTTTTGTCATCTGTAAAATGGGCTTGGTAGTACCTTCGTCACTCACTTACAAAGACAGTGTTGAGATCAAAGGAAAAATTTGATGTGAAATATAACGCTAAATTTATTATGTAGGATTAAACTTCATGAAAAGAACACTTTGCTAAAATGTAGTGTCTACTGAGCTTGAACTATCCATCCTAAAACTATTGTTAACATTGTCAATTGGGGTTTCAGTTATTCCAGGTGTCATTAACAACTAAAAGGTTTTTTTTTTTAATGAAAGAAACAATTGAGAATGAATGAATATAGTACAGAATAAGAACGAGAAACAATTCACTCTAAGTTAATTCTGTAACAAATAGTAACAGTGTGGGCCTGGTGTTAACATCCAGTTCCTCCTCATTGGAGAGCTGGTAATTTCTCTGCCTTTTGTGATCTGAAATTCCTTATCTGTCCGTCTCCTGATGCTGCCTCTCTCAGTGTTTGCCCTCTGTGTTTGCTATAATGATCCAGACTGGTTGGGGTGGTTGGTTCCCTCTATCTTGTCATTTGCAGTTTAACTACATATAATTTCTGTATTTCACGGAATTTGCATTGGTGAGTTCCACATATCTGCTGTCCTTTGAGAGATTCTGAAATGCTGGCTATTTCCTACAGGAAATAGTGTTTCTGCTAAAAGTGCTTCCTGTTCTGAGTGGTTCTATTTACTGGATGTCTGCTGTGTGTGAAAGTTCTTTGGTACCCACAGGATGCAAATATGTATCAGCTGAGGTATTATTACCCGTGAGGAACACATAATCCATCTCTCCATCCTTTCCTGTCCAGGATTGTATTTTTCTGAGCTGTTTTTTTTTTTTTAATCCCAATGTATGTATTTAATATATTCATCATGACGGCTCAACCAGAGACTTAATTTAAAAAACAGAAACAAAATAAAAGTAACACCAAAGCTTAAGATACAGAGTCCTAGACTCTGAAGGGCAAAATGGGAGAATCGTTTATAGCAAATGACTTGAAAAGGACCCCTCTGCTGTGCAGAACTCAAAGGTATTTCCTGGCTCTCTTTGGTACCCTCCTCATCATTATCATTATAACTGTCACTTACTGAGTACCTACTACATGCAAAGTACTTCATATGTGTGCTCTCATAGAATCCTTATAAAGATTCCTTAAGGTATCTTATTTTACAGATGCAGAACCACGTATGTCAAGAGACAACATAACCTCTTTCCCCTGGTCACGCAGCTAGCTGGGCTCAGCGTCATGTTTTAATCCCAGTCCTAGCCAGCTGATGCCAAAGCTGTTGATTTAATCACACCCTTCCATCATGCCCCTTGCCCACCCCAACTGTGGCCCACCCAGGATTCTAATGTTTAACTTTTTAATGTCCTTTTTTAAGGCAATTATTTTTCATAGTTAAAAGTTTTCATTAAAAATAAAGTCTCATTAAGTTTTATTTCCAAAATGTAACTTAGCAATACAGTGATGGAGCCTTTACTTCAGTCCCTTAAAAAGTGTTACCAACATGTGTTCTTAGCATTGTACATTCTCAGAGTGAGAGTCGGCACTAAACTATTAAACTGTTGTTTAATTTCCTCGACAGCATCTTCGCTAACAAGTTTTACCTCTGAACAAAGTGTTCCCACTGTCTGCCTTGGCATCCCATTCTCTCCTGGACCATGGAGGCTGTGAGACTGAATCTCTGGTCACTGAGCCAAAAGGCTGGTATTAAACTGGGGAGGAGTTGGCCAGGAAAGTCACATGTGACATTTGGACACTGGACGTACTTGAGTCACTAGGATTTGTGTTGAGATATCTCTTGTCTTGCCCTCACTTGTTGAGATTACTAGCCACTAAAATATAAGAATATGAACTTGCATAAGAGTTTACTATTCCAGCCTTTATATTCTTCTCCCAAGGGGGAGTCTACCTTGGACTGGTAGGATTCTGAGAGACTGATTTATAACTACAAACATTGAAGATTCTTTATCAATGATTAGTGATGATAGTGAGCTAACATTTCCTTATGCATTATCAGGCATTGCGTTAAGCATTTAAGGTGTTCTTTTATTTAGCCCCATGAATGAGAAATACCACCTATGGATGTGATGAGGACTAAATAGGGTAAAACAGAAAAAACACTTAAAACCATGCCTAGGGCGCCTGGGTGGCTCAGTTGTTTAAGTGTCTGACTCTTTGTTTCAGTTTAGGTCATGATCTTGGGGTGGTGGGATTAAGCCCCGCCTCTGGCTCTATGCTCAGTGTGGATTCCACTTGAGATTCCTTCCCTGGCTCTCCCTCTCTCTCTCTCTGCTCCTCCCCCAACTCGTGCATGCATGCTCTCTCTCTTTCTCTCTGTCTAAAATAAATAAATAAATAAATAAATAAATAAATAAATAAATAAAATATTTAAAAAAGTAAAGCAAAACAAAACAACAACAAAACCCATGCCTATCCAGAGCTCTGTAAACCTCAGTGAATGTAGTTCTGATTATGATCAGTTACTTCCTTACTCTTATTTTTTTATTTTTTATTTAAATTCAATTAATTAACATATAATGTATTATTTGTTTCAGGGGTACAGCTCTGTGATTCATCATTCTTATATAATACCCAGTGCTCATTACAACATATACCCCCTGCCGATGTCCATCACCCAGTTACCCCATCCCTTCACCCCCCTCCCCTCCAGCAACCCTCAGTTTGTTTCCTATGATTAAGAGTCTCTTTTGGTTTGTCTCCTTCTCTGGTTTGGTCTTGTTTCATTTTTTCCTCTCTTCCCCTATGATCTTCTGCCTTGTTTCTTAAATTCCACATATCAGTGAGATCATATGTTAATTTTCTTTTTCTGATCGGCTTATTTCGCTTAGCATAATACCCTCTAGTTGCATCCATGTCATTGCAAATGGCAAGATTTCACTTTTTGATGGTTGTGTAATATTCATTGTGTATGTATATATAGGTATACACACCACATCTTCTTTATCCATTCATCTATCGATGGACATCTGGGCTCTTTCCATAATTTGGCTATTGTGGACATTGCTTCTATAAACATTGGGGTGCAGGTGCCCCTTCGGATCACTACATTTGTATCTTTGGGGTAAATACCCAGTAGTGCAATTGCTGGGTGATAGGGTAGCTCTGTTTTCAGCTTTTTGAGGAAACTCCATACTGTTTTCCAGAGTAGCTGCACCAGTTTGCATTCCCAACAACAGCATAAGAGGGTTCCCCTTTCTCCACATCCTCACCGACATCCGTCATTTCCTGACTTGTTAATTTTAGCTCTTCTGACTGGTGTGAGGTGGTATCTCATTGAGGTTTTGATTTGTATTTCCCTGACGCCAAGTGATGTTGAGCACTTTTTCATGTGTCTGTTGGCCATTTGGATGTCTTCTTTGCAGAATGACATATCAGATAAAGGGCTGGTATCCAAAATCTATAAAGAACTTATCAAATTCAACACCCAAAGAACAATAATCCAGCCAAGAAATGGGCAGAAGACATGGACACTCATTGTGCTTTTGATGTGCATTTCCCTAATGCCGAGTGATGTTGAGAACTTTTTCATGTGTCTGTTGACCATTTGTGTGTCTTCTTTGCAGGAATGTCTGTTCATGTCTTCTGCCCATTTCTTAATTGGATTATTTGTTCTTTGGGTGTTGAGTTTGATAAGTTCTTTATAGATTTTGGATACTAGCCCCTTTATCTGATATGTCATTTGCAAATATCTTTTCCCATTCTGTCGGTTGTCTTTTGGTTTTGTTGACTGTTTCCTTTACTGTGCAAAAGCTTTTTTATCTTTATGAAGTCCCAATAGTTCATTTTTGACCTTGCTTCCCTTGCCTTTGGCGATGTGTCTAAAAGAAGTTGCTGCACCTGAGGTCACAGAGCTTGCTGCCTGTGTTCCCCCTCTAGGATTTTGATGGATTCCTGTCTCACATTTAGGACTTTCATCCATTTTGAGTCTATTTTTGTATGTGGTGTAAGAAAATGGTCCAGTTTCATTCTTCTGCATGTGGCTGTCCAATTTTCCCAACACCATTTGTTGAAGAGACTGTCTTTTTTTCCATTGGATATTCTTTCCTGCTTTGTCAAAGATTAGTTGACCATACGGTTGAGGGTCCCTTTCTGGGTTCTCTATTCTGTTCCATTGATCTATGTGTGTTTTTTTGTGCCAGTACCATACTGTCTTGATGATTGCAGCTTTGTAATAGAGCTTGAAGTCCGGAATTGTGATATCACCAGTTTTGGTTTTCTTTTTCAACATCCCTTTGGCTATTCAGGGTCTTTTCTGGTTCCATACACATTTTAGGATTATTTGTACTTCCTTATTCTTAAAGGGGAGGCTGGAACTGGTTGATAATGGATAATTGCCCTTAATATTAACTCACATTTTTTTTACCCAATACTATTTTCAACCAGCTGTGAAACTCTATCCAGAGCCTAAAGTGACCCTGTACTGACTCCCTTGGCAATTTCAACATGGAGTATTCTACCTCTCACTGCTGATCAAGTCTGTTTTGAGCAGATGCTGATCTGTGGTCTCAGTACTGTGAAAAAGAACGCACTGCCAATAACACAGTGAGCCTGGCAGATCATGATCAGAGACTTGACCTCAAAGCGTTGACACAACAGCTAGATGATTTGAACACAATGAATGAGCAAGTCACAACAGCACCTGTGGGCCTCGGGACTAATGTGCAGACAATGACGTGCATTTCAGTAACAGAGCCCAGGCAATGCATTGCAAGGAAACACAAGGCCAGCCCACAACACTCAGCATTCTTGACTTGTTTACCCAGAGACTAAAGGAAGGAGAAGTTAGTGATGCATAAAAAAAATATACTTCATTAGTAAGCTTCATCTGGGGTGTAACTTCTTTTATTTGATCCCAGAATTTCCACCCACCTTTGATCTTGATTTATAATAATGCACTTATAACTCTCATCTCCAGCATAGGAAACCAGATGAGGGTGGCCTCTGTTTTCCTGTAACATGGTGAGGATATTTGGGAGAAGTAGGTAATCTTTCAAACTAATTATAGTGTGTGATATTGGGAATGCCATATAAAAATATAAAGAAGCTCATCACATTTCCAGATTCCAATCAACTATATTTGTAAAAATGCTCTGAGTTAGCAAAATTTTGCATGGTGTAGGGATTGAAACTCAACTAACAGAAAACCCTTCATAACAGTTTAGCGATTCCAAGATTATCTGGGTCAGTCTGCATGGCTTCAAGATTGTAGTGAATTAGTAATTTCTTATGCCAAAATTGTCAGAAAACAGGAGTAAATCAGATGTATAAACAGAGGCTTGGGAAAATTGGAAATGGCAGGGAAAGGAAAACTGGATTTCTTGCTGTGTAGATCAGGCACTTTGTTAAAAAAATTAACCTATTTACTTTTTAAAAACCAACATGTGTTCAAAATTTTAAAACTCAAATACGATGATACAAACTTTTAGTGCCAACTCGTCTCCCCTCATCCCAAGTCCATTTCCACTTTCAACTGTTTCTTCTGCTGTTTTCTTCCATATTTACACACAAGACGTTTCTAGTGCTACTTCTTGATTATTTAAAAAAAAACTTTTAGGCATTGCCTACTGAACTAATAACTTCCTCTAGGGAAAATGGGGATTAACTCTCTTATCTCAACTCTTTCCCCTATGGGCCTAATGTGATTATATCCAAATTTCTAGTTAAATCAATAGAACTCGGACAGGCCACAAAGGCTGATCCACACTGAAAAATCAAAGATGATGATTTTTTTTTTTTAATTTGGCTAGTTATTTTTACTTGAAGTTACTATCAAAGCAGCAAACAAGCAATGCAATGCATACATCACAGCATCAAGCTGCAATTATATGGACAACTGGTTCTTCCCACCTCCCTTTGTTACCCTCTGAGATGTAGCCTGAGCTCAGGGTCTTTGCCACCCACACTTTGTCCAGACTCCTCCAGGTCAGAGAGAACAGGACTGTGAGGTCTCCGCTGTTGAGCTTGTCTTTGGTGATGGTGGTAGGCACTGGGGCTATGCCAGCACACCAAGGCCACGCTATTATTACATATTATTTGGCTTATAAAATAATTCTATTCAAAAAATATTTTCAAAAATTTTATCTAAAAATTCAAAGTAATACATATTCATGTATTGTAAAGTAAAAAATCCCTTATTTATGATTATCTAAATATTAAAACTAATAAGAGAATAATTATTCTTGGTACTTATTTATATAATTTAATCATTTAAAGCTATACCTGAATCTAATACCATGGCATTGGAAATTTTCTGAAGAATGTATTTTTAATGGTCTTACTATTTTTAACTTTCCCCATAAAATTGCCAGCTTTCTTGAAAGTTGCATTCTTTAGTGGTTAATAAATTTGACATTTTGACAACCTTAACTGACTTTTCTCTGTTGACCATAAATTTTTTACTGAAAAAATACTCTCTCTAAAGCTGCTGAGATATTTTGTAATTGTGGAGTAAATTCTGCTCAATGAAGGATATTCTTAAGGGAGTTCACTGAATTGTATAAAAATTTTATTCTAACTATTTTGAAGGTACTGTCTTATATTTTTCTCTCAGAGTGCTTCTTTTTTTTTTAAGATTTTATTTATTTATCTGAGAAAGAGAGAATGAGAGAGAGAACATGAGAGGGAGGAGGGTCAGAGGGAGAAGCAGACTCCGCGCTGGGCAGGGAGCCCGATGTGGGACTCGATCCTGGGACTCCAGGATCATAACCTGAGCCGAAGGCAGTCACTTAACCAACTGAGCCGCCCAGGCACCCCTCTCAGAGTGGTTCTTTTTTCAAATATTTTAGGAGACAAAACACATCAAATAGTCTTTCTCTATTTTTGCAATTATTTTAATCTTTTGCCAAATTTTGGTGCTGCAACATCGTGGGTCTTAATTTTATTCTATTCTAACTCTCTAACATAAGTGATTAATGATTGATATAACATATAACATAATGATTAATGATTAATTTTACCCCATTCTAACTCTATAACATAAATGATCCATTTTAGAGGGGGATCTGTGAAAAGATTTTTCTTAGAAGCTCAGATATTTCAAAACACAGTAACAGAATTGCAAAATTAAATTTCCTGCCTGGGCCATAAAATCTTGATGTCCAGCATCCTGAAATCTTCTCCGGGAAGGAGGTTAGGGTTTTTACTCTTCCGTATGCCAACAATTACACAATGCTCTATTTTTAGTACAAGTTCTATCAAGACCACCCTCCTCTGTGCCTGATCTTTCAGACTCCAGAGTATCTCTTAATGTACTCAGCAAATAAGCATCAAATCTCCTGCAGAGTGGGTAAGGGATGTTCACTGGTGTGTTGGGAGATAGGAGAAGGGTTTGGGTAACTAACCGTTTCTTAAGCAGACTTTTAACAAACCTCCCATTTGGCCTGCGTTGGCACCCGATGCCTTCAATGTCTGAGCCTTTCGGAGTTCTGCAGTGTGAATGGGCTGCTTCTTTTTCGATCCACCCTCTATTGCTTTGCTTGTTTAAATTAGTACCATTCTCTCTGGTTAAATTAATCACCATTCTCTCAGTTTCCAGAATTAGGTAGACATGGAGAGTTTCTGATGTCCTCCCACCTCTGCTCATTTCTCTCTATATTTATGGATTTATGTTATTTATCCTTAATTTAATTTTAGTGAGAATTTTGGAGGAAGCAAAGATAAATGTGGGTTTTATCTGTGCCAGGTTTAATGGGCAGTTATCCCAGACCCACCACACTTAATCATCATAGGGTTGCCAGATGTAGCAAATAAAAATACAGGATGCTCAATGTAATAGCTTCCTACGGCTGCTGGAACAAATTTTCCCAAACCCATGGCCTTCAAAACAACACAGATTTATTCTGTTACAGTTCTGGAGGTCAGAAGTCTAAAGTCAGTTTCACTGGGTGCAAGTCCAGATGTTAACAATGCTGGTTTCTTCAGGCTCTGAGGGGAGAATTTGCTGATTTACCTTTTTCAGCTGCTAGAGACCACCTGTATTCCTTGGCTTGTGGCCCCTTCCTCCATCTTCAGAGTGCATCTCTCCAACCTCTGCTTCCATCTTGACATTGTCTTCTCTGACTCTTCCTGCATCATCCTTCTCCTAAGGACGCCTACTCTGGGCCCATCAGAAATCCAGGAGAATCTCACCACCTCAAGACTCTTAACTTAATCACAATTGCAATGTCCTTTTTGCCATATAAGATAACATTTATGGCTTCTGAGCATTAGGATGTAGACATATCTAGGGGCCATAATGGAGCCTACCACACTCAGTTAAACTTGTCTTTCAGGTAACAAATAGGCATAGGATATGTTTAGGTTAAAAAAATTATGTTCTGTTTTCCTGAAGTTCAAATTCACCTGGATGTGATGTATTTTATCTTTATCTTTTCTCTTATCTATCTTATCTCTCTAGGCTCAGAACAAATTTATAAAGTAGTTGATATTTTCAGTTAAAATAAAGTGACAAAATTGATGTTCGAATGATTAAATACCATGCCCAGGGTCACACATATTTAGTGGTAGAACCAAGTTTCCAGCCTAAATCTGTTTGGCCTGAAAGTCCATGTTCATTCCATCTATGTATTCTTTGTTTCTTCCTATATTTCTCCCTCTTTACTTCCTTCTTCCCTCCCTCCCTTCCTTCTCTCATTTTTTTTTATTATACTGATATATAAATATATTCTTCCTGTAAGATGCAAACAGTTGTTCCTACTCCTCTGATCACACAAGTCTGAACCTGAAACTTACACTTCAGATGCTATTTAGTTTCCATTAATTGATGAAACTTTAATGAAGTGAGAATTTCATATGTCTTAAAATATATATCATTTGGCATAGACAGAAAATGAAGTGCTCTGCCTAACAAAATACTGTGGTTAATAGATAACCAAATATAAATCACCAAAGGAGAACCCATTCCTCAGTATCTCGACAAAAATACAACACATTTAATAGATTTTTATATGGGGAATAATTTATCTTTTCTTGGTGATCCAGGAGATATTTTAGGATCATGGAGGCTCTCTGTGTTTTCATTCTGAATATTAATATATTATAGATGTATCATATCATAGTAAAAGTTAATAAAGCATTATATTGAATTCTAATGAACAGAATTTCCTATAGTAAAATTACTAGGGTCTCATGGATTCGGGTGATTTCTATCATTTATATCAGGGTCAGCAAATGTATTCTGTAAAGGGCTAGCTAGTAAATAATTTCAACTTCATAACAGTTTGTTGAAACTATTGAACTCTGTATTTATACTGCAAAGCGGCTAGAGATAATACAGAAACAAATGAGAGCAGCTGTATTCCAATCGAACTGAACTTACAAAACAGGTGGCAGACCAAATTTGGCCTGAGGGCTGTAGTTTGCAGATCCCAGATCTATATGCAGATAATTCCCAAATTTCTACTGCATTTTTAAACACGTCTCTTTAATTCTGTAATTATATTTCTAACACTACCAGCTGACGCTAAAAAGGTCTAAAATACAACTCAGAATGTCTTTCTAAATCAGATGCCTGTACCACCAAATCTGTTTCTCTGATAATTTTTCTTCCGTTCTTTGTTCTCCAAAACGCATTCCTCTTCCTCGCCTTCCAAATCTTCCAACTGGTGTAGTTCTCTTGTTTCTTCTTTCACAATTGATTTCACATCTGTCTTTTTGACAACACCTCCTTCGTCACTCAGGGTCTTTCGTGAACTCATCTGGACCCTCACTGTGGTCTCCCATATGCATCTCTATGTCTCTCTTGGATCATTTCTAGCTCTACACACCTACGAACCTGCCAGTTCAGTCTTCCCACAGCAGTGGGCTGGCCTCACCACTTCTTAGCTCAGGAGCCAGCATTAGCCCAGACTCGAAATCTTTCACCATCTAGACCCAGTCATCTTTACTGAATATGATTTCTCACTTCACTCCCTCATGAGCTTGATTCCACCCGAAATAGATGACTTGCTTTATCATTTATGCAAACCCTGTGCTTTCCATTCTTCCCATCCTCTACATTTGCCCATGCTATTTGCATAGCTAATTCTCTAGAACTGCACTGGCCAAAATGGTAGACATTAGCCATATAGTTGTTGAATTAGCCACAATTTTAAGTGCTTAATAGTCATACATGGCCAGTATCTACCATGTTACACAGGGAAGATATAGAACATTTTCATCATTGCAGAAAGTTCTGTCTGTCAGCACTGGCCTAAAATGTCCTGTGTACATTGCCTCACATTTAGTCCTATATGATTGCCATTGCCTAGCTCAAATAACATATTCCCTATCAGCTCACTCCTTTTTGCAATAGCATTTGTTCTGTGTTTGTGTTATGGCACTTACCACTTTCCATCTTGGAATATATAGTGACTTAAAAATATCTTATGCTCTAGACTGTTATTTCCATTTGTTTCACTCTTTTATCTCCTTGTTAACAATTAATCCAATGCCATGTACATAGTAGGTGTTCAAAAGGGATTCATCGACGAGTCCGACCAAAACATTCTCCATAGCTTTGTAAATATGGAAATATTTCCATAACAAACAAAGATAGCTCTGATTTGAAAATTTACCAGATAGAATTAGCATAAAATTTGGGACATGGAAACTGTATTTGTAGAAATGATATATTTTAGAAAGTCTAATGATACATCAACATGGTTTCCATAAATTGTGATTGATTTTATCAGCTTGGGGAGGCAGCATAGTGTAATGAAAAGAAGATGGATGCGAGTACCAGATTGTCCTATATTAGAATGCTGTTTCCCTCAATTACTGACTAGGCTTGGCCAAGTCATTTAATTTCTCAGAGCCTCATAGAGATGGCAACAGCCACCTGCATTAGTTGAAACTCTTTGATAGCAAATGACAGAAATAGAAATCAACCTAGCTTTTTAAGAGAAGGGTATTAATGGACCCATGCAACTAAAAAAGTCCAGTGTCTTTAACACAACTGGATCTGTATTCTCAAATAATGTTATAGTTCCATTTTCAGGCAAGCTCTTGACACACAACAGAGAGATGGCCACTAGAAGCTTAAAGGCTCACATGTTCCTCACAATCAGGATCCAAGAGGTAGAAAAGATCTTTCCCCTTTGCTCCAGGAAAGGTCCCACAGGTCCTGTCATTGGTTTGTCTTCGGTTAGGAACGTCCTTGAATTCACTGTGGGTATGAGATGGAGAATCAAATGGACAGAGCTTGGGTCAAATGACCAAAGTGAGGCAAGGAAAATAGGCCAGCTGAACCATATGGATGTGGAAGATTTTTGTGGAATGGAGGCTGGTTCTACTAAGAAAGTCACATTAGGTAAATAAAGGAAGTCATGCCCTCTAATTTAGGGGTGCTGCATTACAAAGCTGCCATGGGCACTCTCTTTATTGTATTTGACATGAACGGTACCTACTGGAGTCAGGCAACATTTGGATCTCCCTCCCTTACGGGTTTGTAGTGATGATTGCATGGTATAATATAAATAAAATGACCAGCAATTCATAGATATCTTCTTCTCTATTCTTTTGTACCTGTGTTTTCCTGCTTAAACTGGAAAAGGCATATTATTCAATAGTGGTTAAGGTCTGGATTAGAGCACTCCGGATTTACTAGCACTTGCTCTGAAGTAACAGAAAAGAAATTATATTTCCCTCCAATATTTTTACCTCAAGGGCATTCTACAGTCTCTCAATACAGAGGGTCTGCCTCTAATAAGATTAAATAATTTAGAGATGGTCCTCCATTTCATTATTCGTGCCTCCAGAAATGCTACATTAGCCCAAAATTGTTTGGTAAATAGCTTATAATTCAAATATTATGGGAGGTGAAACCCCAATCTTCATTTACCTTTACTTCAACCAGAGAAGTGTCCTATTTGTCAGTTTAACATTCAACAGGTTAACATTTAACAGTTTAACATTAAATTGCCCTTTTTCTGCTAATGCAGAAACCTTTAAGTAAGTAAAGGAATAAGTGACATAGAGAAGCTTTTGTGTCACATAAATAAGTCCACAAGTAGGCAGTTCAGGAGTTGGTGTGGTAGTTCCATGATATCATTAGATACCCAAGTTTCTTATGGCTTTCTGTTCCTACTTCTTTGGGCTGTGGCCCCATCTTCGTGTTCTCAAGAAGGCTGCCAGAGCACCACAGCTCAGATAGGCTAGAGGGAAAGGGAAAGAGCAAAAAGGTGCATGCCAAATGATTTAGTCCTCTTTGATGGATTTTCTTGAACACCTCATATTGTATGTTCTTTTGGCTGTGTCATGTATCTACCTTCAGATAAAAGGAAAGCTGGGAAATCTGGGTTTTATTGTTTTAAGCTGGGTATGTTGCTGCTCCAAATAAAGATTGGGGCTCCTTTAACAAGAAGGCGAGAGTGTGTATTAGGTTGGTAACTAGCAGGCTTTGTCTCACACAACTTAGAATTTTTCTCTAAGACTTTGCTTGAATAAAAGGTTGCAATTCTTAAAGAAGAGAAAATCTAAAAACCATTGATGTAATTAAGCTTTAAGAAGAGAACAGCCATGTATATGTAATTTAATGGAATGATGTTCAAAGAAGCCAGGGTAGTTGTGACATTCACACCCTAAAAGCATTAAACCCAACTCTATTCATTGTGGACACTGAATAATAAGTAAACTGACTGACACTTTTCACCACTTCCTTAAGAGGCCTTGAAAACTGTGTAGCCTGATGCATGCATTCCCATTCAGCATTTCCTTCTCATTGGTGTCCCTGTACTCAAATGGACCAAGAGGCTGGTTGAAAAGGCAGCCAAATAGGAAATGGGTGACGTGTGCAGTTCCACATCTTGGAACTGTCATCGAAGCCCAAAGTGCCCTCTGGGGATACCTTGACTGGGAACGTGCTCTGGTCCCTCCACAGCCACAGGATGGTGATGGTGTCAGCAAGACAAATAGCTCATTAATGTGGTGGGGAACCAAAGCGAACATTTGGAAAACACCCATGTATTTAAATAGACCAAAATGGATTTTCTGCTCAAGCTGCCAAGCTGGTTTGCCTGTAACATCAGCTTGCTTAGAAGAGAGGAAATCATTTCTACAAGGACTTACGCACATTGAAAAAATTATGCTTTGCTTTGATTATAGCAGTGTCTCAAGTGAAGGGTTGATTGCATGATCTTCTTTCTTCACCGCCTATTTGAATTCTACATGTTCTTCAAGAGTTGACACTAGCCTCATCTTGAGGCAGTCTACCAGATGGCTGAAATCCTCAGCAGCCTCTCCTAAAACGTGGTTCCATTCCTGACGGCACAGGTCGTGTATTTGACATTCATCATGCACTGCTTTGTTGTGTTAGTTGTCTTTTTCTGTTTGTGTCTCCCGTCTCCCTAACAGAATTTAAGGCCTCTAAGGTCTAGGGGACCATACCATCTATTATCTAAATTGGGACACTTTTGAGAGTGAAAAGAGATATTATTGATAATTACATCAGGAAACCTGGCACAAACCTGAACTGTCCAAGCAAATTATGATGTGTGGTCCTCTATTAAGGTCAAAAGCCATTATTTACCACTTCTCTTTCTTATCACCTATAGTGCCTACTGTAATTCACATACAAACGGACATGAAAGTCTTAAAAATAAATAGCTTAGCGAGGCAGCAAACGGTTTCTCCTACAACAGCTGTGAAATAGGCGGAAGATGGAGACAGGTCCTTACCGGTGGGAGATTTAATAGTTCGATATAGGAAGTAACCACAAAGTAGAAGGCTTTAAACAATCAGATAAAGAGCATTCACCATAGAGACCAGTCTAGAATTTATATTCTTACCACCAAAAGCTGTGACGTTCAAATAGGCATTTTCCTTTCAAGAAGAGAGAGGGGGGAAAAGTGTTTTTAATGGGCATTTTTGTAGAGTGCATTCTCGTTTCAGAAGCACCACACTTCCTGACAATCACACTGACATCTGCATCAGTCTGAGCAGGAGCAAATAGGAACAGAATTAGACAGAAGTGCAGATTCACAGCCAAGACATGAATTCTTTGAAGTTAATGCCCTCACTGATAGAAAGTTTCAGATTGTCTGGAGTGGCTCAGCCAAAGGACCTAGAACAAAATAGATCTTCCTCAATGGAGAATGACACCTGAAACACAGTTCTCAACACTAGTGCATATTTTGCTTCTATTCCAACATTTTTGACAATTCATCATTGCTGTGGAAAATGACATAAAGTGATATTCTCCTCCCTCATTAACCCCAACTAAATACATACTTCTAAACTCCCACAGCATTTGCTTGACTTTGTTTTAAAACAACATTGGGAATATTCTACTTGACTTTATATGTACAGGTATACTTTTCTTACACTTCCATCATATTATAATCTTGAGGACAGTTTCTGAGTTTTTCTTGATTTTGTATCTATTCTAACTAGGTTGACCCTGTAATTGTTGAGAGTGAAGGAGTCCATGGCTCTAAGCAGATAGGACATGACTGACATAAATCAGGACTGTTCTGGGAAAAACAGGATGTATGCCCCCCGCACTTCAATATCTACACTATGTCCTGCACATTCTAGCGACTATGAATATTGGTTGATGTAACCCTAAGTCGCATCCTACGGAAAGGAATTTGAGCTTAACTTACAGCCACAATTCCATTGCTTTGTCACACTCAAAAAGAAACCCAAGGCTCCTAATAAATGCCATACTATTTTCCTGGTTCCCAGTAGTTTCCTATTGACATCGGAAACACATGAGGTTCCTTTTAGAGAACTTTAGGCTTAGAAACTGACTTATGCACGTGATACATTAAGAGAAAACTAAGCAACATTGGCATTTTGGTATCAACAATCAGATTGGAAACATGATTCTGGCAAAGATTTATCCTAGCACATGCTAGATTTTAGAAATGTGATGTGGGAAAATACCAGGATTTAGAAGCAGAACACTTATGCTTAAGTCCCACCTCTGCCACTTTTAAAATAATATTTCATCTGAAAATCAGGGACAATAATCCTACCTCTACCAGTGGAGACTTTGGGAATACTTAAACGAGATAATGTATGTAGAAGCTTTATAAAATTCCAAGTCTGTGAGGATGCACATTCTTCTTTTCATTGCCTGCTTGAATGAACTCTCAATTCTGTCTCTCTCAAGTAGCCTCAGGCTGGGTCACCAGAACACAAACGTACAGTTATAAGGTTTAAACAAAAATCAGCAAAACAACTGGTTGTTACATGATCCCTGACAACAGTTGGATGGACCTTTCCCCCAATTAAATGAAGTGTTTTGGCAGCCTATGAGTGTAGCCCGAAGTATAGCTAGAAAAGGGAATGATTTCCCTTAGGGAGAGTGTAATTTTAACAGAAGTTCAACTTACACATTTTAAGATCTGTACTTTGAATGTCTCTGTTAAGTGCAAAATGAATATAATTAGTTATGAGATATCTTGCTACGGTATGCATTAAGCTACAGTGTAATATCACTCACAACCTATTCATGTTCTGTGGTGTATTTTGGGACTTCCTGTGCTGTAGTCTCTTAAAGCAAATACTGTACATAAAGTTTCAGAACCTAACAGTTGTTCCTTCAGAAGGGTTAGGAGTGGGAGCAATACATCTATGGCCTTCAAATAATCTAGCCAGACATATAAATTCCTTATGGACAGGATCTATAGCTTTTCAAGCACGGGTCCCTAACATGTAAACGACACAGCACAGTGAAGGAAACGTGGAGAATTAATAGCAGAAGAGACAGATCTCAGATGAAATATTCCAATGATGTAGGACACAGAAAATGACCATTTTGAGGGGGTGCCTGGGTGGCTCAGTTGGTGAAGCATCTGCCTTCAGCTAAAGTCACAATCCCAGGACCCTGGAATAGAGCCCCGGGTCCGGCTCCCTGCTCAGCGGGCAGTCTGCTTCTCCCTCTCCCTTTGCCTCCCCACCCAACTTTTACTCTCTCTCTCAAATAAATAAAATCTTAAAAATAAAGAAAAGGACCAAAATGACCATTTTGAAGTGTCTAAGACCCCCAAGTCCCCTAGAATCTCCATTTCCCCCCATTTACCCTCCAGGAGCACATCCAGCTGTGATTACTGAATGGCCGTGGTACAGTCGTAAATGGACACGTGCTTCCTGCTACCTCCTAACTTTGTAACCATCGTCCCAACGTGTAAGGCATAAAGGTCTTCAGGGTCACTGGAGAAAGGGTGAACATGTGGCCCAGAACCTGCGTCAACAGGGAGCTGTTTCTTAATTATTCATGTTATCAAGTATGTTTATACATTGGAAACCAAAAAAAAAAAAAAAGAGAGAGAGAGAGAGAGAGAGTTGAGCTTCCTCTTATGTGGTTTTCCTGAGTTCTGCAACCTAAAGAGCTAATGTAAAAAAAAAGTGAAGAGCACCGTATATAGGATGTTTTCTGTTTGTAAAGCCTAATACAGGAAGTGATGCTATATTGGCTAGACTTTCAGAGCCCAGAGGCAGGATCTATAGCTTGATAATTATTTAGATACTGGCCTATAATGCAAATAGTCTGGGAGCTACCTGAAGGTAGAGATGGGCTTAACCTGCCCTCTGTCTAGCACTTCTTCACATTGCCCCAAAGCACATCTTGGACGCAGTGAGTGCTCAGTAAACGTTGAACCAGTTTTAAAATATTTAGAAAAAAAATAACATTTTTTTAAACTCTTAACTTCCTACCCAGTTAAAGAATAGGTTAAAAAAATGAGAGTTTGAGTTAAATATACTTATTCACTGAGTAAAAACCATATACCAAGTACTATACCCCTGGAGGGGGTGTGAAAAGTATGAGCAAGGTACAGTTCCTGTCCCCAAGAAACCAAAGCTATGTGGCCAACAGGAACAAAGCAAAAAATAAACAGAGAAACATGCCAGTTGACAACATTTATGTTGTCCATTTATGTTGTTGTCCAGCTGCTGGGCTGAACATTATACAACCATGTCTTGTTATAATTGTGAAGACCCTATTTGACGATATAGGTCAAATATATGATACCTGTTTGGTATCATATACATGTGACAGCAATTGACTTCTAATCGTTGACTTCTCAAATTATCTATACCTAAAAGTCCCAGAAAAACCACCCAAGTTCAGTTGTTTCAATTCAGGAGGTTGGTAGGTGACTGAATTGTTTGTCTTCAGTTTATGATGGTGGCTTGTGAATGTAGCCCATAGAAGCCCAACTGTATATTGTTTAATAGTCCAAAATGATCAGAGAAGTGTGTATGTGTGTATACATATATACATACATGAATATATACATGTACGTAATTTATATGCATACATGCACACATATATCTAAAACTTGCACCATCTTTGTTCTCTCATTGTCAAACTGAGCACAGATCTATTGGTGAAGCTTTTCAGCCAGACTACAATAGGCAGCTGTCTTTAGAAGAGTGTTACTGAGTCTTTGCCATGCAGACAAGAAAAGGAGTATTTGAAAGTGTAATGACCCTTCAAGTGCTCAGATATTCATTGCACATCATGATGATTACATCTGAGAATCTTTTCCTGCTTTATTTGACTTTTTCTTAAGAAATAGTCTTATCTTTAGGAATGTGTGGAGGCAAAATGGCTAGTTTATAACAGATGGTATTAAAACCTGTAAGTACAATGCAGAAATGCAACAGTCAAATTGCAAACTGAGAAGAGAAGGCAAACAAGGGCAGAAAAGCGTTAAGATTTGAGAATAAATTATGCATTGGACAAAGCGGTAATCATTTTGTGAAGCAGAGGAGAGGTAGATTTAAATGGTCAAATAATAATAAAAAAAAATAACTGCTTGGTGGAGGCTGCCTAGCATAGCATTGAACAGCACAGACCCCACTCCACCCCCAGAACTGAGTTTAAATCCCAAATCTCTCACTTAACAGATTGAGTGACTTTGGACGGGAAGGTAAACTCTCAAAATCTTTTGTCCCCCTGCACTTTGCAAAGAGGAGAGGTGTACATACTTAGTGGAATTAATGGTTCATGGCAGCATGTAACATTTCTCGAGCACTTCCTATGTGCCAGGCACTAAAGTAAGCATATTACCTAGATACGTTCATTAATTCTTATATTAATCCAATGAGGCAAGTGCTATTACTATTATTCTGCTGTAACATATGAGGCTAGACTAGATTAGGTGACTTGTCCAAAGGGATAAAGCTGGCAGAATGATTCCAAAGCCTGTGGTTTCAAAACTGTGCTATCACATTGCCATATAAAGTACTTATCATACGATAAGCTTGGCACAGAGGAAGCTTTCAATATATAATAGAGTCAACCAAACAAGATCCATTAAAAATTCACTAAGAAGGAAAACCAAATCACCTGCCAGCAGGAAACAGACTTGGCCCTTTCTTCCAAATATATCATGTGATGTGATATATGGAGATGGGAGATGATGCCAAAATGGTTAATAGAGTCCAATTGGGAATCACGTGATGAGCTTACTCCCATTCAAATGAGCCTACCTTGCCAACTACAATCTCAGGCTCGGTTAGCTGATACATCCTGTCCACAGCGTATGCATGCTCACCTCCTTTCATTGCATATGTTCCCTTTCCTTCCGTAGATCAGATTGCATATTTCAAAGGTAGAGATTTGAGCCTAATGAAGTTAGTACAGGCTTGGGTGTTAACAGCCTCCAGCAGATTCATAGTTGTTCTGATCTTGTCAGCAGGCTGTGAATGTGAACCCCTAGTTAGAGTTGAACTTGAATCCAATTCAAAGAGCAGAGTCTGTTAGAGTATCTGACACCCTGAAAATGTTCAAGGGGAGCCAGAAGAGAGGAGGGGTGGGGAGGGGGTGCTGGAGGCTTTATTCAACCACCATGGTCCCCTCTGCCAAGATGAAAGATGATTGTGGCTTAAAGTGTTTACCCATCTCGGTCTCTCAGAAATATTCACATTACACCAAAGAGTGGACCACTCCTGCCTCCTTGTCATCCTTCTCGAACTTCCTGTGACGTAAGCATGTGTGTGCACATTTCACTTGGTAGCCCTCATGGCCAGGAAACCTGTCACCCCAGATAACTGTCACATTCTCATGTGCTCAGTCAGAGGAATTTCAGCTTCTCTCTTCTCTACCACTGGAGAGGAAGTTGAGGTCACGGGACCGAAAGGATCCTGTCTTGCCTCCCAACAAGAGGGGTCTGTGCAGCTGCTATGCCCCTACCAGACAGAAGGCAACACGGCAGCTGGGGCTATTTAGAAGGCTCTTTCCACCCACTTCCTGGATCTGGCTTTGATTTCTTAGAGGGCAGATGCTCTTATTCCAGACTCCCTCCCTGATTCAGCTGGAAAACAAAATCAAAAAACAAAACCCAAACAACCCAAAGTCTAAAACAATCCTTGCCTTTTCTGAAGTTCCTTCACTTTGTCTCAGATCCTCTTTTCTGAATTATCTGTCACCAACTCTCTGTCCTTCTGTTCACAGCCGCATGGGGCTGAGTTTTGTCGAGTGTGAAATAATCACTGGTCTTAATCATAAACAGCCTCAGCTGAGAGGAATGGTTTTATTAGGAAAGCCAAGCCCAGGACGCGAGATGGGTTGGTAGTAAAATGGAATTCAAACTCATTTCCCACCAAAGACCACCACCAACAAAAATAGAACCACGATTCTATTCATTCTCCGAGTCACCTGCTCTCTGTGGCCTGCCTCCTGGCCTGTCAACTGCTCCAGTTCATTCGTCCTTTACTTTTCCTTTCCAACTCTGTGCTTCAGCAACACTGCGGCCTTTGCCCCTAATATACAGAGCTGTTCATGCTTCTGAGCCTTCGTGGAACCTTCTCTCTGCTTGAAATGCCTTCTCACTAAATGTCTTCCTGGAAATCTCTTATTTGACTTTTAAAACCTGACACAGACATCACTTCATCTACCCCCGGTGACTCTGATTTAATTGGTCTGGGTTGTGGCTGAGCTTTGGGAGTTTTAAGCTCTCCCCAGGTGAAACTGATGTGCACCGGAGTTTGAGAATGACTGCTCTAGGCTAGTGGTTTTCAAACTTGAGCAGGCATCGGAATCAGCTGGAGGGCGTGTGACAGCACAGATTGCAGGGTTAACCCCCCCCCCGCCCCGCCGCAAGTTTAGAACTCTGTAGTTCTGGGGCCTGAGAATTTGCATTTCTAATAAGTTCCCAGGTGATGCTGATTCTACTGGTTCGGAGACTAGGTTTTGAGAATGACTGCTCTATTCAAACTTGCTAACTGGCACAGATTGCCTATGTCGCCCATATACCTGCATGACATAAATTGCACTTACATTGCAGTTATCACACTGCATGGTTATCAAAGTATTCATGTGTCTATTCTGTCATTAGAGGGTAAGGACAATAGCTTTTTTTTTTAATCTCACCACCCAGCACCGCACCTGGTGTATTGTAGATGCTCAATAAATGGTTAGCGAATGAGTAGGTATATTCAGCATCTAGTTATCACAGAGAAACAAAGTCATGTGCCAAATTTATGCCAATCTTTTTGGAGTGTTGGATCTAACAAACATTCCAAGCATCTGAATTCCAATCTAGAAGGCAGTTTTCTTGGTTTCTATGAATGACATCTTGGATTTTGGTGATAGGATTAGCTTGGCAAAGTACTCCTAATACACTGGAATAAAAAGGCTTATGCAAAAGCAGATTATATTACATTACATCAACAACACCTCTTTTTAAACTGACACTTAATGAGTATCTCTATCAATAAAAGCCTTTTAAGAGCTCACCATAAAATGTTGCGAAAAATGAGAACATTTAAAATAGAGGCAAACAATAAGCCCCATTCATACAGCTTCTTCACCTTATTTCTCTAGTATCATGAATCTCAAACAGGCTCACTGACCCTCCTCCGGTGAAGTTGGTGCATGCTAGCCATATTGATTGTCTGATTACAAATATACACTGTGGCAGTGAGGAACCCATTTGTCCCTGTGGCTTATATGTAGATCTCAGACTTAACACACACTCAGCTACAAAGCAATGGAACCAGATAGCAAAATGTTACTCCCAAGGAGATTAGACTCTGATGCAGAACAATGATTTCATTGTTTCATATAACCTTCTAAAGTAAGTCCAAAGAGACATTTGAAGAAGGGTTTCCTAATCCTTGCTAATTTCTTAAATACCTACTCTCAGAAGAATAAATTTGCTGTCCTTTCATTGATCCATAGAACACACACACAAAAAAAAGTATGTTGACATAACCCTTCCTAAACTCAAAACCCAGAGCTGATGATATGGTCTTTTTGTTTGTGTGTGTGTGTCTATGTTCGTGTGTGTGTGTGTGTTTCTTGCTTATTGCACATAAGGTAATGCCATTTGAATACCCTCCAGGTAACATTTTTCCGTTGGTCAGTGAGGCACTAAAGATGGAAAACTTGTTCTTCTGAGTCTCTGGTCAGTCTCTTTTAATTGCAGTTCTCTGTCCCTGGTCACTTCTAATCATTATCTATGATTCTAAGAATGTCAAAATTCCTGTATATTAACTTTCTGAATTAAGTATATTATGAATTCCACTTCATTAGGTGGCCAGTGGATTGAACATGATCAAATCAGAAATGAAAGATTCTGTAGACTGTTCCTGCCTTTCTTTTCAAAAACATAAAATTTGGGGATACCTGAGTGGCTCAGTTGGTTAAGTGTCTGACTCTTGATCTCAGCTCGGGTCTTGATCTCAGGGTCATGAGTTCAAAAAAAAAAAAACAAACATAAAATTTTTAAAAAGACAAGTTTGTCTAAAATTATAGGCAATGCATTCAGAGTTCAGAGCGACTATGTTTTGGATGTAAGGTCCATGGTGTAAGCAGGCAGAAACCGATTAGGTGGCTACTTTCTGTTGGTATCTGTTCTGTATCTTTGGTTAGTTGATTGGCTGGTTGGTTGATTACTTGGTTTTCAAACTGGCATTCACTGCCTTCACTTTTCCTGTTTCTGTCTCATCAATCTCGAATGAGAGAACTATATTCGCAGGCAGGTACATATATACCCAACCTTACTCCCATGTCAGGAGTACAAATGGAAGCCTACCTACCCTATGTCTAAACATTTAAACGTTATAACTCAAGTGTATAGACTGCTTAATGAAATACATTATATCCCCGACCTTAATAAGTATATGTCGCTAATGATAAAATATTTTTTAAATATGTAAAGCTATTATCATTATAGAATTGAAAGTCTATAAAATAACAAGGATGACTGAACTTAATTAATATTGCGCATGTCTGGATATTCGTTTGATGGGTTTCCAAAGTTTGGGTGAGTAAGTAAGTAAAAGCATACTTAATTCAAAAATTATTACATATTTATTTCATAAAATTCATTTTTACCTTCCTTTTGAGCAAAATTACTAATTAAATTATTCTTATCAAGATTTTTACTGAGTTTAAGTCTATTGATAATAATGATCTAAGGTATTAAAAATGGAAATGTAATGATGTTCAAAATACACAAAATTTGAATATATTTGAATCAAAAATATAAAATAAAGCAAACCTAAAATATAAGAAATTATTTTTCATGTGCTTTCAAAAATTATTTTTTCTCAAACAGCCAAATTGCTAAAATTAAAAGAAAAATGCAACTTATGATTAAGAACTATCAAGAACATAAATCACAATTATTAAATAAATCTTATTTATTTTCTAAAAAAGGAATTAAGTATCATTAAGTGCCTTTATAAAACTTAAACTATTCACAATTCTACCTTTAGTTGCCAGTGTGAAGAACCAATAATATCTCGCTTCACACATACTTCATACAGGGAGAATTTGAAGGTAGATAATGTGCTTTTATTTTCTTTATCTAAATGCTGCTTTCACTCAAATGCTTCCTTCCTTCCTAAGCCATTTCTGACCTCCACGTCAGCAGCAGCATAACCCACAAAGCTTCATAGCTTGTGGATAAAGTTATCTTTTCTTCTGAAGACTTAGGTGAACTGGTTTGCGGAAATCTTTTCCTGGGGCCTGATGGCTGTTAGCCTTGGGGTTGGATGTTCTAGGGTTTCAGTCCTGTTGTGCGGGCCCTGAGGCCAGGATTCTGAGTCACAGAGGCCCCCCCATGTGTTCTCTAATAAATGTAGTTGTTCTGTATTTTTGACATGGAGGCCACTCTCCAGCCCAGAATTGATGCTTTTTTTTTTTTTCTCTCATATACCTCTGCTTCATTCAGGCCTTTAGAGATTCTCACTGAGATTATTGTAGTAGACTGCCAGCAGATCACTTTTCTTCTAGACTCAAATATTTCTCTGTGGTCATAAACATACCTCACCGACACAGATGAGCAAGAATCCTGACGGACCACTTTTTCCTTACTTTAGAACTGAAGTCTGAGGCCACTTGTGAATAGTGAGATAAAGCAAAGAAATAAAAGCACACTCAAATGTATGTGTGACTAATATTCCTTTACCCCAAATTCATCCTGAAGAAATGGGAGCTGTCTAACTTAGCAGAAACAGTAGTGGACTGATTCCAACTACTGACAGGTGAGCAGTAGTCAAGACAGAGGAATCGCTTCATGATTAGTGCTTACCATTATGGCATAACTGGGCTAGGTAATAAAGCATAAACTAATACCCAATATTAACTGAGCATTCATTATGTGCCAGGTACTTTGCTAAGAGCTTTATATGTATCATCTCTTGTGATTCTCCCCCTGCCTCCCCTATTATCTTGGAGCTAGGTAATCCTATGAAGCTCCTTTTCAAGATAGAGCATCTGAGGCTTCAGAGGAGTTAAGTAGCTTTCCTAAAGTCACACAGTGTGGAAGCAATGGCAAAGGGACTTAAACTCAGGCTGCGTAACTCCAAAGCCTGTATACTGAAAGACTATTACACTCTGCTTGCCCGTGTCTTACTGGCACTGGGCAGAGGGATGGGAGGGTCTGGGTCTAGGTGAGGCCAAAACAGGGAAAACTGAACCAACTGCCTAAGCATACCCGAGGGGAAGCAACCACCAATCCAGCATACCAAGACCAAAGGGACACAATCACCTTGTGTTTGTTTGGGCTGCTGTCCCTTCCGAGGAATAATGGAAGTGGACTCAGGTGGAAGTCAAGGAGACATGGAAGGGAGCTGCTAGGTGGACTTTGCAGCAGAATGTAGAATCTGGGGTGATACTCCCCACAGATTCACTGGGCTGGTAGGTCAGGACTCCAGTCTAAAGGAATTCAGAAATAAAAATAATATTGTTGGGCACTTACTACATGCTAGGGCCTTCACGTACCTCTACCATGCATTATCCATCCTACTTCCCAAATGAGAAATGAAGTTATACAATTTGTCTAAACTAAATAGCTAGTAAGAGATAGAAGCAGGAAGAAGAATCTAAATTAGCTTGACTCCAGATTTTAAGGTTTTTCTATTAAATATATCACGTTGCCTCTTTCACATTCCCCTGGATCCAACGAAAGGACTAAGTGGGAAAAGAGAAGCACAAAGTCTCATCCTCATCCTTAGCCCCTTACTTGTACAGACTGATGCCTATACAATGCCCTGGAGGTTATGAGGAAAGGCCTTGGCTTGGGGCATACGAGTAGGTATGGCAGGACTGGCAGCCAGGATTAATTCATTCTGGAGTCCACCCATGGGTGGGGCTTCTAGCTCCCTACCAGCAGTCTGGGTCAAGATTGATTCACAAATTGGGCTGGGTTTGAGTTCCAGAACAAGGAGCTCAGTGATGGGGCAGTTAGGGACAACACATACTGAATTCTGTCCTATTGACAGGGACACTTAACCAAATTTGTGCTTCCAGGTAAGATCATGATGGTTCTTTCTTCCCACCTGGACAGCCCTTGAAGCCCTTGAAGCCACGCCCCGTGATCCCGGTGCATGATCCAATCCATACCTAACAGAAGTACTCAGGACTCTGAAGGTCCTTGGAGGAGATGATGCCACTACATTACCAAAACTGCAAACATGTAAAAAAAAAAAAAACAAAAACAAAAACAAAAAAACATTTACTGCAGGTAAGAACTCCTTTCTAGGGGGAAAAAAAAAGTTGGGGATTATGATGGATTTTTAATTAGAGAATGACCAGGAGGCACAGTGAATGAAAGGATGCTTAGGGAATATTATAAGGATAATGCTTTGGATGCATGAATAGAAAAAGGGCAGGAACTGGAATCTGTAAGCAAAACTCCATGAAATGTTTGATTCAGCTCCTGAATTGCCTACAATTGTCAGACATATTCTCTTTTTGAACTGAGGTAATCTATTGCTCTGTGTTCTTTTTAATTTCAACATCAATTATCACCATCATAGCCAAAGTCATGAATACACCCTGACTTATGCTTATGCACAGTCGTGAGCTCCACAAAGGGAATAAATTGTGTGTGTGTGTGTGTGTGTGTGTGTGTGTGTGTGTGTGTGAAGGGGGAGTCTCTTTTTTCCACTGGAGACTGACTAATTTGGTGGTTAATAGAAAGAATATGAGACCTGTACATTTTGTTCTAGAGGACATAGAATTCAAATCTGTCATCTGCCATTCAATTTCAACCAACATGTATAGAGCACCTACAATGTGCAAGGCACTTCGGAAACTATGAAAACAAGTAAGACAGTCCCTGTGACCAGGAAGCTCAAACTATAGTATCAGCAATAGAGGTAAACAAGTAGCAGGCCAAGTGGAACAGAATAAAATAAGCTTTAGGATACAGGTTCAAAGGATGCACTGTAAAAGCAGAGAAAAGAACCATGGCTGAGAGGAGGGAGTGCTGCCAACCTTGGAAGGAGGGGAGAAGGCCATTCCAGAATGCAAGTAGGATGGATCAGCAAAGGAGTTAGAAAATTTTTTAGGCAGAGAAGGAAGAGGGGAACCAAGAAAGGGTGGTGTCGGGGCAGCCAATAAGTCTGCTGAAAAATGTCAATACCTACTTATTGTCCTTAGACCTTACTTCCTTTCACAATGTATACTTACAGCAAATCATCATGTTGTGCACTTTAAATATAACACAGTTTTGTCAATTATACCTCAACAAAGCTAGGGAAAATACAATAAAATAAGATAAAATAAAATAATCAACAACAAACATTCAAGACTTTTATGGTAGATTATCTTCAAGAGAATAAGTGCTCCCCGAAGTGTAGGACTGTGCTGGAAAATGAAGGGATCCTGCCTGAAGAGAAGGAAGGCTTGGCTCCTTGTCCCAGCCTGTGGTGTCTCTGGAGAGCCCCTCACAGTGACTCTTCTCCCATCTAAAATGTGGAAGTTGGGCAGAAACACAAGACAGGCAGGCAGGAAAAGCTACTGCAAGCTCCATTGTATTTCTTTTCCAGGGAATTTCAGAGGATGAAGAGAGGCTCCCTAAGGATTTCACTTCAAGCTAACACTGTGGCGGGGGGGGGGGAGAATTTAGGAGGAGAACATAAATCCAGCCAAGACTACACACAAAAACAATACTCACAGATCTAACCCTCGACAGTTTCAAAGCCCTTTCCCGTATGCAAGCCTACATTCGAAGCTGAGCCAAAGGAGCAAAGATGGTGATGTCAGTGGACTTGGGTTTGGACCCTCGCTTTTCCATTCACTGTATTGCTGAACACTTCAAGCTTCAGTTTCCAATGTCTCTTGCCACAGGGTTTTATTGTGGGTAGAATGAGGTAATGCAGGTAAAGTACCTACTACATGGTATGCACTTGATGAACGGTAGTTCTCCCCATCGTTCATAAACTTCGCCCATGGAAGACACTGTACAGGTGTTTGTTGAAGGACTAGTGCCGTTTTGCAGATGAGAACACTGAGACTCAGAGAGGTCAAGTGGCTTGCCCAAGGTCACAGCTAGAAAGAGGACAGTCTTCTAGCTCCAAATCCTGAGCTCCATGCAGTCCTTTTCTATGCAACATTTGGGGTTGGAGTTGTATTTCTATGCAAGTCGGACACCGAATGAGGAAAGATATTCAGAGGGGTCGTTCCTTTGAAATCAGCCTTTGATCTTAACAAGAAAATGCCACACTACTTTCAAACAGAATACCTTTGCAAAACGCTTTTTCCTCGGAAGCCGTTGTTCAAACCTCATACTTCTATAAAATAATTGCTTTATGCCTTAAGACTGTTGATTTGTGTGAATTCAGACATTTGGTAAGTAGGTGATGTTTCTGAAGTTATCAGCTGCTGTGTCTTCTGCAGCTGGATGAAAGAGTCATATCACAGTCCTGTGGCTTTTCTAAAATGCACCATGTCTTATCTTTGACAGCAGGAGAGCAAGCCAGACAGGAGGGCACTGGTGGGACGCTTCTGAATTCCTTCACCTATGCTAAAAACAGATGAAAATACAGTTGAAGAAATTCACCTATGCTAAAAACAGATGAAGATACAGTTGAAGAAATCTGGCCCGAGTACCTAAGAATCATTACTCTATCAACTACTATAACAGGGAGAAGTTGAATTTGGTGATCTTTAGGGTCTCTTTTAGCTTAGAAATATTTTATTTTATTCTACCCCTCCTCTGCCCCATGCCAGGTTTATTACTGACCTCTTGAACGTTTGACTGGACCTGAGCATCCTACATCAGTGCTTCCCGCTGAAAAAACAAAATTGAGGTGAACCAAGACCTAGTCTGTCTAAAATACATAGCCCCAAGCATCCCACTCTTGGTGTAAGAAGATAATATTGCTACCCTAGGGACAGGGTCTTTGTGTGTGTGTAAGGCTTAAAATCCATGATTCATTGGCACCATATTTTAAAAACATAAGCCACAAAAGTCCTTCATCTTGCCATCCATCTATCCCTCCATTTGACCATCTATTTATTTCTATTGGCTACTATTGGCCAATAGAATCTATTGGCTACCTCCTACGTTCCAGGCACAACGCTAGATGCAAGTGCTACTGATGAGATTTAGACCTCGCTCTTATAGAAGTTATGGTATAGAAGATGGACAAAAAACAAATAATTTCACAAATAATTATGAGGGTAAGTGTTTCAAGGAGAAGGACGCAAGGAGTGAGCAGGTAGGGTTTCCTAAGAGACACAGTTCAGCTGAGTGGTTGAGAAAATGATGGGCTCTGGAATCCAACAGGGAGGCTCAAGTCTTGTTCTTCCCCATACCAGCCCTGCGACAGTGGGCCAATTGTTTAAGCGCTCAAACCTCAGTTTCCCCAGCTATACCATGGAACTAGAACAGTAATTTCTTCCAAAGATTGTTGTCGGGATTAATGAGGTAGCACATGTAAAGCATTTCCAATGGGTCTGGAACTAGCAATGTTCAGCCTGGAGTGGGGAGACACATGTGACCTGTGCTGTCTGGGGCACCTAGCTAAGAAAAGTATAAGCAGAGACATGAAAAATAAATAAGAAAGGGTGAAAAGGGTTTAAAAGGGAGAGAGGGAATGGGAGAAGGAGATGAGTGTAGGAACAGCAGTGAAGATCCTGAAACAGGTGGATCCAGGGCAGAGTACCCTGGAAACAACATAGAAGGCCAGTGGTGGAGGAGCATGGACAGCCAGACGGGAGTGCTGGAAATGAGGCTGGGAGGCCAGGGAACCAGACCCTGGAGATCACATTTGAGGCCAATTGGCTAAGGATTTTGGAACACACCCTAAGAGCATCCAATCACTTGACCAATCATCGGTTCGACTGGAAATCCCTAAACAGAAACCCAAACATTCCATTTCTTATCTTTAGAGGAACATACACTAATTGATAAGGAAGTCAGCTGGGAAACCAGCAGTAAGATACCTTGGATTTCTCTGTAAATGATGTCCTTTCACACGTGTCTCTATCTGTATTTTTATTCCCTGTCCCTGGAAGCCATCATTGCTGCCCTTGAATATCAAAGTAGATTTGAAGAATAGCATTTCATTGTCAAATGATTGCATCCAGATAATTATATTATGGCTTTTAGGGACACATGATCAATTTTTATAATATATCAAGAAGAGTCTTGAAGAAACTAGCGTTTAATCCTTGTTCAGTTCTATTTTTCTCTGCTCTATCTTTTGCTTAGGGCTATAAAAAGATGCTGTATTCCTGATTTATCTTGTATTTTTCAAGTTTTTTTCTTTCTTTTCGTTAGCTTTAAAATTAACTTTTAATAACCCCCAAAAGATATTACTGTTTTTCAACAATGATTTTTTTTTTTAATATCAGAAGCAAACTACTAAAATGAATTGACTATGGATCTTCGACTTCAATCCTGAGTTTGAATTCTGGCTCTACGGTTACCCTGGGCAAATTATTTCATATCTCTGAGACTCAGTTTCCCCCATTATAAAATAACTACATAAATAGTTATCTTTCATTGTTGTGAGGACTATATGAAATGGTTATGAATATGTATCTAAGTCTAGTGACTAGTAAGAAGGAAGGAAAAGAAGGAAGGAAGAGAGGGAGGGAAATAGAAAAGGGAGGGACAAGGGGAGAAAGGGGAGAAAGGAAAGAAAGAGAAAAAGAATGAAAGGAAGGAAGGAAGGAAGGAAAGACGGAAGGAAGGAGGGAAGGAAAAAAAGAAAGAAAGAAGGAAGGAAAGAAAGAACGAGAAAGCAAGAAGAGAGAGAGAAGGAGGGAGGGAGAAAAGAAAAGACCTCATAGAGAGGAATGAACTACATGGGTGACAAAAAACACAGATGGCACCATGAGTGAAGTGATGTGTTTGAGAATCATTTAGATTCTGAAATTATGGAGAAAGATATATTTAAAAGTGATGTGGGGTTACAATTTCTTTAAATGTACTTTGATATTTTTCTGGGACAGGCACTATAAACCTATCTACCCCTACTCTTCTGAAAGGTTGAAAAACTTCTTCAACTCTTCTCTTGATTGAAAGGCAGTGCCTTCAAAAATCATCTTTTGGGAGTCATCCTTGGGAGTCATCTAAAACTTCCCTGATGTGTTTTTGTGACACGAGCAGTTTCTTCCCTACATTTGTTGTCTTCTAGAGCTAAAATTAGATTGTGATGCTGGATGCGCAGCATGTGACATTAAAGGAAGTGATTATGCAGAGTACTAAGTGGGAGAGGGAAAATTGAGCCCATTTAAATGCCAGTCATTGGTTCGTTCGTTCATTCATTCATTCATTCCTTCATCAAGTGTCCTGGGCATTATCCCAGAAAAATCACTTTGAAAGAACTGCTTTTCTCCTGACCAGAGACTGTAATGCTGATTAAATTAGATTATGTTAGTAGCTCCAGTAATCCAATAAATTATTCTGAAGTATAGGTTTAAATGCTGTATTTTCAGGAATTTGACATTCAAAGGTAATGACGTTAGTTGACTAAGGTTTTTCCTTGGAAATGATGGCATTGCTTCTAGGTTTCTGAGTTTGCTGCTTAAAATTCATGAACAGTATTGGTTGAACTCGAGAAAGTTCACGTAAGTTAAATGAAAGTCACCAGCTCCTCTGTAGCTCCGGATGTAGGAATGCTAAGATAAGGCATTACCTGACAAGCACTTGCAAGAGACAGTCACTTCCATGGTGGTGACCTTGCAGAATTTCAACAGCCAGGAGCAGATTTTCCCAAATTCAGCATATAGGAGTCTCAGGACCCCCTACATTTCTCCTTTTTATTCCACTGCTGGGACAACATGATGTGGATAAAAGTGTTATGGGTTGTGTGTGGTTCCATAAAAACTTCTACACTCCTTTTGATGATCTGGAACAGTGAAGAATGGATGTGTTTGAATGTCTCTTTTTGCTTTGTGAATTCCTACTTTACCGGACCCTGAGGGAGCAGGATTTTACAGGGTTTAATACAGTGGAGAATCTTTCCTGATCCTTCCATTTAGGTGGGATGCCAAAATAACAACTATACCATGCATTTGGGAATAAAAATACAAATAAATCTCAGTCTCTTCTCTTAAGGAGACTAGTGGGGAGAAATAGACAACATGGTATATATGATTTTTTAAATTTATTTATTTGAGAGAGAACAAGCAAGCATGAGTGGGGGGCAGAGGCAGAGGGAGAGGGAGAAGCAAACTCCCCACTGAGCAGGGAGCCTGACATGGGGCCCGATCCCAGGACACCGGAATCATGACCTGAGCCGAAGACAGATGCTTAACTGACTGACCACCGAGGTGCCCCCCTCCTTTTAAAAAATTTATTTGTATATATGATTAAGTGCAAAAGAATGTTGTGTGGGGGAGGGTAGAGGAGTCAGTATGGGTGTCAAGTGATTCAAAGAGAGGAGCCATCAGTTCTACCTGAGGAAAGGGTGGGAGGTCAGAAAGAAAGAAAATATCTCTTATGGACTGCCCATAAAATAAATGGGCTCTATAAAACTTTCAATCTTCTCACTCCTTGTTGGGGGGGAGAGGGGCAGTTGCAAAGTATAGTAAGAATGCCCAGGGCGTTTTTAGAAATCTTTCCACAAGTAAAGGCAAGTGGCCTTTTATGTATCCCACCAAGGAAATGTTCCTACACTGTGCTTGTCTATGAACCCAATGCATCTCTGGAGAAGATTGTAGTTTCATAGAGTAAAGAGAACAAGAAGCCAAACACCTGATTTGTGGGACCTTCCCAAAGATCTTTTGGTATCTAGGTCAGTGTTTATTGACACCACTTGCCAATGCTTTAGAATTATACTTCCTTCCCGATTCAAAGCCTTTATTACGTCCTCTCAGCCCAGCAATAACTGGGTCATCCTTTAGTAAACGGACATTTTTTTTTTTTGAAGCTCTCAATATTTCAGATAACATTTGGCTAAAAGAGCAGTGAAAGAGCTATAGTTAGAGACAGAGAAGACATGGAACCTACGCGCATCTCTGTGCTGATCGAGTAGAATTGAGATGTGTATGATGTGGCTCCTTCCAGGAGCAAAGCCTACCCAACAATCACATACGGGAGAAGGCAGTCCTCCAGCCAGAGGAGAAAGAGCAACATGAAAGTTGTCAACGGCATTTGTAGACCCCAAATGGCATTAGCATAAAAGCAAGTACACTTTATTTTTAAGTTCACTTAGAGGGAATTTTGAAAGCACCACTCAAAAGTATATGAGGAGCCAGCAGGATTTTTTTTTTAATGGTCCATAAATTGAATCTTGGAAGAAAGATTGGGGATGAATATGGATGCTTGAAACCCCTTTCCAATAATGTCAGAATTTCTAAAAGGTCCTGAATTCAACCATGGGTGCCAATCAAAGAATGGACGTCTGCAATCACTTATATAGTATTTAATATGGATGACCCTCAACTGTTCTTATTTAATCTCACAGTCTGAAGTGTGGGAATATTTGTGCTTCCCATTTAAAATCTTTGCAAGGATTACATTGCCTCTCTCGGGGGTTTTTTGGTAGTCTTATTGAAAAGGAACATGTCTATGCATGAATGCAGCATCAGTGCTAATACCAAGTGCTACCAACTACTCACAAAATGCCCTCTGTAACATCTGAATCAATGTACCAAGACAAAATCACTTGGTTCTATCATTTTCAGAGTATATGCTTCGTGGTCTTTTCTTTATTCTTAAGCTCTCTCTTTAAACTTACCCAAGGAAATCTCGATATAACTTTAAAAATGTCTTTTCTATATAGAGTCCCGTCCCTTATTCATCATGTGATATTCAATCGGGCCTCTGCTGGCCCAGGATGTCCTTAGACATTTATTGGAAAGCCACTTCCAGGGAGAGACATAAAGGAAGATTGTAACCTTGATCGGTTGACTGTAAAGTCTTTATCAGCTTTACTGAAAGGATATCTTTGTGTTCATTTGTCCCTTTTATTTATTCTCTGAGTCTCCTTTAATTTATCTATTTTCTATACTCTTCTGTTCTTTCCCTGATCATCAGCTTGGAAGACCTAGTTTTGATGGGAGAAAATCAAACAATTCTGAACATGTTTATTGAGTGTTTACTATGTGCTAGGCATTGTGTTAAGGGCTGGGGACGCAGCCTTTAACACAACGTCCCTCCTTCCACCACCACCTAATCACTCAGTGAGTCCTGTTCTGTGAACTCCAAAGTATTTCAGCTCTATTTGCTTTGCTCTATTTTTTTTTTTCTGCTGCCACGTGAATACAGACCAATGTCAGCTTTTGCCTGGAGCATGGCAATGGTTCCAAAAGTGTTTCTCTGTTTCTGTTTTTGTCCCGATACAACTCGTTTTCCTCACAGAACTCTGAGTGATTCTCTTGACATATAAATCAAATTATGTCACACTTCTGCCTTAACTTCTTCTAATGGCTTGCTATCAACTTTGGAATAAAATCCAGAAATGTGGTCCCCGCAGGGTCTTGTCAGATGTTACCCTTGGGGGCACCTGGGTGGCTCATTTGTTTAAGCGTTTGTGTTGGGCTCAGGTCATGATCCCAGGGTCCTGGGATCGAGTGCTGAATCGGGCTCCCCACTCAGCGGGGAGTCTGTTTCCCCCCTGCCCCTCACCCCACTGGTGCGCTCTCTCTCTCCAACAATAAATAAAATCTTTAAAAAAAAAATAAAAATAAATAAATAAATAAAATCTTAACAACAACAACAAAGAAAGATGTTACCCTTGGCCCCTCTTTAACTTTCCCATTCACCTCTTTCCCCCACTCACTTCATTGCAGCTATACATCTTTGCATTCAGCTGCTCACACCATAGGTAAATCTCTCTTTCTAGAACATTCTTCCCCCCAAGCCTTGGGACACAGGTATCTTTCTCATCCTTCTTAAGCTAAGAAGCTTAAATAGCTCTCTTCAGAGAGGTCTTCCCAAACAGGAGTATCTGAAGTTGCTCTCCTCTTGTTTGTTTTTGTTCCTTGTATACTTGATAATATAAAACCAATGTGGAAATATTACATTAGGTTTTTTTTTCATTGTTGGTCTCCACTATTAGAAGTTCCATGAGATCAGGAATCCTGACTTTCTTGTCTATCTCTGTGCTATACCCCGTGCTTAGAAGATGACTAGTTATATAATAGGTGCTCAAAAAATATTTGTTGAAGGAATAAATATAGATATCCTCAGTGTTGTGAAGATACTGAATCTCTCATACAACTGAAGTGATAGAGATAAGTCCAGAAGGTTGAAAAGCATGCCGTAGGAGAACACATCCAGGTTCCATTGAAAAATAGTTCTTATTAAATGAAGAAGGCACTCAATTTTTGATATACTTTTATAGAGCTTTAGATATTTTAAATAGTTATTCAAATAGAATATCTTATTTTATCCACATAATAATCAAAATATTTTGTTGTTTTTGTTGTTCTACATCATATTGCTGAGTGACGATCCATTTTATGAATGATGGCTAAGGCACAGGAATTTGAATCACCAGGGAATGCAGAGACTCTGGTCCAAGTTCCAGCAACACGAGAATCTTCTGGAACTAAAACTTAACAATTGTCCTAATTGTCTAAATGGTTAGAAACAAGGGTGGACAGAGAACTCTAGAGATAATGAGACTAAATTCAGATCACAGTTATAGAGTATGTTGTGAGTCAGTCCATATTTGGTAAAAAGCAAGGTGAGCTGGTACCAGTTTAAATATAGTTCAGGCCACATAAAAAAAATCAGAGAAAGAGGAACTTCCTACAGAAAGGAAAATGGTTTCATAAACAATGAAAATGATGAAGATGCTCAAAATGAAGTACATTCTTCACCATCTGTGCATTCAGACAACAAATTAGAATCATTTATTGGCTAGCTGATCTATTATTTGACTTATAAATCTGTTATAAAATCTTCTCTGCAAATTCAGAAGTAATGTACTTATGTACGACAAACTGAGGCTCAGAGACTTTTAAGAATTGCTCTCAAGGTTCCTAGTAACTGGCAGATCTTGAACACAGAAAGTTCTTCCAACTCCAAACCTGGCACTATTGTTGCTGGATAGAAGATGGGACTTAAAACTTCCTTAGATGCACATCACCTGAAGCACCCGGTGATGTAATTTTCATCCATCCTCAACTGATTAGCAGTGTGTTTAGAGCATCTCAATAGGATATGTTAATTTCTGTAGATAAAAGGTGCTTTCTGAGTGCATTGTATCGCCGTAAACTGTGAATGCACTGGGCTGGAAATGGGAAAGGGAATAATTTTAGGCATATTCCTCATTTTGTTTAAACAGACTGAAGACTGAAGAGTCTTTTTGGCAGGAGGCCTATGTTTAACCAGTGTTACTGAATATAGAATAATCATGGGTGTGGAGTATGTTTTCCTTAATTGAGTATGTTTTCTTGAGATAAATGTGGATCTCGGGCTCCTCACTAGTCAAAGCAAAAGTTTCCAAGTTGTCTGAGGTTGTGAAAGCCTAGGAGGCAAGCCTCAGCATTCATGCAGCGATGAGAAACACTGAGGCAAAGTGCCTGCCAGAAGGTTAAAATAGCACTGACAGATTGGACCGCTTCCATCCTGTTCATTAACCACACCCCCCTTCACCTCCTGAGCATCTCTCATCACCTTCCATTAGATCATGTCCCAGGGCATTATCCCTAGGAGGCTTCATTCTGTGTTTCCTCCACCACCGGATCACATTTGCTACCTGCCTCACCATAGAGCTGGCCACACGGAGGGGTTTGTGTTTGGGCAATATGGCCAAATGTGAAAGCTGAGCAACTGGTTGAATCCTCTTTTGGGAGCATTCAATTGTCTTTACCCCAGTGGGATTAATCTTTGAACCAAGGAGGAATAGGTTGCCTTTGTCTTCTCCCCTGTCACTATTGATCTAAGAGAGCAGATGAGGCCAGGATGCCCACCTTGGCAGGATCCCCACATACACACTTAACTTCTCCATTGCCAGCTCAGCTGCCAGAGATAAAAAGGACAGAGAGCCCTTGAACACTGAGCTCCAGGAGCTCATTTGGCAACTGGGCTGACCTCGTCCCCTTATAGATGGTGTATTGGTTTCCTAGGGCCAGTGTAACAAAAGACCACAAAACAGAATAGTTTAAACAACAGAAATTTATTCTCTCACAGTTCAGGAGGTTAGAAGTCCAAAATCCAGGTGTCTGCAGATGTGCTTCTTTTTGGGGCCTCAGAGGGAAAACCCATTCCAGACCTTTCTCTTAGCTTCTGGTGGTAGCTGGCAGTTCTTGGGTGTTCTTTGGCTTGTGGAAGCATAACTTCAGTCTCTGCCTCCATAGTCACATGGCATTCTCCCTTGTGTCTTACCGTCCTATAGTCCTCTCTGTGTCTGTCCCTCTGTATCTCTGTGTGTCACTTCTTACAAAGACGCCAGTGATTGGGTTAGGGCCCACTCTAATTCCATACGACCTCACTTCAACTAATTACATCGGAAGAGACCCTATTTCCAAATGAGATTCTGGGTGGACATGAATTTTGGAGGATATTACTTAACCTGGTATTTCCATACTGATGGAAAAACAAAATTGCCTCTATTCACCATTCATTTTAGCCAACCAGCCATTGAATGGCTTGACATTGTAAATGCCTGCCTAGTCATTTCCAGGCTGCCAACAAAGTATCTTCCCTTCTACCTATTATCAACCTAAAATATTTAGCCTCACATCTTATCCTTGTACCAAGCTTCTGTAGATGCAGAATGTCTCCCTGACTGGGTCATACATGGGTCATTCATCACAAAAACCTTAGTCTGAATTAATGTAATTAATTTTAAGTTTTACATACGAAGAAATGCAGCCATGTGAGGAATCCATGTGGCAACTGGATTCCATAACTAAATGAGGACTTGATTGCTTGTAGGTTTTAGACAATTAGTATCCTACTGAAGAACTCAATGTTTAAGTGCCCCCCCAAAATGTTGGTCAATTTGAATAGCCAGTTACCTAGTGCTTATTACTCAAAGTATGGCTTATCGATCCACAGCATCAGAGCCTGTTAGGAATGCAGAATCTCCTAGGGTTACACTGAAATCTACCAATCCCCAGGGACCCCCATATGCACATTAGAGTTGGAAAGTGGTGCTCTAGCAAAGCCCTTATATAACTGAATATAATTGAACTTATATATAATTATATAATTGAAGCTACGAAGAGGCTTTCATTGGGACATGCTTAGAGCATGGGCTATTGGATATTATCTTGAGGCCAGTTGAGATTGCAAAGAGGAAAGAAGGATACTGGAGGTCTCGGGATAGAACAGAGAAAGAGAGGAGAATTTGCAACAATAACTCTCATGGGCAGGACACAAATCAAAGCATTTTGTTTTGCATGGGTTATCTCTTTTCATGTTTACTATACCCAACGCATTGAGTACTATTATTTTCATGACCGCTATCTTTTCAATGAGGCTACCAAGGAAGAGAGGCTCAGAAATGCACTGTGTGACACCAGAATTTCTTAATATCTATGCTTTCCTACCAGAGAGTAGGTGTAGAGAACCAAACCCATTGGCAAACTGATTAACACTTGATTAGTAGTTCATAGCCTTGTTAGAACTTGTGTTTCAGCCCACATTATTTTGAAGACATGAATAGTCTTGGCATGAATCCATTTTCTTCATTTAATCAAGTAGGTCAGTTGTACGTAGAACTTGCCTCAAGTCCCAGACCATACATGGGGCTCTCAGATCTGGTACATCTGCCACATCCAGCCAACACATGAACATCAGGAACCAAACCTAAACCTAGTGTTGGCCTTCATGACACGTGCCTGGGGGTATGTGACTAATACTGTGTTTTTCCAATTTTGTCCTCTCCTGGATCACTGGAATGATTTATTCTTGCTCAGCGACCCAGTAATTGTGTGTTACATATAAGTGGTAAGATTTTTAGGCAGATGCCTGATGTGATCCTCGAATGGCCCCAATATTTGCACAATTGTTTTCAATTTAGTATGATTCAAATTGAATTTGGGGTAGGAAATGTGTTTTTTAGTTTCTTTTGTGTTTTGGGGGGGAAAATTTTTTGTTTGTTTGTTTCATTTACACTTAGCTGCTAAAAATATTGCCCTCAGGATGGCTATTTGTTTGCCATGTCAAGAGTGTTTTATTTGGTTTCCTTTTAGAGAAAATCCACATACAGCCAATTTTCAGCTGGCTAGAGTGCCCCAAAGATGTTTGCAAATTTTAAAACTCTCTTTTTCCCTGAACACCTTCAAAACAAAAGTGGAGCTCTATAGAGGGGTACAAAAGGAGATGAACTGGGGACTCTCAGGAGAAAGTACAGAAATCAGAAAACTAAAGTGAAACAGAGAAATGCATGGTTTCTACTAAAATATTCAGATTTTCAGAGGACTGACTTTCAAGTTGCATCTGACTTACATTTAACTTCAGTGATTTTTTTCTTACTCCCACCATATTATGTACCTATACACTTATAAACTTGTGGACATTAATAACTGTGCATTGATACAATACAATACACTTTTTGATCCTCACTTTGGGGCAGAAATAGGTCAGCTATTACTATCCTCTTTCACAGCTGGGAAAACTGAGTCCCAGAAAGGATATGTGACTTCCCCTTGATTATACAACAAATGTATGGCAAAATCAAAACCAGAAGGTAGATGGCTTTCGTTCTCAGGAATTTCTTTTCCCATGACACCCACACATTGGCAAGCAGGTTGGGCAAAGAGACTGGAGAAAAACTTGAACAAGTAAGATTCGTCGAGATAAAGTTATCGCTACAAATATCCAGCATTAATTTACTTGACTCATTACCACAATAAACTGTAAAACTTTCATAGAAATCTTGATGGCTTGTAACAAATAAGCCTGCTGGATTCCGTAATCTCTAAAATATCAGCTAAAGTGTATTTCATGGGGCGATGAGAACTGCAGATCAATAATTGCTTATGGCAAGATGGCAACTGTCAAGTTCAAAGAGGGCAGAGCTCTCAGGAAGGTGATTTTCCCTCCTCCCGAAACCCTAAAACTGTGTGGCTATTTCTCTCCACCCTCTGTTTCATTTCTAAGCAGAGAACCTAGAACATTCTGCTATGTGAGCAGAAACTACCTCTGGTCAAGTGGCTACCTTCGTTATAGATGTCCCCCAGTTTAGATGAATAAGCATTTAGTGTGAAGATTTGTTTATCTGGCTAGGAGTTAGCCTGCTTTTACTCTTTCCTGTTGCTGTGGTTTCAGAGGCTAAAATCTCCCTTCATGTCCCTGTTTTTGTCCCCTTGGATGTCTTTGGGTTTTCCTAGAGACGCCTGCATTAGCCTCTGAGGCTTGCCGTTCTTGTCGCTGCAATCTTCTGTTATCAGGAGCACTAGAGCTGCGTTGGTGAGGGGTGGGGTTGGGAGCAGCTTTCTAAAGTCTTATGATTAGGTCTTGGTCTCTTATTTAATCTGAGTTGGGTATTTCCCTTCTCTAGGTTGGCTAGGCCCTTGGTAAAACCCCAGTGGGTCAGGCTCTGGTAAAAATAGTTTCCCTTTGAGGGCAGGTCTTGTTAAAGAGAATGAAGGGCTCTGGGAGCCCCTCAGAATGTCTACTTTTCCACTCCCCCTGCAAGATGCAGGGAAGGATCTTTCCACCTCCATCCTGGGAACCTGATGGGGCTCCTAGAGATAAAACTCACAAAAATGTGGGGAACCCCCCTCAGACAGGGCTTCCTAAGAGTTTTGCATGTTTAATCTTTTCCACACAGAGCCTCTAGCAATTTGTCAAGTATAGTCTGGGTTCTCTGACTCGGGTACAGGACTCTTCAAAGGCTTCTGCTCCTAGTAAGCTGAAAGTCTCTGTATCCATCTGTCTGTCTCTCTAGTTTGGGGGACAGTAGTTTGCCCTGTGACCTCAGTTCTCTGAAGGATCTAAGAAGAGTTGCGACGTTCGGTTTGTTCAATTTTGTTTTTGTTGTATAAGAAGGGAGTGACGACTTCCAAGCCCTTTACGTGTCAGGCTGGAAACCAAATATGTCCCCAGTTTATGTGTACGATGTTTCTTTTCCCCCCAGATCCCCACCCCCGCAAACCTAGCATCTTGGTCCCAAGCCTGAGGATCAACAAAATCAATGGGACTGAAGAGTCGGAATTAAACACGTTGGGCAAACCACAAGGCAGGCCCCGGACTTTGAAGCCGCCTCTCTCTTCTTGAGGTGCTCTGTTTCCAAATGGTCCCACTGAGGGTAGCACGGCCCTTTCAAGCCCCACTGCTCAAAATGGGCGATGCTAACACAGAACATTCTATTATGCACAGGTCAGTTGCTTTTACAAATGGGCTGGTTGTTTGGGGCTGCCTCCTGGGAAGGCAATTGAGTTGTTCCATTTTGTAGATACGTGTGTACAAAATGCATTTGCTGCACATTCTCGAGTGTGACATTCACAGATCAGTGGAGAGCGATGCACAGAAGCTGCAGAAAGAGGATGTTGGGTTGTAGGCAAAGCAGTAAAAAGGAAACGTCCCTCAAGTCCCTGAGGTCACCAACAGCCACCTGGGCCTCTACAGAAAGAGAAAGGAGGGGACAGAGAGCAGAAAACAGTTATAGTCCTCTTCGGTCTTCTTTAGGGATCTAAGAGAAGGAAAATGGGAGGACGAGATCTACTTCTCTGAGGCAGATCTTGTCAGACTTGAACATGCCTCCGAATCACACGGCGAATCTTGTTAAAATGCAGATTCTGATTTCAAGGGTCTGGTGCAGGGCCCAAGATTCTGCATTTTTAACATGCTCCCAGATGGTGATGATGGCACTGGTGTTTAGACCCCACTCTGAGGAGCAAGGGCCTTGTGTGCCTTCCAAAGGGACACTTCTCAGTTCCTTCCATGTGCACTTCTAGAAATAGTGGCCACTACCACTGCCACCCGCCTCATTCCCTGAATAGAGCATCTGTGTTCTTAGCTCAGGATGATCCCTTTTCTTGGACAGCTGCTGGCCTCTTCTCCGTGTTTCTAAGTCATCAGCTTCCTTCTAAGGCTCACTCAAATCCCCGTCCCTCACTAGGACCCTGTCATCAATGGCTCCTTGAGCTCCTGCAGCTTCGTTGGAACATGCTTTTTGCAAGCATATGATGCTCTTGACTTTCTAAATCTGTTTGTCTCCTAACTAAATTGTAAGCCTCTTGAGTACGGGGCTATGTTTTCTCACTCTTTAACTCCCCAGGACCAAAATAGAGCGCTGCTTTTTAGGAGATTGTGCACTATAGTGAGAACAGCCCAGGGAGACGTGGCCTGTTTGAATCTCGGCTGCACCACTCAGCAGGTGTTGGAGCCGAGACAAAGCATTGCTTCTTGAGTTTTGGTGGTGGGGGTGGTGGGGGTGGTGGGGTTGGTGGGGGTGCTGTGTGTAGAATGTTTCTACCTTGCAGGATTGTCGAGACGGTTGAAGAAAATAAAGTTAGCCAGTGTCACACTACGTGGCTGGCACTGTCAGCATTCAGTAAATTTCCTTCCTCTGTCTTCAACCCCTTTTCCCTCTCCTTAATATGGATCGTGATGGTATATCCTCTCCCTGACACCCTCCTCTTAAAAAATACCACATCACATTCAACAATTTGGGGAGATTTTCTTTCATCTCAGTTGAAGGATTCACGAATACCCAGGAAGAGAGTCTCCTACTTCATAAAAAAGGCACCTCAAACTCACCATTCAAAATACCAATCATGCATGATAGCGTTTTCTGACCTGATCAGAAACTAAAAGCAGGGATATTTTAAACCAATATCGTCAAATCAGATGAAAGCTGTCTTTATCAGTTTCCCATATTTGTCCCCAGGTAGCCCCTGATTTTTCAAAGTTTGCATTACGCCACTTTGCTTGTACAAAAGACCTCTGTTACTGTCTGCTTTCTCTAACTGAAAGAAATTTGAATGGGATTTTTGCTTTTACAAAAAAAGGTGAAAAGCAAAAATAGGATTCAGAATTTGTTTTGCAGTGAGCCTTACAGAGGCAGCACGCATCACAAGCAGCAAAGCGGCCCAGCCAAGCTCTTTGCCCCGGAACCCCGCTCAGCTCTGAGCTGTGTCTGTGAGCATCGGTGCATTATCTCGATTTATTTTGTGCATCCATTAGCAAGATGTGTCCTAAGGTATTTTCCAGAGAAGCCTAAGAAAGGTTACTTTTTGGGTCTGGGAATGCTCAAAATTTTTTTCCATATGAATTAATGGTAAAAATTAATTAATTAAAGGATTGTTTATAATCGTTTCTTTGCTTTACGTCATTTTTCCTTACGAAAGGTTTCATGGGAACGCTCTGCTTTCAGATAGCGGGGGGGAAATACATTATCTGCTTTTTTCAGTGACGAGTTCTTTGATCTGTGCAGTGACAGTATATCCGGTGAGCTGTGAGGTTAGCTTTTACACCTCAGGGATGATCGGTCTTCTGTTAGGTGGTGAGAAACGTTAAGTGCATAGCCACGTTGTTTCGGGAAAAGTGACCTGCAAAAGCAAAATGCGCATGCTTGGGACCTGTCTCACCACCTAGGGACGGGAAGCTCCAGTCGGGGGACAAGGTGTACCAATAGCCTGAGCAGGTTGGAAGATCAATCTGGATCAATCTCCTGGCAGAACAGAGATAAAGTGCACAAGAGATGATGGGACAAGGCTAGGTGTGGCAATCCAGATACGCGGATTTGAATGCCAGCTCCTCGCTTGTTAGCCATGTGATCTTGGGCAAGTTTCTCAACTTCTTAATCTTAATCAATACAAAGGAAAATAATACTGCCTACATCATAAGTTTGTTTGAGAATTCAATGAAACTGTGCATCTAAGACAGTAAAGTGCCAGAGCCCGGGAAATGTGGGTTCTCTTCTAATACTTCAGGGGGGGATGCCGCTTGGGAATACAGCCGGGGCAGGCAGTTAAAAGGGTCTTCCTCTTTTATGTTCTTCTGACTTGGGGAGTGTCAAAGTGGGACAACCGTAGAGACTGGGTGGCTGGAAGGCAGCAGGAAGGGGAGGACGAACAGGTCCACCTTTTGATTTCTTAGCAGCTGGTGACATCATCATCATGGTTGCCTTCTCCTTTCCTCTCCTCCTGTTCCTCCCTGCTCCCCTCCCCCTCTCCCTCCCCCTCCCCCTCTGCTTCGTCTTCTCCTTTTCTTTCTTCTCTCCTCCACCTTCAAAATTGCCTTAAAAGCAAGATAGATCACTCTTAAATGAAACAACAGCTTGTCGCTAGGAAACAATTAACAATTGCTCACAAAATGAATTGAATTGTATCAGTCCCTTGGTTCCTCTGCAAAATAGTGGTTCTCACCTGGTCTTTCTGAGCAAACTCTCATATAATGGACTTTGTTCAGAATTTGAAGATCTCTTTTGGTATAATTTAGATTCAACTCTGAACCCTTGGCTCCTACAGAACAAAGAGGAACGTATCCTTGGTTGTTCTTGCCTTGAGGCAAGAGCGTATGGGAATCGGAGAGAATAAATATGGCTCCCTTTCGACCCCTTTCAACAACACAGTGCAGGAAGGCTGCATGCGACCATTTAAAAGGGGCTTGGCAGAAGTTAGGGAAAGAATGAGGACTTTCCATGTGGTTTTCTTACACTACAGATAAGGCAGGAACCACTCATTTAGGTGACCTAGTCATATGTAATATAAAAATCGTTACTGGTTTTTCATCATAAAAAATATAAGAAATCCCAATGTACTCTGTTAGTGTTTCTTCGTTGATTTCTTCTGGAGATGTAAACTGTTCTTGGGCAAGCCCAGAGAGTTTTCTTTAGATAAGAATTCACTCAAACCTACATTGTATCTACTCTCAAGCAAAGTGTTCTCAGGCTGTGGGTCCCACAGCTGTCGTGATAGAAGCGTTGCTATCACAGGAGACACTGTGCCCTTATTCAGGAGTAATCCACTTTATGGCAGCCACATCTCTAACTGAGGCCAAGGGATGAAGACACCAGGAGCTGTGATCAGATGATATGCAAGCTTTTCAGGCAGGCTAAAAGATCCTCTAGCAGAGTCAAAAAGCCATTCTTGTGGGTATCTCTCTCAGGGTCTTGGGGATTAGCCTCAATGTGTTTCTACAAAAGGAAAATGTTAAGAAACAAAATAAAGTGGAGAAGGGTTGGGATTAAAGGGGATTTCATTCCATTTTAAGCCCTGGGAAAACATCACATGTGCAAGTGAATTTGAGAAAGTCCAGTGGACTCTTGGATAAGAGGAGACCGGCAGAGGTGGAGGTGGCTGGAAACATGGGAGCATTCAGGCTGCTGAGATAGATGGTGCCCGATTGAATGTGATCGGCCACCCATCCACTCACTTCTCGGCAAATCGGCAGCTGGCAGCTGACAGACGCCCTCCTCACACAGGCTCTTGCGCAAGTGATAAGAAGTGAAAAGAGCTCGAGGCAGGACTATTTTGGGTTCCAAGGGATCTGGGTTGCTACGAGATCTGAGATTAGTGGTTGGGCTGGTGCCGGATGTCGTCCAGCAGCTCGATCGAGGTGAAACCTCAATGAGTTCAAGTCAGTTCTCAGAAGTCAGCTGTGCATGTGGGCTATGGCAAGAGGTGATTGGACTGTTGTGTTTCTTGGGGTTTCCCCACCCTCAGCTCAGTTCAGCTAAAAGGATGAGTGACCTTGGCTCTGTAAGGAATATTTTTTTAGAGTCATCATGTTAAAATGCTCCAGGATGTCTCCTTGTGTTCCCCAAGTGCCACTAATTCCAGTGGGGCCCAGCACTTCCTGCCCATCAATTTGAAATGACACCCAAATACCATTTCAGCTTATTACCAAACACTAGGTTAATAGACACTAAGCTGAAGCACGATATGTCAGAGTCAGATGAATTAGTGATAAGTGTCCACAAAAAGGTATAGGTGACATGTGTGGCTTGAGACTTGACTCTGAGAGCTTAGCAGCTAAGCCCGTAGCCTCTCAGGGTGGCAAATGGCAAAGCCGTTGCTCCCTGGTGAAAGGGACTCTGCCTTCTACAGTCACAGTGTATATTTAACTAGTTCTGCCACTACGTGACCCTGGGCAAATTACTTAAATTTTCTCTGTCTCTGTTTCCTCTTCTATACCATGCGGTTGATAGTACCATGTAATATGTTCCTTACACACAGTATGTTCTCCATCAGTATTAGTTATTAGTATCACTGTTACGGTTGCTGCTATTATTACAGAACAAAACCCAAGGCATCAAATCATCATCAAAGATTGACTGGAGTAGAGAAGATGAGAGACATTGGTGGATTAGGCTCCAGAGCCAGGATCTCATAGTAAAGAGGAGTAGTGATCACAGATGAACTATTAAGTAGGAAGAATGTCATTTTTGATTTGAAGAAAGAGCACTTAGAACAAGTATTTAAAATTTTAGAATGTTCCCATTTCCCAGGTTGGTATGCTGAGACTTCTGGAGCTGGAATCCACTTACTTATGACACGGAGTCTTCGAATCACAGGTTTGCAAGGAGCCTTCAGGGTCATCCAGTTCAGCCACTGCTGGGTCCAAACTCTGCCTCAAGTGGTGTCTGCGGTGTCCACCTGCTTTTTCCACCACATCTTCTGTCTTCTTTCTTGTTCTCCCCCAAACCCACATGATGTGGCAACACACACACAGAAACTTCTGCCGCAAAGAAGAAAAGGTCAAAGAAATTTGGGTTGAGACAGCGAGTGATGTGAGTCTCTATGCCAAGGGAGGATGTGCTGGTGTTTTGTCTTTTTTTTTTTTTTCAACTTTTCAAAAATAGAAAAAAAAATCCTCAATAGCAGCTTAGTAAATATCTGTAGTATTAGTAGATTTTCTTGTGTACTCTGGGCCAAAAGAAATTTACACTAATGGATGAGTCTTAATCATTCTCCTTGTGTGTAAAGTAAATTATATTAACCACTCTTAAGTAGCAGAAGAGCCCCAAAAGTATAGTAATCCTTTCTTTTAGATTGAAAATACAGAATCAAAAAGAACATATTAAAAATCTGTAGATATAAGAGTCTTCTTTTGAAACCAAAAAATCCTACCCCCGTGAAAGAGACATGGCTTAGCAATTACATTTATATAAAAACATTTTTTATATAAGAAATTAAAATTTTAGTAGAAAATAGGGTCAGTGTGTATCAACTGGGTGAAGTGGTGGCTGAAAAAGCTAATGTGATCTTTGGCTGCATAAGTACATGTATACAGCAACTCAAAATGAGGAAGTTATAGTTTTGCTGCTCTCTGCCTTGGTCAGAACATGCTAGAATCTTATATTCTGTAACAGTGCCACACTCTTCAAAGGGCTATGGACACACTGAACCACAATCTGAGGAGAGTGAACAGGGTAGAGAGGTAATGTTAAATGAGGTCATGTGAGAAATAACTGAAAATTCTGGAAAAGACCCAGAATAGGGGCAGAGATACCTTCAAATGTCCATGAATAGGGATGCATCTCTGTGAGAACAGGGGTAGAACACAGACCAGTAACTGCATAGTAACAATGACTGAGAAGTGATTATGTATCAAGCACAAGCCAGGTGATACATGGATCAACTTATGAGGAAACAGACTCAAAGTTCATAGTTGGGATACAAACTCAAGCAGTCTGACTCCAAAGCCCAAATTCTTAATTACTGTGCTATCTTGCCAATGCAGCAAGATATATTTCAACTCAATGAAAGAAGAACTCTCTAAACTGTCCAGGAGGTTTAAAGATGATAAGTTATTTTACTAAAAAGATAGTGAATCCCCTATCACTGGAAGAATCGTAGGGAGGCCATATAACCACTTGGAGACTAAGGCAGAGAGAGCATATGGTCATATACTTCAATATATGCTGGTCTCCTTTGCAGCTAGGTGTGGGCCAGTGGCTGACCTCTGGCTGACGAAAGTGAGTAAAAGTGGGTGAAAGTGGTACATGCCACATCCAGGCTGTACTTGAACCCCCACCCCCACCCTCCAATGTGTGATCCTCACTCACACTCTTGCCCCATCTGCTGGCTGAAAGGGGAAAACTTTAGTTATCAAAAGAACAGAGCCACAAGACCGAAGGAGTTGGGCCCCTGAATGACACAGCCCCCTCCTGCTAATCTGAATTTGACTAAGACATGAGCGAGAAATGAACTTCATTGTGATGAAACAATGAAATTTTGAGGTTGTTTGTTAAAGCAGTTACTTTGTTCTGACTAATACAAAGAGTGTACTGTGAGGAGAATCTGAGGACTTGATGAATGGTTGAAATACTTATTATCTCTAAGGTCTACTCAAACTTGCCAACCTCTGATTTTTAAATAAAAAAAAGCAAAGTGCATTTTGAAACTATCCCAGTAAAGAAACACATACCCCGGGATGTCTGAGTGGCTCAATCCGTTAAGTGTCTACTTTTGGCTTAGGTCATTATCTCAGGGTCCTAGGATTGAGTCCCAAGTTGGGCTCCCTGCTCAGCAGGGAGTCTGCTTCTCCCTCTGCCTCTCTCCCTGCTTGTGTGCACACTCTCTCTCTCTCTCTGATAAATAAATAAATTAATTAAAAAAAAACACATAACCCAACGATCAATATATTCCTGGACAAACAAAACAAAACAAAAGCCAGAACTCAAAAATAAACAGCTGCTTGATTTACAGGTGTCTGACCAGCTAGGCTTAAGACCAACAAGTTAAAAAGGAAAAAGTATGAACAAGAATAAACTATAGGTGGGGTGCCTGGGCGGATCAGTCAGTTACGCAGCTGCCTTCAGCTCAGGTCATGATCTCCAGGTCCTGGGATCAAGTCCTGCATCAGACTCCCTGCTCAGCGAGGAGTCTGCTTCTCCCTCTCCCTCTGCACCCCCCAACCACTCGTGCTCTTTCTCTCTCTCTGTCTCAAATAAATAAATAAAATCTTTAAAAAAAAAAAAGAATATACTATAGGTTTGATCATCTAAGTCACTACAGGCAGTGAGTTTGGAAATCCATTTCTTCATTGAATCATAGCCAATCACATATCAGTACCACCATGCCAGGCAATTAATTAGGGATTAGAAACAAACTTTCATGAAACCCTATCCTCTGTATATGAAGAGTTCATAATATAAGTCAGTGGTTTTCAAAGTTTTGAGAATATAAAATTAATCTGGGAACTTGTTCAAAGTGAGGATTTCTGGGTCCACTTCCAGAGACACTAATTCAGAAGGGGTGACAAGGGACTGCTAATCAATATCTAATACAATGTTTGTCACAGAGTACCTACCTACCCAGTAAACAGCTCTGATAAATGAATGACTGAATTTAATAAACATGCCCAGTCATTCTAATGCAGAAAGTCTATGAACCACCTTTTCGAGAGAAGTTGACCATCTGGGAAAAAAAACTGAACCAGAGATCAATTAAATAAGATGCTCTGGCTCTGTAGTTCAAAATACTCTGGAAAAAGAATCAACACCACTTCTTTATGAAGTTGAAACTTGTTTCCTTTTAAAGAAGCTGAATTTAGTCTAAAAGTAAATAAGAAAAATTCTGGAACCAGAAGGGAAGTAGAGACATATCCAGGAATTTTAAGCAGAATGAGGTCATAGGAAGCTGTTCTTTTCCTGCATTTTTTTTCTTTATTTAAGCAGGAAAATTCCACCCAAGAAGCAGACCAGTTGATCTTGCACCTGTGGTCCCATGTCTGGCACTTATCTGGGTCAAGTCCAGGAGAGCAGCCCCCAGGCCCTGGAAATAGACAACCCACCCTGTCGCTGGGACACACTGCACGTACAGCGGTTCTTATCACCAGATGTTCTTGTCCAACATCCGTCTGGGAGCAGATTCCATGCCATTTAGGCAATCTACCAGACTGACAAAATAACCTAGGGCTGGCTATCTGACCAAAGTGTCCTTCCCTTCGTACACCCATCTCTTCATCCCAGATCCACGAGGCACCTCCGCTGGTGCCCATGCAAATGTATCTGCCGTGTTTTGCTTTCAAGAGCATCTAAGAAAGCAGCCCGTGGATTCAAACTGCCCAGGCTCAGCTCTTACTGATCGTTTCCTAGACTTGTGCCTTGGGACCAATAACATAACCTCTCTGTGCCTCAGTTTATTCAGCTGTAATTTGGAGATACTAGCAACACCTACCTCGTGGGGTTCTTGGGGGATTAAATGAGATAAAACACATTGTCTGGCACACAGGAAGGTTGGAGAAAAGGATGAACCATGGCTAGATGTCCTCTGGTGGGAATTCTAGCCTCTTCTCTGGCCAGCCCTCCGCTCCAGGAGAGTCCTGACTTCAGAGCTACATGTGCCATGCTGAGGCTGTCTCGGGGAGGATTCTGTACCCCTGCTGCTCAGTGTGGGTCCTGTGTTTTCTACTAAGCATTGCCACATGTGGCACATGTGGACTATTGGTGGCCCCCAGCCTGCCTCATTGTGGGCCTGTGTTCTAGGGCTATTATTTGTGGCCATTTTTCATAGGGGAAGTAGGTGCCTTGATGACAGAAACACATAAAAAGCACAATTTTTAATTCCTAGATTAATTCTTAACCTTTAAGTTACATCTCTTGATCTTGGAGCCTCACACTGTAAATTTTAATTATCTTTGTTCTATAATGTCCATGCCAGTCTCTTCCTGTGTAATATGGGGCAACTGAAGTATGAATGACATCTTTCAAAAAGCACCTGCAATTCTCTTTTGCCAAGCACTTATAGATTCTTCTCATTACTTTCAAAAACCCATTGAAATATTGTTCCGTGTATTTTGCAAATGAGGAAATTAATATTCAAATGCATTAAGTGTCTTGTCCAAGGTCTCACAGACAGAAAGTAGAGAAATAGGATTTGAACTAAAGCTCTCTTACTGCACAGCTTATGCTCTTTACAAGGCACTGGGGAATGAATGCATGAAAAAAAAACCCTTTCATATGTTTCAAATGTTTATTGAATGCCTGTTGTCTACTAGGATCTTGAACTCACTCCGTAAGATCGCCTGAAGCCTGCTGATCACTTGTCCGCTGACCCTCACCACTGTCTGTGGGACTTACTCTCCTTTGGCAAAATACTCTTTTATTAAAAATAATTATTTGACTATAAATGGATAAATCCTACAGATCATGTTCACCAACATGGTTAATGTCAGTATGCAATGTCTGACATTATGCAAAAAGTTTTCATGTCAAACGGAACCGATGGGCAAATTAACTAGGTAAAGCATCTTTATAAATTGACTAGCCACGTTTCAAATGGCTACTTCCTAGAGTTGAAATTTATATTGACTATGAGGTAGCTTCTCCAGGTAGTATTGGGGATCTATGTGCTGGCAGATGGCTATTACCACCCAACTTGTCAACATTAGTTGAAACACAATCATCTTCACTTTTCTTATATGAACTATATGAGTACATTTTCAGAGTAAATTCAGTTAGTTATTTTTGTATTCTTTGGTAGAGTTAATAATATTCCTTAACACTTTGCCTCCCACAAATGAATAACTTGATTGTGATCGTGAGTTATTTTTTCTCCCTTATCTTATCAGAGGAGTTATAGGTGAAAATCAGCATGACTGGCCAAGAATAACAAAAGAGATAGATTTGACTGGGAAAGTGGAGGAAAAAATGAAATGTGACTCAAAATACTGTTGGAACACTCTGTTGAACACTCTGTTGAAATTTAAAAAGTAATATATGTTCTCTTTCTGGGTCTCAAACATTTAGGATCTAGTTGGGGGAATGGGACTTAGACATAAAATAAAATCAAACAACACTCTGTGTTAGAATCTCCATGAGCCAAAGCCGTTGGCACAGACACTGGGTAATATGAGAAGTCAGGAAAAGGAGAATTTTCCGTGGGTTAGTGTGGGTTGGGAACATGAGATGGGGAACTGACATGTGACTGGAGAAAGGGTGAGATTCAGAGAAATGAACCAGAGAGAGAAAGAGAAAAGGAGAGAGGAAAAGAGAGAAAGACATGAGGAAAAACATTGCCCGTAGGAAGAAGAGAAGCAGGTCATCAGTGGGCTTTGCTCCAGAGAAGGCAATGGCAATTCTTCACAGGCCACGTTAGACACAACGCCCTCTGCCCTCACTGGTATGCTCAGAAATTCAAGTGTGGAAATTCAGGTTTATATGACAGTAAATACGTTTACAGAAAAAAAAAAAAATAGCCAGTAAGCATTTACTTTAGTTTTTTTTTTTTAAGAGAAATCTATTCCACACTATGAAATATTTGTGAAAATCCTGGTTTCAAAAATACTTGCTCTACTTCTCCAAGCCACATGAAGGAATACTTTTTTCTGCCAAAATGCTCTAACCTTACGGTAACCAGCTTCTCCACTGTGTCTACTCTTAAGATCTCTCTAGTGCCATGTGTCTCTGGTCTTTAACTAAACCTCCTGGATGATATTCTTACAAAGATACTCATGCATTTTGGTGTGTACTTCTTCACAAACTTTACCAGGAATGGCATTTCCAGGCACTTCCACGAATCAAAATGGTCTCTCTCTCTCTCATACACTTTCTCTCTCCCCAACTCCAGGTCCTGCTAAGGCCATTCCAACTGTGTAAAATATGCGAAGACTATGGACAAAACACTTTGTTTCCTTAATAGTCACAAAAATTTTCAAGGTACTTGTATTAGTACAGGGAGATTTAACTTGCTTCCCAGATATATTCAAATTTTATATGAGTTCTATTAAGATAAATTTCTTCTCGTGTTCAGAAACGTGAGAAATTCGGGTCCTGCCTAATTCTGGAAGGTCACTAAGAAAGTAATAATACCATTAATGGTAATCACAGACTGTTAATTGTTAGATGTGTATTGCCTTTTGATGGCATAAAAATTGTCTGGGAACTTGTTAAAAATGAGGATTCCTGGGCCCAACTTCTGAGACACTAACTCAGAAGGTGTGGGCCCCACAGTATGTACCCCCTGGCCCTTTATGATGTAAATAGGAGGGGATTATAGCTGTGCCTACCTGGTAGGATCGCTGGGTGATTTAAATGCAATTTTAGATGGAAAGAAACCAGTAAGCCTTCCATGCTTCCCACAGAAACCAACCAACTTCAGTTATTAAGATTCTTACTATTCAAATATTTGAGTGCTTGGCTCAGCTGAGAAACACCAGCAACAGTAGACTATTTGGACAAATCAAAAGCTTCTGGCTGCTTATGGCCAATGTTTAAAGTCCCTAAATTAAACCCTTATATTAATTTTCCACTTTTGGATGACCTCCATTCAATAGTAATTGTGTCCCCAAATACTGGATGCATTTTTAACTGAGTTTCACACCACTTTTTGTCAACTTTTGTTTTAACTGTGATTCAGCTTAAAACAAAAGAAAACAATGCATTTTCTCCTCACTATTCATCTAGTTAGTGGAAAGCTGATTTTATGAGCAAGATCCTAATTTATGAATGTTCTCACCTTACTCGCTAAGGACATTAAAACTTGACTATTTTGTAGCAAAGAATTAGAATGGTATGAAACTTTATTACAAATATCTTTAAGTAATAGAATGTATTTTATTTCACCTAGCTGCCTTTTTTTAGTGTGTCATTTAACTTCATCTTAATTTTTTTTAGAAAAAATTCTCCAGTTTTGGAGTCTATAAATAATTTTATGGTTTTGCCACAGAGTCTCACCAACATATAGGATTATAAACTTGGCTAATATCTTTCATAAACTATAAATTAAACAAAAACCTGTCCAGACAAGGGCAAGCACACATAAGTACTGCACATCTTAGAATATTCGAGGCCTCCCAAGAGAAAATCAGTAACTGCTTATTTCTTAGGACCAAGGACCTGACGTTCCTGAAGTCACCACCACACTTCACACTTATCTCCACGTGGAAATAGGTGGAAATTCACTGTTGAATTCTAGTGCGAATGACACCCCTGTCACAGCTTCACAGCCCCTATCAGAGCCCTCAGAGAATTTTCTCACATGGCACCAAACAATAACTTTAGGATGTGATGTTCCTAGAATGAACTGGTTTCTAAAATCAAAAAGGAAAACAATTACGGCAAGTGGAGAAGGGTGAAGTAACGTTCTACAGGAGGGAATGTATAATGCTACCAAAACCCAAAAAACAATATAAGCTACTAAGATGGTCCAGAAAGTCAGGAAAATGCAGGAAGAGATAAATGATTTGCATTTGCACCACGCTCTTTGACCTCTCCTACACTGTGATGATTGACTTTCATGCAGATTTCCTAGCAAAATTATTTGTGAATCACGTGGTGGTGTCCTCAGTATTGGGGGTGTGACACAGGAGGAGCAACCATCCTTGTGTGCCCGGGGCTGAGGAGATTCCGGGGATGTGGGACATTCAGTGTTAAAAGTGGGAATGTCTCAGGCACACACGTATGCATTGGTCTCCTGCCGTGAGCCTCCCCATCTGGATGGCTGATAGAAGCTTTCCCAAGCTTTCCAACAAGTTACTCCCCTGCTCACGAAAACTTCCCTGCTCGGGTTGGGCAAAAGCTAAATTGCAACAAAAGTGAATGCTTCGTTGATGTTTCTTCAGTTCCCTTCTTTGGCATCTGTTCCTTCTTTACAGTACCCCTGTTTGTTGAGGGACCCAACGTTGTTTTCCTTCCCTAGATCTGTGCAAGGTGACCTTTCTTTTAGCTCCTTCCCAAACCATTTCTATTATGTCAAAGTAAAACAGTCCAGAGTCACAATTGTTAGAGGCCTTGTTTCCTGCCATGTGAAGATAGGAATCAGCTGCTCTTTCCAATGTTTGGCTAGATAAGAAGCACCCTCTCTTGGGTAATAAAAACTACATGGGAAAATGTGACCTTTAAGGTAATCCTCGGGAAGAAAACATTTTGGTAGTATGACAGAGGCAGAGGGAGATGGGGAGCATATTCGGTAAAGTAGGACTTTCACCAGCTGGGAAAAACTGTCTACCTCTTACCTACGTACCTTCCACAGCATGGCAACACCAGATGTACACAGTGGATGGATAAGAGATAAATGCCAAACTTCACAATGGTTAGATTCATAAAAAAGGCATTGCATCAAACCTTTGTGAGAGTCTCCAGCTTTCTTCCATTCCAAATATGTGTCTGTTATAAATGGATCTCAAGAGCATAATTGCCAAGGAAATCTACGTCCATGAATATTTCAATGTCTCTCATGAAATATGTTCTCATCATTACCCACACTATAGTATGGACAGTATTCTGCACACACGAGGCACTCAATAATTATTGATTGGCCAATGAAGGGTCATTATCTAATGCACTATGATCATTTATGCAAGGGGCCCACAGGAATCAGCATGATCCCATAGGTGTGTCTCTCTCTCTTTCTTTCTTTCTTTTTTTTTTTTCTTTTGAGAAAGGAACAGATAGTAGCTTGTCTTGGGCTCCTTGTAGGGAGGGGCTATAAAAGAAATATGATAATAGCATAAATAAAGGGGTCACAGGACAAGAAAGAATGAGAAAAAAAAGAAAACATAAGATCAGAGGCAAGAAAATCAAGCCTATTAAAAACTGGTTTCTTTTTTTTACATAAAAATGCACATTCGTTTAAAGAAAAAGATTCCAAACAGCAAGACTTCTCTGTTCTTGGCAGCAAAAAATTCCCTGCCATAGCTGAACTGCCTTAGGAGATGAAGAAAAGAGTCAAAGCTGAAGCACCTGAAATGTAAAACAAAAGCCAATTTACATTTCATTTAAGAGAAGCAAACAGATGGGCCAAATAATTTCAAAATCTAGTTTGCAATGAGGAAAAGAAATCTGGAACCCAAAGTCAAATGAGTTTGAAATAAAAAGCAAAGCAGTGAAAAGAAATAAACACGTACAGAAGCTATGACCACCTCCCTTGGCCGATGTAATTCTGGAACTTCTCGTTCTCCCCAGCTTCTTCTCATGCCAGGGGCAGGGGCAGGCTGAACACTTTGGGGACTGTCGCTTCCCCAGATGGCACCAAATTCATAGATCTCAAACTCCAGGAGAATGAAGAAATCTTAGTAATGGCCAAAGTTTCCCTTCATCTCTAATATGGACTTGAAAACAAACCCCAAAAGTGTGCTTTAGAATATCTTTGCATCTATCAATTCGAATTATGTGAGATGGCAGTTTTCACATGTTAAAAAATGAATGCATGTTGGCAATTTCAAGTGCTTGAACCTAATACATTATGGTTTTGATTACAGAAATAGTAAGATCCCAAGCATATGCAGTTAAATATAATTAGGTACATCCCTACTTCTGTGCTTCCAGCAAAGACAGTTCCCTTTGGTCACGATTTCCTTCTGACATGGGGTGTGGACTTAAGTTCAAGAGCCCGAAAGGTCCAGGTCTGAGCTGTTTCTCCACCTCTCTCGCTCCACTTCTCAGTTGTTCAGCTGTCTTTATCCGTCATCATGTGCTAAGTTTTCACATGAAACATCTGTGTGGTTCCACTTTCTCTTGTTGGGATGGTTTCCATTCTTTGGGCTTCATTGTCTTTATTTGTATACTTTATACACCAGTTCTAGTTTCCCAATGAGTATTGTTGTTGTCAGGAGTATTGGCACTTGCCCAGAGTTCACATCTCTCTCCTGCTCTCTCTCCCCTGGACACATCTTCCATTCCCTCCCACGCTGCCATCCCACTGAGGGCGCTACCCGAGTGCGTCACTCTTTTTCTCCTTGGCAGGTTTCGGTCGCCTGCTGTCCTGTACACAGAGATGGCCCTTTGTTTTTCCCCCGGAAATCTCACAGTTTGGGAGGCAACTTTTTAGCAAGACTACTGAGGAACGAATTCCCCCATAAGAGAAAAAAAGTCACTGTCATTCTCACTTCCTAGTTTTGAGGAACAAGACCCAAAGAACCCATTTCCTCAGCTCTTGTGGCTGAAGTTCAAGTGCAGGCTGAGCTGGGATGATCAAACTGAACTTCTGGGTGCTGATGAAAACCTTTGGATAGCTATAAAATTAAGCAGACAGACCACCTACAAGCCTTCACTATCAATTACATCAAGAATTAATCAGTCTGTGTTATATATTCCTATCAACTCTGGTTCAAAACTCAGCATTTGCTTATGTGGAGTTGTGGGATGGGCATGTGAAGGGGGATGATGTCTTACTTGTGGGGGATGGGGCATCATTTGGGACAAACCCAGGCCATTGGCCCGTGGGTATCAAGGGTTCAACAAGAGTATTTTATCACAAAGCACTCTCAAGATCCCTCAGAAGTCATAAAAGAAATTTCCAATATCCATTTCTTTATTACAGATAACATTTGATGAATAAAATTGGGGTAATTTTAAATTATTTAAATACTTTTGAGCACTGAACCCTCATTTCTGCCAGGCAGTGGGGCTCCAAGTTCAGAGCCATGGGAAGCTCTGGTCTGGGCAATAAGGGACCACATTGTCTGTAGAGAATCTGAAACCAATAACAATCCAGTCTGTTATCATTATTGTTTTACATCATGATTCTAGGCAATACTGGTGGTAAATTTACTCCTCCCCGAAAAAAATATGTCTACCTTTTAAATAATTTCTATGATTCCTACTGAGTTGTATAATATATGGCTAAGCTCCAAATTAGCACATTTTCATCACTTACCCTTTAATAGACATTGAATCTGGCATGAAAATTATTTTGGAAAAATTTCAGGTATACAGTTAGTTTCTAACTCACATGGACTCAGGAACATGCTTGGGGCAAGTTCATGACCCTAGTCTGTGCGATAATACTGTGGCACCATGCATTCCTGCTTTCAAATCACAGATTCAAAATCATTCGAGAACAATACGGTAATTATAAAGACAAAGAAACTGAACTAGAGTTGCTTCAATTCTGTCATTCTGTGAGAAGGCTTGGAATTTTTTGTGTCAAAAATATCGAACAGTGAAAAGAGTATGAACTGCAAGTTGTAATATTTTCATTTTTTAAACACAAAATTTGAATACATGAACTATTTTTCCAAGCTTCAATAGTATCATTAAAAGTATTGATTTTTCTTCTTTTTAAACTTGGTGTTTGCCTTAAAACTGAAGAACAATTCAGGAAAAGGATCATTATTTCGGTTGTGCCAGGATTATTACTGAAAGTGAATTAGTGGAGGAGAGGGAGAGGACGCTGGGACCGCCCCAGCCTGGGGCTCACACACACTGCACGCCGCCGCTTCTGCAGAACGCTTACGATGGAGCTGGGACCTCGCTTTCATTTTCGCCCTTCTCAGAGGCTCTGTGACGGGTGTCTGAGCCTGGGCCACAGGAGTCGGAAGAGGACCCCCCACTCTAAGCAAAGACCTGAGCAAAACCCAGGACATTGACCCTCACAGCGGAAGTCCCTTCAGTGGTTATTAGCACATCCTTCAGAAGCACAGTGGAAAGACTTGGAGGTCGACCTCGGATTTAAAAAACATATACATTGCATTCATTTATATTATCAAAATATATAGAAAAATAATTTTTATTTTTTTAAACTTTTTTTTTAAAGATTTTATTTATGTATTTGAGACAGAGAAAGAGAGAACTCATGAGAGAGAGAGGGCATGAGCAGGGGGACAGGGAGAAGCAGACTCCTCACTGAGCAGGGAGCCCGATGCGGGGCTCGATCCCAGGACTTTGAGATCATGACCTGAGCTGACCATCTGCCTAGATGCTTACCCAAATGAGCCACCCAGATGCCCCTAGAAAAATAATTTTTAAATGTACTATGAAAAATATATTATCTTTGGAAATTATCAGCCAGCAGACTTTACACGATGCAGGGGAAAATGAGGCTGGCTGTGCCCGTGTAGACATTTGAAAGACCTCAAAGACAGCAGAGCACTGTGCAAAGAGCAAAGGCCCTGGCTTCTGCTCAGTTTCATGTGGCAGGCCACTCAGGGAAGGGCCTGAGTCCGCTCTTCATCCCCAAATCATTTTTGCCTCACAGTGAGACGAAGTGAATAAAGAGCAATGCCTGGCTCACGGGAGCACCGGGACGCAACCAGCTGTATAGATACACGGGAGAAAAAAAAAAAAGAGAGAAGCCATCTAGAATGCTCTCGTTTTCTAAAGATGATTGAAGGCAGAAGGTAGGTGTGAAAAATCCTGTGAGGAAAGAACCAGGAGCACTGACTGAGGAAGGGGTGTCCATAGGTCCTGATCTGTCTGGAACAGCCCTAATCACCCATCGGGATTATGACCACCCACCCCACCCCCTTTAGTCTCAGAAGTGTCCCCATCTGGAAAACACTACAATTGCTGTGAGGATTAAGTAGTAGAACTTTCCTCCATTTCATCAAGGGGAAAAATAAGCTCAGAAAGCATAAAATGCCTTATTAATGATCACACGTATTAAGTAGCAGAAACTCTATCTTGTCCTAAATCTTTTTATGGATCTGATAGCTGACAGGGATGGCAAGAATCTCCTAAGAATCCTAATTTTTCTTATTTTGCTCTGGCCAAGACTAGAATATATGTACCTCCGTAGATTTTCTCTCCAGCTACACTTGGGTTCCAGAAGGACATCTGTAATCTCAGAGCCACCGATTTTCTGCCTTAGGCAGAAAGTAAGAATCCAGAGGGCAAGCAGCCCCTACGCTAGGCTCAGAATCAGGCGGGTGTTTTTGTTCCTGGTATGATCATCTGAAGATACACAGCTGTGTGATTGCCAAGCTATTGGTCACCTCGGTCTTTCTGTTCCATTCTGCTTTGACTGATTTCTTGACTACTACCCTGGGGTTTTCCCTTACTGTCTAATTGGGAGTCTTTCAGCTGCAAGTGACATAAACCCAGATCAAATTGCAAGGAATGATGAGTTCAGAGAACTGAGAGGTCCCTGAGTAAAACTAGGGTTGGATCCAAGAACCAGACAAGGTTGCAGGACTCGTCTCCTCCTTCCCTACCTCTTTAACATGCTTCCCGTTCTACTGGGTTCCTTTTCAGACGGGTTCTCCCCGCTGCGAGGCAGCAAAATGGCTGCTGGCAGCCCCAGGCTCATGATACTATCTTGGTATTTCCTCTACCCACGGTGCAGACCAAAGCCCGGCATTACGTTTCACTGGGCTGCCCTGGGTCATGTGCCCATCCATGCCAATGCCATGAGGGCTACAGAAACTGGGCCTGGGTGGAAGATAAAGTTTGGGACCCTTCACCCAATTTTACAAATGACAAGTATTTAAGGGGAGTGTTTATACATATGGGCCAGAGAATATTTTTATCATTAATTCTGAGTTAGACTAATTTTATTTGTATCGAACAGCAAGACATTTGTCAACGCATCTTCTTCCTGAAGACCGTGAAACATCCCGTCTCCTCTCAGAGAGCAGATCATGAGCAAACACTTGGAAAAGTAAAAATATCAAATGTTGCATCAAAGTACCTTGGAATTTTAACGATATTTGTAAAATGAAAAAGAATTCACAAATATTTGGCTATATTGTGTTTCTTTTTCCAGATGTGGACAATAAAATAACTATACATTAAAAAAAAAAAAAGAGCCAACCTTTCACAAAGCAACCGTTAACTTGCACTCTGAATGGAGTTTTAAAAGAACAACATGGGGGGGGGGAGCTAACGATTAAAAATGAGATGTCCACATTCAAACCTTAAAAATGTACAGAAAAGGCTCTCCTTTGCCTCATACTAAGTGTCCCACAACTCTTTTATATTGATTCTGTGACCTCCCCAGAGAAGACCCTCGAATGTCACTGACTTCACTGATTACCGGAACTCTGTCCCTTTATACAGCTTTACATTTTTCTACGTTGAATTTACGACTTCCTAATGTTATATTACATATTTATTTTTTGATTTTTTCACTTGTCCTTTTCCCTCAGTGGCATAGAATCTCTGAGAGTGGTTTTCTGGTCTGTTTACCACCATATTCTTGGGGTCTCAGTAGAGTGTGGCACAGAGCAGGTGCCAACAACCTCTGTTGAAAGGGTGAATTGTAGAATGGACATCTGGAAACAGTATTGATAACCAAATTTAATAATTAAAAAGGATAAGATTTGTAATCACTTTTTATTACTTTAAGTTTAAATTTTAAAGATTGAGGCTGGTGGAAATTTCTACCGGTTCCTCAACCTACAAAACTCTGCCCTCAGGCTGCTGAATATGACCCTGAACACAAGTGTTTTTGGTAAAGAAAACAGCTGTGGAGGGCGCCTGGGTGGCTCAGTCGTTAAGCGTCTGCCTTCGGCTCAGGTCATGATCCCAGGGTCCTGGGATCGAGTCCCACATCGGGCTCCCTGCTCCGCGGGAAACCTGCTTCTCCCTCTCCCACTCCCCCTGCTTGTGTTCCTGCTCTCGTTATCTCTCTCTGTCAAATAAATAAAATCTTTAAAAAAAAAAGAAAAAGAAAAAGAAAAAGAAAACAGCTGTTGATGTCTATTTTCCCCAATGGTTATCTCATTGTTCACCCATTCTTTACATATTTTCAAAGAAAAGCAAAACCAAACAAAAAAATCCCAGCCTTCCAACTTTTAGGCACCATGACAAAACCTAATTTCATTTTGAATAGATGGAAAATTTTATCTTGGGAGAAACCTTTTCAACAGTTCAACAACTAGGTCAGTCATTCTCTGTTGCTCTATAATCTCATGTAAAATAGTAGCTAAATAGAATTTTGATCATTTTTTCCACTCACTTTAGTATTCTTTAAGAGTTACCACATAATACAATGCAATAAAATAGAAAGATTAAGAAATCAGACCTCCTGGGTTATAATTCTGGAACCACTGTTTGATAGCTGTGTGAGTTTGGACAAGTTACCTATCCTTTGAAATTCTGTTTCCGCATCTGGAAAATAGGGAAAGTAACAAAAATTAGAGGCCCAAAGTCATGGGAGAAAATAAAAGAATGTAAAGCTAATAAATGGCAACAAGCCATTTAAAAAGCATCTTTTAAAATAAGCCTGGCCTTGACTAAGTACTTGCTAAATACTTTTTTTATTACTATTACTTCTTTATTTATTTTAGGGGGTTTTTTTCCCAAGAGTTTAAAATTTTAATTTTTTTTTTTTTTTTTTTTTTTTTTGGTGTTGGTAACTTGAAACAAATTCAACACAGTTCTCAGGCTTAAAAATCCAAGCCCCTATACTTAAAACATAAACCTTGAACCAATTAGGTTACATGAAAACCAAATTTACATGAGATATTGTAGACTAAAATAAAACGAAACAATGTTCGCCACAAGAAAATGAAATGCATTTCAACAACTCTGTGTGTGTGTGTGTGTGTGTGTGTGTGTGTGTGTGAGATACCATTTGGTTGTCTATAGAAACCGGCTGCTATGATTAAAACTAAGTTTTCTAAAGAAAATGAGATAATAACAAAAGGCCTCTTTATGCTTAACTTTTATCAGGGGCAAAAAAAAAAAAGAAAGAGACAAAACAGCATGAAACGATGAGAGCAAGTGATGAAAATTCATTCACAATGATTACTTTCAAGAGTAATTTCTCCAGGGTAATTCAGTGGCCTGTTACTATGGCTCTCCAGAGTGATAGCTAATGTAAATGAGGCTACTAAAAGTGGATTATCATGGTAAGAATATTCTCAACCAATAATGCAACAGAAACCCATCCAAAGCATTCGGGGAAAATTCAAAAGAAATGTCCTCCTTTTTTTTTTTTTTTTATTTAAGTTAATAGCCTAAGACACACTTCTTCCCTGACTAATAACCAGCAGGCATTTAAAAGTATCCAGCCAAGAGAAAGAAAAACAAACTCGTTTGGATGAAATAGGAACCCACCTGGGTTGTCAGTATCTATGTTTGAACCCAAGACTCAAATTCTGAGCCAGATTTTTTGTGAGATTGTGGCAAATATCTCACATTATTTTTACCTACTTTTCTTTATCTTAGAAAAAGTAATGTTTCATGGAGGGATGTCAAGAAATCCAAAATTTATTAATTTCAAAAACCTTTCTTGCAGGTGTGTATGGCTCTCCCAAGATTTGGTTGAAAAACAATTAAGAACCATGTAGTGTGAAAAATTTTAAAAGGACACCCTCTTTCACAAGCTCAGGCAAATAGTCTTTGGAATGCTTGTGTGGAGTAGCTATTGTTCTTGCTTAGCAGATACTTCCACATTGGTTATTACAACTGGATTGGTTTTAAAACAGCTATGACCACCATTCTGCAGGAAAACATTCATTTACTAGTTTAAGTAATGGCTCTATGGGCAGGACTGAGGGAGGAGCACCAGGTAGGGGAGCAGTTGCAAGTTGTGCTTAGAATACCAAAGGAGTGTCATGCAAAAGAAGGCAAAGTTGAAGGGAGGCTTTGCATGAACGGAAGAGGTAGGTAATTCTATGTAGGGCAGAGCCTCTTGTTTGGAATGACAGAAGCAAAACAGGGGAAGCAAGGGGAATGATACTTTCCACAGACCAAATCTGCTGGTAGGAGGACTGGTTAAGAGAAAGGAAGTCCAATAAAAAAATTAAAAAAAAAAAAAAGAGAGAAAGGAAGTCATCTTGGCTGAGGCTCGTTGGCAGAGAACTCTGAAACCAGTAAACTAGTAAACTAGTAAAGAAAATTGACTAATTTCATTAATGGCAGAATTAGGAGTCATGAGCAATAATCCAGAAATCACTGGAATTTGATATTAAAGTTATTTTGAGATTATTTCATTTGAAAGGAGAAGGCACATGACATACTTTAAATTCCTTTCAAGTATAGGATTAAACAAACTTCTGAGTTGACTCAGAAAAAATTTATAAGTATTGGGACCCTATTCAAACTTTTATCTAACTCCTCTTACTTCTCATTCCATGATGGAACAGCAGGGTTATTTTATTTCTACACTTCATAGCAAGGGACTGGATAATTGCTTGGGTTCCTGTGGAAGGCAGCCTTCAAATGGTCCCACTTGAGTGAGGTTTTCCATGTTCCCAATGTCCTCACCCACTTTCTTCTCCCCTTTGCCATTGTCAGTGATGACAACGTCTCTCTGCTCAGCCCTATGAGGTCTTCTCCCATTTCTTAAAGCCTACTTTTAGGGAAAATTTTTGAAAACTTCTCCAATAAAGCCTGATTGGCTTCCTCTCCTAGAGAATAGGCTTGCACTAGAGGAAGGAAGCTAAACTGTGGACTTTCAGGCATCAGCGAGCCAGAAAGGTATGAATTAGTAGCAAGATTTGTCACTTACTGATTGTCTAGTATGTGCTGGATCCACCTTTTTATATGGGCAGTGGGAGTGGTAGGACCAGTGGGACCCGTACCTTTTAAGGAGGTGCTGTCTCATCCTATACAACCATGAAATTCAAGAGTCAGACATCGTCTTTGGTTGTATACAGTGGAATAGAGTACACAGTAGAAGATCCCCAGAGTGAGACAGAAATGTGCTAAACATCTTAGGATAAGGGATACCAATATCAGGAAAAAAAAAAAATGGAACAATGACAAAAATTTAAGCGAGCCAAATATTGGCAGCAGAGCCTAGTAGTTAAGAACCTAGATTCAAAACCCAACTGCTGGGTTTAATTCCTGTCCCTGTTGCTTACCAGCTATGTGGTCTTGGGCATTCCTTAAACTCTTTGTGCCTTAATTTGCTCATCTGAAGAAGAGGGATGCTGCTGCTGCTGATGATATCTACCTTATAGGCTTATTAAGAGCATCATATGAGTTAATATTCATAAAGTGCTTAACACTCTGCTCCAGGAGAATTTGTTAATAAGTAAACATCTCAGAAACCAACTCACTCCCATCTAAACTAACAGCTCTTCGTCACGGGATATGTCCAAGCACAGGTCCTAGAATATATGCAAATTCCATGAAGGCAAAGATGTTTGTCTAGTTTGTTCAGCCCTTTGCCTAGATCAATACCTGGTATAGATCATGCTAAAAAAATATTGTTGGGTAAATAAATGAACCTACCTTAGTAGTTACACAGAAGAGTTCCTCATGAGTCCAAATTGGACAAAGTATCTCTAAGGAACTTTCCATCTTTAGGTTCTGTGATTTCTTTAATGAACTAACGCACTGAAATGATACGAAACTAAAAATGTCCAAAGGATTGGAGACAAAATTATTTTATTTTATTTTATTATTTTATTCTTTCTATCTTTCTTTCTTTCTCTTTCCTTCTTCCCCTCCCTCCTTCCTTCCTGCTTTCTCTCTTTTCTTTTTTCTAGCAGACGTTTCTATTCAGTGAGTGCATTTCTCTAGTTTAAAGGCTAAACAAGAACGTAAAGGATGCTATCAAGGGCCTCCAGTCAGCTCAGAATAGACATGTGTCTATTCATTATCTTCTTTTACAGTTTCATATCTCCAAGCCTTTCAGTTGGGTCAGGTTGGCATTTCACTGCCCTTTATGTATGTGACAAGTGAAAACAGGAAAAGAGAAGAGACTCGAGTGAAGAAAACCAGAATCTGCACAGCAGTTTGAGGTGGTGTTCAGCTGACTCCCACTCAACCTGCCTCATCAAGCGCTGGCCTCATCTCTTCACCCACCTCCAAGCCATACCTGTGACAGGCCCACAATTCCTTTCTCGGGGAAGAGCCCCGCCCACACTTCCGGTCGTCATCCCTCTATAGGCAGATAACGCAAAGGCAGATACCTGCAAAGCTGACCTGTGTCACCTGGGAGCTGCGGTGACCTGTGACTCCGCAGCTCTCACCCAGAGGACAGGTCTCCCAGCAACAATACCAAAAAGGAAGTAGATGTGCCCCCAAAAATACGTTCTCATCCTTCCCCAAGAAGTGGGACGGCTCACCTCCCCGAGGAACTGAAACAGACAGTTTAGCTACTTAGATCAACTTTTAAAATCCCGAGCCCCACAATATTGAATCATTGTGGCTGGAATGACGAAGTAACTTGCTGACAGTTGCTTGGACTATCTGTAGACATGAGGAAATAGCACTTTTAATCAGGTCAATTCGCTCTGCCTTTAGGATTCTAAATTAACTCATAGTCTCAAAGAAAAACATCCAGTTATAGTGTGGAAAAATATGATTACTCTTTTAGCTCAAGAGGCAACCAAGAGTTCTTTCTTCAAATTTTGGCATCTGGTCGATCTGTAACTGATTTTGGAAAACTGTTTCCTGTGAAGCCATCTCTGCCGGTAGGATTTTTCTTTAAAAATCTGGCCTACAGAAGGAAATTCACAACCTGAACTTTCACTGACCATGGATTCCCACTTGTGTCTCACACCTAACAACAGCTGTTACTGTTTCCTTTTCATGTGCCCTGTTATGAACCTTTGTTAAAATAAAATATTTGGCATCTTTTGTTTTCTCCGCCTCTAATTATATGATCCCCTGAAGTTGGCTCTAATTTTAAAATGTTGGTAAAACTTTCAACATATTAATAATCTTTTGTTTATGTGTCAGTATCTTAGCATGTATCAATTAAGACAGAGGTCTTAACTACTCTTTCAAGTTTTTGTCACACTTAAGATTCAGACAAGTTAAGAGAACCTCCCAAGATCATACCTAAGTAATAGAGATGGGTTTTCGTTCATACCTGTCTGTCATAATTCCTATTTATGATATACTATGAGTTCAGTAAGAAAGGGATCTTCAGTGATTTAAGTCAGGAGTCAGCAGACGTTTTCTATAAAGGACGAGATAGCAGTATTTTACGCTTTGTGAGCCGTATGGTCTCTATCACAACTACTCAGAGCTCTGCTGTGGAGAACAAAAGCAACCATGGCAAAACAGAAATGAATGTGTCTGTGTTTTTAAAAGAAGACCAAAAAACCAAAAAAAAAAAAAAATACCCCACAAAAAAAACAAAAACAAAAGTTTATTTACAATAGCAGGTGGCTGGGGCCTTGGTTCATTTGCATTTGGAACTGTCTATTTGGCCTGGGCTTTCTCATACCAAGGTAGGGGTTGCAAGGATGAATGAGTGTTCCAAGATGGAGCCAGGATGAAGTTGTATTATCTTTTAAGATCTGGGCTTAAAATTAATGTAGCATCAGCTCCATTCTGTTTTTTTAGAAATGAGTTAGTAAGACCAGTCCAGATTCAAGGGAACAGGAAATTAGATTCTATCTTTTGATGGGAGGAGTGTCAAAAAAATTGCAACTATGGTTTAAAATTCCAAGTGTACTTACTGGCCACAGATTATTTACATTTCTCCCACATGCAAAACACATCCATAAATTTACTCCTTCCTGGACTTCCCAATGTCTCATTAGGCTTAGGTTCAAGGTTTAGAATCTTATCATCTAAATGAGATCTAGGTACCAATGAAGCCCCTTGCGTGAGTTTTCACCACTTTCTCAATTTGGTATCTCTACATGGTCCTTCCAAGTGGTGGACATAGGGTAGATGAACCTCTTACAGGAGGCAAAACTCTTCGAGGGACTGTCTTAGGAGACACTGGCAGAGGCTGCATGGACTTTTTCTAGCTAGCATCGGAGGTCACCAAGGATTTTCTTTCCAACATTCTGTTGTCAAGGGATTCACAAAAACCTACCAGGTTTAAGGGGGGATAGGACATGGACTCTCCCTCATGATTTCTCCCTCTGATAGAAAATTTACAGACATGTCCCTACCGCTTGAGAAATGTTTTAAGGACAGTTGATTTTAGCAGGAAAGGCAATCCAAAATTCTAATGATGGAACTGATTTTGTGCCAATGATGTTAGAACCATCCCATGTGTGAGGCAGTTGATCTGTGTGGACAGTCGGGAGAAAGAGATGGCGCCCTTTTTTTAAAGAAGGTGATGACGTCAACCACTTGAGGATGTGATTAGGAAAGAAAGGTGGAGGGGATCTAAAGCAAGTGAAGATACCAAATTCTTAACACGTACATAGATCCATCTTTTTAGGGAAGTTAGACTAAGTTATTTAGAAGAAGGAAGGTTGAAAGCGATATGCTCTTTCCAGATTTAGGGAAACTCCAAGGTGTAATGCTCTGTTCCCAGAATATCAGCCTTGCAGAATGTGCTTTATTGGAGGCAGGCAGGAAATTCCCTGCTGCACATCGATCAATATCTTCATGCCCTGGCCTACAAATGCAAATAGGGAGCTTGCTCTAAATTCTTGTTGCCATTCAGAAAGGTATAGGGCATATTCTTTTTTTTTTATGTTATGTTAATCACCATACATTACATCATTAGTTTTTGATGTAGTGTTCCATGATTCGTTGTTTGCGTATAACACCCAGTGCTCCATGCAGTACGTGCTCTCCTTAATACCCATCACCAGGCTAACCCATCCCCCGACCCCTCTCCCCTCTAGAACCCTCAGTTTGCTTCTCAGAGTGGTACAGGGCATATTCTTTATGTCTTCTTTATTTCTGTTCTTGATAACAGCCAACCAAGGATTTGGTTATTATCATAATTTAACACTTTTTATCTTTCCTCTGAAAATCCCATAACTTTTGCACAGAAGCAGCCAAGTTGAGAGTCATCACAAAGGTTAGGGAGGCCATACAGAGTCAAGACACCTGAATTTTGCTATTGTACTCCTGGGCCACCTTAACTGGTGTCTCTGAGCTGCATTTTCTTCTTATGTGTATAAGGGCTAGTGGATATTGCCTTCTACTAGACTGATGCCTATAAACAGTGCTGTATGGGTCTTGGATTAAAAAGTGAATAGAAAACAGAAAATAAATTTGAACTAATTCTTCTAAACCCTCTCGTGTTGCTACCTTTGTGGGATTAGGTGGGTGAAATCTTCTTTTTCTTTCTTTCTTTCTTTCTTTCTTTCTTTCTTTCTTTCTTTCTTTCTTTCAAGAGGTCTAGTTTTGTTTTGTTATGTTTTTATGACTAAACCATCATTAGATTTAGATTAATCTAGAAAACCACACTACCTGGCACATTCCACTTTTAAGGAGGTTTTCATTTCTCTGAGTGTAAGTGTCCGGTTGACAACTCTGAGAGCAATCCCGTGGCGTCAGCCATTGCTTCATACATGTTCACTCTTGGCCTCTTCCTCTTTTTGTACTTGGTGTGGACCATTTTGCATTGCTATTTATTTTTCAGTGGCTTCGCTCTGCTTCTCCATCTATATACCACATGCCATGCAATGCCTGGTGTATTTGTAGGTACTCGCTAAATATTTGAAAAATGAATGTATTTGTTTTCCCATCACCTTCCCAAGTGCCTATCTATACACTTAGGTCTGGGTTAGAAGTTGAAGATGGTGACGTTTCTAAACTGGGTACAAACACAAAAGCTCTGTGTCTGCCATTTCAAGAAAGTCATGTGAGTGCTGGCAATCCAATGAGACGGGCTGGCAGATGCTTCAAGGCCAGTCTATTCTACAGGACTCCAGGGAGTGCACTGGCTGCCCGTCATCCCACACAGCTGCAACAGGAGTGGCCAGCATTGTTTACCAAGCCTGATTCATTTCCTATCTCTGACCCTGTCTCTTCTAACCCACTGATATCAGGTCACAATATATTTTAATCTCATTTAGTTTCCAGGAAAAGACCTGCTGTCATAATCACCTGGGTGAGCACCTGGGTGGCTCACTTGGTTAAGCGTCTGCCTTTGGCTCAGGTCATGATCTCAAGCCCTGCATTGGGCACCCTGCTCAGCGGGAAGCCTGCTTCTCCCTCTCCCACTTCCCCTGCTCGTGCTCTCTCTCTCTCTCTCTCTCAAATACATAAGTAAAATCTTTAAAAAAAAAAAAATCAACTCTTAGCGAAGGCGTGAAAGCCATGATATGAAAGTCTAGCATCCTGCAACAAACAAACTTGGATTAGGCCAATATTGCTTAAATGTCATTGTGAAATCCAAGGGCAGTATTTACATACATTTCCTTAATTATGACCTGCTAGATTTGGCTTCTTTAAGCTACAATCAACTGAAAACATTCCATTGTTGGGAATCTTTTATCTGCCAACCAATCTAGCTTGGCAGATCTTGTTATCCCTTATTATTTTTGAAACTATTCAAGTAAACAATAAGTGATCTTTTTCAGGGAAATGTTGAAGGGAGGCAGCTTTTGGAGAGGGTCTCTTTATCGTTTAATTTCTGATATCTAATCTATTCTGTTCCCTCTAAATAATTAGCAAGATTGTTCTATTGTTCAAATGACCTCATTTGGGACAGGGATTTTCCCCTTCGGCTGCTTCCTCTTTAATTTCTATTTTTAATGAATGTAAGTACACTGAGAACTTACAGTACTGATCTTCCCTCTAATTGTTACTGTCGGTCGTGGACGTTCTGTATTCACAGTAGTGATTCTCACAAGTCCTTCGAGTTACCATATGGAAGTGCAGGCCCAGTGGAGGGAGAGAGAACAGGACTCCTTGAGTTTCATTCTTCCCTGCAGTGCAGAGGCACTACTGGGTAGTCAATAGCAGCGATTTACTTTAGATACAGATAGATCTGGATTCCAATCCTCCAAGTCATGCCACCTGGGTAAGTGACACCTCTTTATAATTCTCAGTGCACACATCTACGTAGGAGAGTAATCACCATCTCCTGGGGCATTGTCTAGGTAAATAAGCAAGTGAGGTGTTTGGCACAGACCCAGAGTATAATGAGGTCCATCGATAGTATCCATGAGTATTACATCCAAATTTATGTCCGTCTTCTGTGATTCTACTGGGGAAAAGGACTCAAAACCCACTTGACATAGGAAAGTCAAATCTTTCCACAGTCATTTCCAGGTTCACGAGGTCCCTTTCTGAAGCTTTGAACTAGAGAATACGCCATTTTGGCGGGCTGGCTTCAGCGGTGCTGGTCATTTTAGGGTTTCTCCACATCCCAGAACAGTTTTCTCTTTACCTGCTATAGACACATTTAGGAGTTCCCGGCAGAGATCATGCTAATAAATTAACACAGGTTTTGTTATCCAGAGACCTGAGTGACCGTGGGAAATTTATTAATATCTCTGAGCCTCCATGCTCTCAGTTGTAAAAGAAGTGTAAGACTTGCTCTGAAGGGCGGTCATGAGTGTAAAAGAGAAGAAATGAGAGCACTGTGTGGAATCTTCTAGTTAACACTGAGCAATATATGAGAAGCATAATAAAGAGAATCTACTATGTCTCATTTATTCCTACTCATAAATGTTACTTCGTTTCTCCCCCCCCCCGCCCCCCGTCCTCATGACACATGTCTCTAGTGTTTGAAGCACCTAAATGGTAGTTGGTAATTCTCCCTTAGGGGAAGACAATAATGATGCTGAGTTGGTCTCAGCCACAGTAGACCTTTGCCCAGAGAGAAAAATAAAGTCTGCTAGCAAAAAACTGGCACCCTCCCTTACCAGCCTTTAGCAAAGTCCCAATTCCCATGGGCAAAGTGAGTAATTGCTACAGGAAAATAGGCCATGTGCATTTATATAGTGAGAGGTTTTTTTATGGGATTAGGTGGGTGATGAAAAAGTAATCACTATAATAATCTTATAACTTAGACATAAAAGGGAGAGAGTTGAGAGAGACCAGTTCTCTTGTTAAATATTTGCCATTTAATGTCTTTTTATCTTTGGGCAAGTCGATGTGTTTTCTTATAAATCAGCAAGAACTAGACTCAGCTATCTGACAGGAGGAATGGACTTGAGATGCCATGGGGCACAATCTGCCCTTCACAGAGAAGAACCAACCCAAGACCAGAGAAGGTGAGTGAACGTGCCCAAGGTCAGGAACTGCCATTTGCTTTGACTACCTCTAGAGAGATCTCACACTGACACACACTGCCTCTCTCTGCCAAGTGAGGTAAGAGTTGCCCAACCGAATCCGGAAATAAGGTCAGTTATAAAGGTCATTGACAATTACCTTCTCTTTTATTATTGAGAAAATGCTCATCTGAACTTGTTATCGGAACCCACAGCTGGAGCAAGAAGGAATATATTTTTTTCACATGTCAGAAAGCCAGGGGTAATAGAACATCCACATTCTAATTGCCACATAATAAATTGCCATGAAATACAGACTGCTCATGAGTTGTTTGTGAAATCCTGGCTTCTTGAAAACAAACCAAGGGCAGCAGAGAGTAAAATCCATAACCGTGTGCTTCTTGTGTGGGTGTGTTGGACTGAACATACATATGATTGCATCACAGAAATGATCCACTGGAAAGAAGAGAGCACTGTTTCTCAACAAAGGGAGACAAGGGAAGAAACCAACATTTGTTGAGCTCTCCTTGGCCCTGGAAGTGTTTGCAAATGGCAAAGTGAGGATTTGAACTGAGATTCAACTAAGTTTTAAACCCAGGTTATTTCCCAATAAGTCAAGGAAATGTCCCAACTCCAACTCACTCTTGGCATGTAGCCTAACAAGCATCTCTTCCAGCATGGTGATTATAGTTTCCACAGACAAGAATTGTGTACAGAGTTGGGGGAAAGGCCGGTAGCTCCAACGTGCTCGGCATGAAGGCTGTGACTACAGGAACTAATTCAGACGGGCTAGTCATCACAGTTGACTGATCAGAGAAGTTGATTTTAGAGAACACAAATCTGCAGGCGTCACCATCACACCATAACACAGACAGACTAACCTGATTGGTGAGACTAATAGTTAGGTCAGACCTTGTTTTGGAAACAAAATGTTTATTAAGATAAGAGAGAAGCTTGCCGGAACATAGACTGTCTACAGTTAAGAGGGAGATTCAGAGAGAGGGAATTCCCCTGAAAATGGCAAACCAAATATTTCAAGACTAAAATTTTGATGACACATTATAAGGAGTATAAGCAATTCCCATATTATGAAAGCAATACATTGATAACTCATTTAAAAGAAACACACACAGTCCAAACTTATTTCTTTTTTTCTTTTTAGAGGGGGTAGGGGCGGAGGGAGAGGGAGAGAGAGAATCTTAAGCAGGCTCCATGCCCAGGGCTTGAGCGTAACACAGGCCTCGATCTCACAACCCTGCAATCATGACCTGAACTGAAATCAAGAGTCAGACATTTAACTGACAGAGCCCCCCAGGCCCCCCCCACCGTCCAAACTTTATACCCAAGCATTCTTCCATCTTACAAAATTGCTGAATTCTAAGTGTTCTTGTCCATCTTCCCACCTCTGGGAAAGAGCACATGCCTCCAGCAAATACATTCACTAGGAATCCAGAAGTGGAGAGCTTTGTGGGGTCACTATTCAAGGCTACTTAGTGGTCCTGGGCCTAAACAAGTTGGAGCTTTTAAAAATCAAAACACTTGAGACAACAGTCAACAAAAGTTTCCTTCATCTGCTGTCTTCTAGTCCACTGGCAGGATGTGAGCAGGTGAAAGCCCTCTTCTTGGATTGAGAACCTGGAATTCCAACCCATCCTTCCATTTTCTCCAGTATCTCTCCTCCATGGGGTTGGGGGGGGTCATCAGGTCAGTGATACTCATGAGCCATTTAGAAGGTGACATTTACTATTTATAGTACAGGTAGTTTGGGACTCTTACCAAATTCCCTTAAACCTCAGTGTCTTCATTTGTAAAACTGGTGATAATGAAGCCTACTTCATAAGCCTAAGCCTGCACATTAGATAGGTTAACATGTAAAGCACTTAGCACATACTATGACCCACAAAATATAGATTTGTAGAACAACAGTTATAGTATAGCAGAGTCTAGTGATGCTCAAGCTTGACTCCCACTCTACGGATTCCCTCTCTGGCTGCTAGGACACCTTGACTAAGGCCTTGGACCCTGAGCCTTAAGGGAAAGCCAAGTCTCTTCTGGACAGACTCCACGTACCTTGTATTTCTATCCTGTGTAGGTAGAAGTTAATCTCTTCCCGATCTCCTGATCTCCAGCCCCTAAATCTCTTGCATTAGTTTCTCTCAAAGTTCCTGCCCGGGTCAGATTTCATGGTTCTGTCTTTTTCACAGCAGCTCTTAACTAATTCAAAATTTCCCAGGTTTTCTGTTAGGCCTTATATTGTTTTCTCAGACACTTCTCTTAAACTACAACTTTTGTCCCCAGACACCTGGGATCCACATTGATTCTTCTGTTTTCCACACATCTTAGGCTAAACAGTTACATGAGCATTAGTGAGCTTCTAAACATAGGTGGGTAGAAAGTGGGGTTGTGTATGTGTTACTCATTCATTCATTCCTCATACACTACTTAGTGAACACTGCCAGTACTTGATGTTTTTTTTAAATTTCAGAGGATATGCATACAACTATAAAATAATTCCAGTCCTCAAGAAACTTAATCTGGAAGAAGTTAAACAACACTTTTAATACAATATGTCATAACATTTACAATAGATCAGTGGTTCACAACATTGGCTGCACATTAGAATTGCCTGATTACATTAAATAGAGAAGCCTGACCCCTACCCAGACCAGTGTAATCAAGCTTCTTGAGCAGGGCCTGGGTATTGGTGTATTTGACAACTTTTCTGGTGATTCCATTGTGCAGCCAGGTTTGAGAATCCCTTGGATAGGGAGGGACATATGGGATGCTTTGAGAGCGCAAGGAAGAGTCTCTTATCCTAACTGATGAGCTACAACAGGCTTCTATGGGGAAATGACACCCGAGCTAAATCTTAGCAGGTGGGCTGTCCAGGTGAACATGTGGGAAAGCCATTCCAAGCACAAAGGAATAAGGTGAGTTCATAGAACTGCAAATAATTCTGAGTTTTGAGAGTGCTGAATGTTTGGACTTTATCGGGCAAGGAAAGGGGAACCATGGAAGGATGGTAGCAGGGAAACTCCATGATTAGTCTTCTGCACATGTGCAGTACTGAGACATCAACTGGGGAAGGAATTTTACTTTCGGCGTAACTTTACCCCTGCAAGAACTATCTCCCCTTTAATAAAACCTTCCAAACGGCTGGCACCTCCCTTGGTTTCAGACATTACAAACAGGAAACGAACCTTTGCCCCATCCTTTCCTGAAACAAAGAACAGCTGTTCTCCCACTGGGATATGCCTGGAGTAAAGGAGGGCCCCTTGGTATTCTCAGCTGACTGCAAAGAAATGACTTGGCTTTACACAGATTAGTCACTGGTACATGCAGATGGTTGCAGAATCAAATGCAGTGAGACATTTTAGTATTTAAAAGTGTTTTGTCTCTGATAGGGTGCTATCATCAAGGGTAGAGGGGACCCAAGGATCATAGCCACTAGAGAAAAATACAGTGCATTCCCTGGAAGAGGGCCTGAGCCTTAAAGAAAGGAAGCAGTAATGATACTTTGAGTGTTCTTTCTCTATTTTCAGCGCACAAGTCCATTCACATGTCAACCAAGTCTTTGGAAAGGCTTTAGGTATTGTTTGTGGTGGTGGATGTTATGTTCTTTTGTTTTGGGTTTTGCTTTTTGCCTTAAATCTAAGATACACTATCAGCTCAATGACACTATTTCAGGGAAGAAGAAGAAGAAGAAGAAGGAGGAGGAGGAGGAAGAGGAGGAGGAGGAGGAGGAGGAGGAGAAGGAGGAGGGAAAGAAGGGGAGAGAGAAGAGAAAGAGGAAAAAGGAAAAGAGGAGGAGGAAGAAAAAAAGGAAGGGAGGGGAATAGAAAAGATTAAATGTAATGTCTGTGTTGATTGTAAAATACTCTGATTCTAAAAAGGTCAAAATAGATGTGTGGGGGTAGAGATGGGGAAACGTATGCACTGTAATAAAAATTCCCAGGAAGAAAACCAAAGATTGTTAAATGTACTAGGAATTTTATGATCCATGGCTCCCAAAGCTCTGCTTTTAGACAGAAATCGGAAACATAGGAAGACTGGGAGATTTGCTTCAGGTTCTAGAGAGAGTTGCTTGAGAATGAAGTCAGAGCCAGAAACCTTATCTCTCAACCTCAAGGTTGGTTTGCTTTCCATGACACCAGAATGCTCCAAGTCATTTCGGAGAAGAGAAAAATTATCTTATCATTTCTCCTCATGTTTAGAGCTGAGGAAGCTATTCAGAGATAAAGAATGTAAATAAGTAAAAGATACCAGAACTAAGTATGTTTTAGTAAAGACACAAGCAAAAGATCATGGCGCTCTATTTCCCAACAAGCGCTTTTGTTAATTTATTCAATGGCTGTTATACTGAGTACATGACACTCGCATATCAAATTGCATTTGGTGTGTCAAAATGACTGGTTTTACTTGTTCTTTAGTTCCTAAGGCTAATTATTATTTTTAACACCTTTTGATATGCTAAATAAGGCTAATAAGAGCTGGATTTCTCATGTGTGTATTAGTCATCACCATCATCTCACATATGTATTTTTTTCTAGCTTCAAAGTGTCAATAAATGATTATATTTGAGCCTCGTAAGAACATCATAAAGCAGCTTTTACCTTAGTGTTGCTCCTAGGAAATATATACTTCATTGGCAGAATGCTGGTGAAAGACGCAGTATCAGACCATATAGTTTCAAATCTTCCCTCTGTCACTCACCAGCCGTGTGGCTTTGAGTAAGTTACTCAACCCTTCTGTGCCTCAGTGCATCATCTATAATATGGAGCAATAGGGGTAGCTGTTTCATGTGCCTGTTTTTAGAACAGCATGGGGTAATCCATGCAAAGTGCTTAAGTCACCTGGTGTATTCTAACTATCCCATATTGTTAGCTAGACTGCTCATTCATAAATGATGTACAGTTGGCCTCTAATAACTAACACTTCATGAATGCTTCCATGTACCAAGTATCACTCTAACAACTTCACAAGTGGTCACTCATTTAATTTTCACAACGACAGTTCAAGGTAAGAACTATTATTACTACCTCTGTTCTCCAAATGAGAAAATTGAGACACAGAGGGGAAAGTCACGTGTCCAAAGTCTCGCAGCTGAGAAACTGTAGAGGCAAGACTCAAAGACAGAAAGTCTGGTTCTAGGCTCTGCTTTGCTGCCTCCTGGGATGGGCTGTGTGCTGGGGCACCAGTCCTGCCCTCAGGGGGCTCACTGAAAACCAAGGCAGTATGATGCTCTCTGCACACAAGACAAGGGAGCTCTCTGCACAATGGTGGTGCAGGTGAGAGAGTTCCGCACTCTCCTTGGGAGCTTGAGAAAGTATCAGCTACTCCCAACCCTCCTATTGTTCAGATCTGCTTTCTGTGCTCTCCGTGGGACATACACATACACCAAGCTAAGAATCACAGTGTTACCAGACCTCAGGTTCCTCCCCATGACACTTGCTACTCTATGCTGAAAAGTCACACCCAGACTCCAGGTCCCTGACCATCTTTTATAGACCCATTCAGTCATTCCCATGATAACCTTTCTAACGTCTTAAATTTCCTTTCTGTGGGTTGTCAAGCAAATACATTCTTGGCACGCAGCGAGAACTCCCTGTTTAAAATGCCACACGTTACAAAGTCGATGATTCAACACACATTTCTTGAGTGCATCTGACCTACAAGCTGCAGAGCTAGAAATGAATGCACACTCCTTTTATACAACCGTGCCGTCTTTCCCGAGAGCGAGGCCTGTGTTTCTTCTGTGTCGAGTTTCTCATATGTATATTATGATTTCTGCTTTTGCAAAACAGGGCGTTGTTTAACCAAGTTCTTATGGGAGGAAGCACGGCCCAGCAAGCAGAACAATGATTTGAAAGTCCTGGGTTCTATTTTCAGCTCCAGTGTTGACTAGCTGTGCATTCAGCCCTAGGAAGGTCAAAAGTAGAATGGCCTTGTGTCGGTGACTTTTTCTGTATGTACAGCTCTGGATGGAAAACAAATCAGGCATCTGGCTCTCAGCCTCAATGAGCTATGGTCTTTGGAGAATAGATGTGTAGTCACACTTTGTTTTCCTTTTTAAAGCAAGAGAACAGAACAGACTCTCTGGGGGGAGAATGGGCTGGCAGAGAATGGAAGAGAGAAATCAAATAACCTTTCAAACAATCCGGGGGTTAAGGGATTGTTTGAGCCATTCAGATCAAAGAAGGCTCTTTGGGGTAAGTTGGAGTTGCCTGCCTTTGAAAACAGAAGAGGCTAAGGTTTGAAAGATTTCTCCAAACTTGGACAAATAGTAGGAGTCCAGAACTCTGTCCATAGGGGCCAGACAAGAACACCAGTGGCCAAGGCTTGTGGGCCAACTGGGAAGTACAGGTTTGCTCTAAAACACTCTGCTCCTACCCAGCCCCAGCTGCCTGCCATGGAGAGAAGTAGGCCATTATTGCCTGAATAGCCAAGCTTTCAAGAGAAATGAAACAGTTAGAATTGTGTCATTAAAGCTCTTGGTTTTTAAATGATGGAACCTAATCGACTTATAAAGAGGCACTGAGTAGGCAAAGCCAAGCATACTACAGTCTGGGTGATATACTTTCCATGTCTCTTCTACCTGAAATGGGATGCCTGAATGTGGGTTGTGGGTCAGAGTCGACATTCCATATGAACCGCCTTTTCTTTTTTTAACTGGGACTCCTCACTCTAGTAGAATTTCTCGTGGTCTTAATATCTTTGGGCTCATTTGAAACCAGTGTTGACAACAAGAGATGGCTAGGCAAACAAAGGTATTATTGTAAACATCAAACACAAATGAAAGCCAGAGGACAAGAGCAAGCCCAGCATAGATAAGTATCTATAGGAGAAATTAATTTGTTGCCTGATGGTCATGAAGTGGGCAGCAGAGCAAAGTGAACCTTTTACAAGTGAAATTCAATCTCTGTCCACATTCTAATGGCTGTAAAACTCACCATATGAAGCTTATAATTGGTGCATAAAACTAATACTTGCCTTTTTTTTCCTTTCTTATTTTGTAGGCTTTACGCATTATAAAAAACATGATTAAGTCTCCTGGCTGGTTCTTATTTCAGCTTTGGTTCCTCTTGCTCATTTCTCACAATATATATTAGTGTGGATTGAGTATATTAAGTCATCTGCAAAGGGAAGTTAAATGGGGTATTTTCTCTTGTCTAAGTGTTTCAGAGGAGGCCCAATAAAGTTGGTGCCAAGGAGCATCACAAAGCTAGGTGGTAGTTTACGTATGAAGGGGACTGCTAAGAGGTTATGGAAGTGGTTCTACCCATGTTATCACATTGGCAATCTCCAACCTATCCAGGGCAACTTTAAAGAAGCTGACACTGAAGATTATTTGGAAGCCATAATCAGTTTAGTTAAAGGGTCCCCATTCTCATTCTTCATGCCAGTAGATATGTTTCTTCCCTAACACAAACCAAAAGAGAGAGAGATGTCAATGGAACCACTCAGAGAGCTTGATATATGTCTTCGGGACTTGATGAGACATAGGAACTGATGTCTGACTGATACTTGAAGACACAGGGACTGTGGCCTGAACTACTCTTTTCTGCAGTCCAGGACCAAGATATGTTGGGAATAATTAACACTTCCAGAACTTGGTGGGAGCCTATTTAAGAATGGTAGATTGGGTCATCTTGGAAGAGATTGTCTGGAAGGGTGATATGACCCAATTAGTGGGGATGTACCACTAGAAGCCAAGAGAATGGAGAGGTCATAACTGACTAGCCTAGGAAGGCATAACTGCAGTCAGTGGAACAGTAACTGAGAGATGCCCTACAATGTAGACAAAGGGAGGTGTCTTCAGAAAAGAAACTCACCACATGTCCCATGAGAGTAAAGTCAATTGGGATGTCCACAATTCAGAGGATCGTGACAGATTATAACACGATAGAAGTCTATTCCATCTTTCCATCTCCCCCTTGCTTGACCAACTTTCCCTGTCTCTGGAGAGAGCAGAAATCACAGCTAGGGAAGGGGGCAACCTATAAAGAGAAGAAAGTAGGAAAATCAAACTGGCCCCTTCTCCTAGTCCCAGACTTGCAACACGAGAGATAACAGAGCTGTGAGAGGAGACAGCTAAAGTTCATGACGATTAGAATTTCTACTACACCAGATTTTTCACTACCTTGAAAAAAAGTAGTCTGGGAGGTTTGTTTTGTTTTAATTAATTACCTGTTGGTAACCAGAAAAGCCAATGGAGAACTTCCCAGAGTTCTCTTAGTTAGTGGAACTTGAGGGTTGGAGGCGAGTATCAGGTTAAAAGGGGCAGAAGCAAGATAAAAATTGCTTTCTACTTGTTACCTACCAAGTCCAGCTCAGACAATAAACCAGTTTAACTTGAATACATAAAGTATTTTTGTGGTATGGATTCAATATAACAACGGTGCGATATGATGTCACAGTCATCTCTTCAAATTCTTATCTTTACAATCAGCTTGCTGCAGGATGCTAATAGGTACTCTCTAAAACAACAGTTCTATGGTCAAAGATATTGGTGAAAAACTAGTTTACTCAAAAAAAAATAAATAGGCTTTCTTACTGTAGGTCTTTTAGGAATCTTTACCAGGTTAATATGTGTTGTGAATTTACCAAAAAAAGAAGTATTGGATATAGCATTTCCAAATTCATTTGTCCATGCAATGTTTTTATTTCTCAAAATTTAGCTATTATTAAATAATTATTTGCTGAACACCTACCATGTGCAGGCATGAGGGATGGGTGTTGGCGATTAGTTGAATATATCAGACATGGTCCCTTCCCTGAAAGATTTTATATTCTAATGGTTTACTTATATCCGTCCCTTGTTCTCTAGAATTTTCCTTGGAGAGCCCTGTTCTATGCCATTTTTCCAGATTTCTGCCACTGAAAAGCTATTTGTTAACACAAATAATATGAACCACCTGGGCACAAAGTTGCCTTGTAAGAGAGATTTATTTTATAAAACATGATAAAAATATGCATTCACAACCAAGCATGACAAAAAAGTTTTGGTCACCTTTTCTCTGTCTCTTTGGTCAGTTTCACCTGAGGATGAAAATCCTTGATAAAGTCATCTCTTTTCTCTTTTCTTCCTTGATTTGATTCTATCCCCTGTATCAGACATCAAATCCCACATTTTTTCCTCTGCTCACTCAGGAAAGATCTAACATCAGCCAGTTGAATTTGTTTGGCCTTCCTGTGAGGCATTTACACAGAGGTTAGATTTATATGTAACCTTGTGTTATCCCAAGAGATATTCCCATCTGGGTGTTTCTTAAGCTATGGTTCTTCTCTATTCCCCAAAAGTTGATCTGCATTCAATTAATTATGGCATCTGAATCTTGATGAAGTATGTGAAAGAAAACATGGAGGATGTAAATAATTTTTTTCCTGGATCCTGGGTAAAGTTTGATGATGCCCAGCTTTCTGCATAAGGATTAGCAGGAACTTTGTGCCTGAGTAGCTGTGAACATATCAGAGGTCAAAGGACATGGCCCACTGGGCCTAGACACATAAGTAACTTCTTCTTCCCTTCTGGTCACTACAAACTTGATGGGAATTTCCATTCCAGGGAGAGACCCAAATATCCCAGCCCCTATGCCCTGAAATGCAATCTCTTACTCTACATCATCTGTGAATTGCTGACTCCTTCCTGCCAAGTTTCTCACCAACTACCAGATTCTCTGCCCAATGAGCATGTGTCCTGGATCTAGGGATCTTATCCATGAACTCTTGTGGGCAAGATCCAAGAATATATGCTGAATCACAGTAGTTGGGTTCATAATTATTTGGATTATCAAAGTAAATCTAGAAAAATTATTTCATCAATTGTCTTCAGGACCTTGTCCTGTTCAACATATTTCTCAAATATATCTCAACTCCTTCCACCTATAGCCATCATATATATCACCATTTGTGTCTAAGCCATCATCATCTAAGACCACAATAATAGGTCTCAACTAGTCTTCCCAATTTTATTTTGTCCTCTCCAATTTTTCACAGAGAAGAGTAAATGACCCTAAAAATAAATCAGGGTTTCCTCTTCTGACCAAAACAGAGCAACAGGAACAACTTGAAACAATTAGAATATTGAAATGTGTGTGTGTCCCACAGTTTTCAGCTATTGACCCAAAGGTAGTACAGGACTGTGATCCCCCAAATAAGGAAAGCAACAACGTGACTAGGAGTGACCAACCATCTTTGTTTGCCAGGAACTTGGAGGGTTCCCAGAACGTGAGACTCTCAGTGCTAAAACTGGAATAGTCCTGGTTAAATCAGGAAAGTTGTTCATCCTAAAAGCCCTGTGATTTCATCAGCTGACTGCTTATAGGAAGTTTCTAGCTGTAGCGCAGGAAAGAGGGGACCCAAATGTAGCCCACCAGACTTGATAAGTTGAGGAGATAGAGATAGAAGTTTAGAGAGACAAGGAGGCTAGACTCTGAGGGGTGAGTAGCAAAAAGAAGAAAGATGTGCACAGGAAAGTTACACTCTAGAGATACAGATAGAGGTGTCATAAATAGAAGTGAGAAGTATGGCAACAAAACAAGAAGGACCAAACAGGAATTAGACATATACAATGTTGTAAGGTTCTTAAATCATGTGTGAAGGGGTATAATATTACTTAATGGTAAATTGTGAGAAGTTAAAAATATATATTGTAAACCCCACAGCAACCGCTAAAAAATTTAAAAAGTTATAGCTAATCAGCCAATAGTAAAAATGAAACAATAATAAAAATACTCATCTAATGCAAAAAATAATGGAGAGAAGAATAAGTAAGAAAAGATAAATAAATAGCAAATTGCAATATGGAAGATTTAAAACCAATAATATCAATAACTACATTAAATGTAAAAGGTCTAGACACTTGATTTAAATGACTAATATTATTGGATTGGATGAAAAGGGAATAGCCAACTATATGATGCCTGAAAGATACCACTTAACAAATAGATTTTAATAATTAAAAATAAAAGAATGGCAAAAAGATATACCATGCAAACTCTAATCAAAAAATTCTGGAGTGACTGTATTAATACCTGACATTTTATGTTTCCAACAATTACAGTTGGAAATTTCAACACTTCACTCTCAGTTATTGATAGCAAAAGTAGACAGTAAATCAGTGAGGATGTAGCATACTTGGCCACTAGAATAACAGCTGACCTAATTAGCATTTATAGAGTACTGCATCCAACAATATCAGGATACAGGTTATTCTCAAGGGCACATAGAGCATTCAGTAAAATAAAGTAGACATTATTATGAGCCATAAAACAATTCTCAATAAATTTAAGGGGATTAATATTATACAAAATATGTTCTTTGGCCATAAGAGAATTAAGCTAGAACTCAATACCAGAAATATATATCTGTAAAAGTCTCCAAATATTTGGAAATTGACCCATGGATCAAAGAGAGAAATCACAAAAAATACTAGAAAGTGTTTTGATCTGAATGAAAATAAAAACAATATATCAAATTTGTAGAATGGAACTAAGGCAGGGCTTAGGGAAAAGTTTATAGCATTAAATGTTTACATTAGAAAAGAAGAATGATCAAATCAATGATCTTGGCTTCCACCTTAGGAAACTAGAAAAAGAAGAGGAAATTTAAACCCAAGGTAAGCAGAAGATAAAAAAAAATTAATAAAAATAAAGCTACCCTAATTGAACACTTACTGTGACCCAGGTGTTGTCTTAAGAGATTTATGCCCAGTACCTGCTCTAAAGTGGTCACAACGTTAGGAGCTAGTCATGATTATTATCCTATTTTTCAGATGAGGAAATTGAACCTTGATGAGGTTCAATAATGCTTCCAAGTTCATGTAGTTAGTTAAAGGCCAAAATTGGGATTTAAACTCAGACCTCTACACAACATCCTTCAGACTTAATTAAGCATATTTATACTGTTAAGCATATTTTATTATCTCTAAGTGTGATATTTCTCTATTGTATACAGAAATATATAGCATATATAGTACGTATATGATATAATATATACACATACATATGTACGTGTTGTATATGTATTACATAAATTACATATGTATGTGTATATATACATATATATGTATACACACACAAAAAAACTTTATTAACCTAAAATCAGAATTCCCATTGTCCTAGCACGTTGGAAACAGTTTAGAGATCAGCCATTGCTATTGGCATCTCTGAAAATTGTTCTGTCAATGAAATGATCCACCATGAAGGACATATGTGGAAACACAGTCTGTGACGAGACCCCATGAATAATTTCCACTTGCTCCTGCCAGTCTTTTAAGTCTCTGTCCTTGAGTCACAGAGACATGGATGGGCAGCTGAGGGTATCACAGAATATTCCATGGCTACCATAACTCACTCAAGTGTTAATACCTGCTCACACAAATACATCCAACCTCCCCAAAATATTACACAATTGAACTTGCTTTCTTTACTTGAGTTGCCAAATGCCATCTCTCTCCAAGCACAAAGTAGTAAAGAGCACTGGATGCTTGATTCTTATTCTAGGAGAGTGATGCAATTACTCCGTCATCTTGGGTAGGTCCCTTTGGGATCCTGTTTTCTCACTTTGGATCATCATTGTCTTTCAGTTGTTAAATGGAAGGGAGGAATGATCCCCAGTGTCCTTCTCTCCTACACAGTTGACAACTTTGAATGCCTTATCAGTGTGACTCCTGCATTGTCTGTTCCCAGTCTCCCTGAAGGTAAAAGTCAGATGATAATATTCACCTGCTCCAAATCCTCCAATGGCTTCCCATTTAACTAGAATGAAACCTTAACTCCTTACAATGACCTATAAGGTGCCACAACATAATTTTCCCCACACCCTCTGCTCAAACTCCTCTTATTTTGCTGACTTGATCTACTACTCTTCCCCTCTGTATTAATTGGCTAGGGCGTCAGAACAGAATACCACAGAATGGGTGACTGAAACAACGGAAATTTATTTTCTCACAGTTCTGGAAGCTGGAAATCCAAGATCAAAGTGTCACTGGGTTTGGTTTCTTCTGAGGTGTTTCTCCTTGGCTTGTAAATGGCCACCTTGTTGCAGTATTCCTCACGTGGTTTGTCCTCTGGAGTCTTATTCTATGTCCAAATTTTTTCTTCTTATCGGGATGCCAGTCAGATAGGATGAGAGCCCACCCTCATGGCCTCTTAAAAGGCCCTATCTCCAAATGCAGTGACACTGTGATGTACTGAAGGTTAGGGTTGCAATATGTGAAATTTGAGGGGATGCAATTCAGCACCCAACACCCTCACTCACTCTGCTTTAGCCAAACTGGCCTTCTGTATGTTCTTTAAACACTCTTGCCTTGGCACTGACTATTCCTTGTCTCTCAAATAATGCAAAATACCATAGTGTCTGCTGCAACCTTATAAATTTGAGGATGCCTCCATAACCTAATGGACATGTCAACTCTTGGCTAGAACACTATTTTTGTAAGATTTATCCCGAACTTCTTTGGTCTCCTTGCTTCTCATTCTTTTTCAGTTTGTTCCTTTTTGCCTCCTTAAGTTGTCCCCCCAGTGTCTTCACAGGAAATGCCTTCATAGTTTGGCTCCCTTTGTTTCATTCAACCCAGTCAGGGTATGACTCTTATCTTCTCTTCTGACATGGCCACAATATTAGATGTGCTGATTCATCCATTCAGAAGAAGTTGAATTATTGAATACCAGGTTATGTGCCCATCACTATTAGAATCTAAAGATACACAGGAAAACATCAAGATTAGGATTAATTAGGATTTATGAATACAGTAACAATGTACACAGGGCACTCTCAGAGCCCCAGGAAGTGACATTAAAAAGAATAGGCATCAAGAAGTGTCTTAGAAAGAGATGGTAATAGAGCTGACATTTGAAGAATAAACAATGGTTAGCCAGGCATATAAGGGGGAAAAGGATTTTCTAGGCTATGTTAGCAGCATGTGTGAAAGTGTGGAAGCATGAAACAGTATGATATGGACAGCAAAGGACATGCTTCAGGGTGTGGATAGTGAGGCTTGACTGAGGATAGACATGGGGGAAGAAAACAAAATCTTACCTGCTAAGACACTGTGACTTGGAAGCCCCGGGGAGCATTACCAAATTCTTAACAGGGGAGTAATTTGGCCAGATCTCTAATATAAGAAGTTAGTCCGCCATCACCAAAGAGGATGGTTTATATATAAGAGCTGGTTCTAGACAAAAGAGACCAGTTAGGAAACTATTGTAGTAATTCTGCTATGAAAAATAAGGATTGGAATCAAAGCAAAGGCAACATGAATAGAATGGAATGTATGGCTGTACAGTAAATTAAGGAAATGGAATTTAAAGGGTTGGTGTTGGGTATATAGCTGTGGGAGTTGAACTAGAAGAAAAATCTGAACTAACTTCCTGCCAGGTTGCTGGGTTTGGCAATGATAGAGATGATCGTATTATTCTTTATGAGAAGGAGAAATAAATTTGGTTGTAGACACACTGAATGTCTGTGAGACATCCAAAAGAGATGTCCAATAGGCAGTGGTATTTATAATTCTTGTAACCACTGAGTGAGAGTACAAGAGAGTCTCAACTGATTGAAGCCTACCTAGCTGCTTTATTCTCCTTGTAAGTGTTCTATTCTCCTAATCACGCCTTAGAATCTTAAGCAAAAGGAAGAATGCTAGTTGTTTTTTTTTTTTGAGACCAAGTATAACTAAAAAGATAAAGTACATCTACAACCCCTCTCCCTCAATGCAGCTTTTCCTAAGGTACAGATGTCCCTTGGATCCCAAAAATGTGACAAGGCACAATCATTACAGTGACCATATAGTAATCTCTTTATCTCTACTAAAAAGCAATACATAATGATTAATGCAAAAGTATAGTGCTTCACAGATAACCAAATGTTCTCTTTTAACTGAAAAACTCTAGTGAAGTAGGCAAAAGAGACAATATATTATGGCTTCATTTTACTGATGAAAAAGCTAACAAAGAGATCAAATGACTTGTCCAAAGTCATACTTAATTTGTGCTGAGCAGATTAAGTCTTCTGACTCTTAATCTTGTTCTTTCCAAGCCACCATGCATGTTCCCCCAGAAGAGCATTCTTACAAAGGACATATAATCTACTCCCCATAACAGCTTTGCAATAGTAGCGATTTAATCTTCTAAGTAATCAGTCCAGGCTTTTCCATTTACCAGTGAAACTGCAGGTGGAAACTGTAGAGCTTGAAACTCTACCTTTCCCACTTCTGTATTGATCCTATTTGATGATGAGCGATATTAACGGGAGACATTCTATCATCTCATATTTCACAACCAAGTCCCTCAAAGCTGAGTAACCCATAACGCAGAAGGTGCCACGTTCCTTCCTTGGCTCTAAAGCATTGTTAATCCTGACCTTTCTGTTCTGTCCAGTTGCTTAAGGATAGCTGGCTTTCATTCTAATAATGATCATCATCTTTATGTTATCATTTTATTCAGAATCTTTTAAATTTCAATCTGGTCTGCGATACCTGCTGAGATCATATTTTTATATCTAGTGATAGTGTCATAAATTATCATCTGTAAAACCCTAACATCTCAGAAGTTGTAATTCCCTGTCAAGTTCACTATGATAGCATCATAAATTGCAATAATGTGCCTGGCTTTGCTGAAAGTTAAATATAACACATACATAGATGAATCTTGCATTAATTACTTTCTTTTGATTCTGGTGGTTTCTTAGGGATGCAATTTGCAGGGTTTACATAAATGTTTTTATTTAGTGTGATAAATTGAGACACGAATCTTTCGTAAAAGGGAGAAAGGAGAGTAATCTGATTCTCTGCAGAGATGGCAATGTATTGGAGACAGCTAGAAATGTTTTATCTTCATCTACTAAAAATTCCAGGCTGAAAAGAGTAAAATTACCTCCTCTCTCTAAATGCTTTTACACTAGTGGCATTATATAATTATCCACAAAAGTGTGTGTCATATTACACAATCACTACCTTTCCCTTAGCTGGAGATTTCAAAGATAAATAGATGAGAAATAATGTCTCTTAGAAGACACATCAAAAGTTCGTCCAGACAAGCTTTCTTGTATCAATCTCTCTTGTAGTAAGTGAAGCAACATTTTAATTAAAAAAATATAAAATCTTAACTTGCTCTTCTCTCTTGACATAGCTCGGGAGATCCTTTGTGCATTCTCCAACCTCACCTCCTTCCACTTTCTCCAAGCACACTGTCATCTTTTCAGTTCGCTGAATATCCCAAGCTCATTCTGGTCTCAGGACCTTTGCACATCCAGCCGGATCCTTCTTCCTGCCCACCCTCCACAACCACCATAGCCACTTGAGATGGTTTTTACCACGTTTTACTCTATCACTTCACCCTGTTCGTTTTCTTTATAGTGCTTATCAAAATTTGAAAAAAAAAAAATAAGTGTTGCTTCTTATCTGTCTTCCCCAGCTCCATCAGCACTGCTAACATGTCTGAGTTAGATGTCATGTCTAACCAGTGGCTAATCCGTCATCAGTGCTCAATGTATATTTGTTGAATGAATGAATGAATGAAAGGAATTTCTACCCAAATTTTTAGTTATTGCCTTATATGCTTAAAAATTACTATTATAGCCTTATATTCTAAAGACAAATATACTTCTATAGGTAGGGGAAACTTCACCCATAGACACAATTCATTAAGGTTTTAAGTAGGGTAGCAATAACTGAGCTTTTTTGAAACTCAGAACCCATTCGGCTAATATTCACTTTGTAGTAAGTTTTAAATATGTATAGAAATGGAGGATGAGGCTTGAAACTGTCAATGTGATCTGATTAACAAATATAATGTGGAACTTTTTTGACCAAAAGCATCCTGTCCACTTTGTAGAATGAGATGTAGAACCTGTATCACTTCCCTACTTCCCTCCAATTATGTGTTCCTTAAGTGACGGAAAAGAAATTCCACAAACAACAATTTAAACTCAAAGGAAATAATTACTTTATTTAACTTAAGTAACATCCAATATAATACTATTTCTTTCGTTTGGTGCTCATTTATGATGGACAGTAGCCCAAATTTTTCTTAAAAAAAAAAAAATTCCTGGGGGCACCTGGGTGGCTCCATCATTAATCGTCTGCCTTCCGCTCAAGTCATGGTCCTAGGGTCCTGGGATGGAGCCCTGCATCGGACTCTCTGCTCAGCAGGAAGCCCGCTTCTCCCTCTCCCACTCCCCCTGCTTGTGTTCCCTCTCTCGCCGTGTCTCTCTCTGTCAAATAAATAAAATCTTTAAAAAAAAAATCCTGAATTTTTCCAACCATTATTAAAAGTGTTAAATCATTTCTGAGCCATCACTAGCTTGATTTCTTAATCCCATCTTTAAAAAAAATTCCCTCCTATTAAACATAGCCGTGTTTTATGATGTATAAGACATGCTAAAAACATGTTGATGCCAACTGAGATGTGTTGGTAGGCTGAGCAGGGACAGGGTGGTGGCGGAGAGAGCATTTATCATGCCCAAAACAACCTCACCAGTCCTGATTGTTCGCAGGGGAATGAGTGAGGCCCCATCCCTGCCTCCTCTTTCAACTACACACACCTGAATTGCTATCTGAGATGGTACTGTGTTTCGAGAAGTTGACAGAAAATATAGTCTTTATATCAGACTAAGGATCGACACAGTTTTCCTGTAGAAGGCCAGAGAATGACTATTTCAGACTTTGTGGGTCACACAGTCTCTGTCATAGCTACACGGATGATACAGAAACATACATGAATAGGTGTGTTATAATAAAACTTTATTTATAAGAATAGGCTGTGGGCCAGATTTGGCCTGTGGCTGTAGTTTGCCAACCCCTGTATTAAAGGATTCTATGTAGCTGGCTTTGTGAAGGTGAGTCAGCCATAGGGTAAATTCAGACTCAGCAAACATCTATTAAACACCTACTAAATGCCCAGGTTTCCAGATAGTGTCATAACTAAGCTTCACTACTGATCTGTAATTGATTGGTGTGAAAACTGAAACTGCTTGACTATTAAGTTGCATAGCCTGACCATGAATCCATTCTCCTCCTCCAGGGCTTAAGATCCTGGAGTCAAACAACCCGGGTTTGAATCTTGCCTAGGCTATTTACTGTGTGCTTTATGCAAAGTTACTCAACTTTCATGTGTTTCAGGGTCTCCTCTACCTCATGCAATGGTTATGAGAATTAAGAAAACATAAATAGTGCTTAGAAGAGTATCCTGTGCTCAATGCATGTGGCCAGCTTCAAACACAATTCTGTAGACACTTAAGGTTCCAGAGAGTTCTTTCAACAGTTCCACAGATATTTGATCCAAACAATGCTGTTAAAGCCTTTTACTATTTAAAATACTTTAATAAAGCGGAACTTATATCCATGCAGCATGTACCAAATTTAATCTCTTTTCTTCCTCTGTGTATTAACATGTCCTGTTAACTTTTTTTGTGCTCAGACATGGAAGCAAAGCTTTTCCTCTTCTGTTTATTTAAATATTTTGCAGAGAATTCTAGGTAAGCTGGTAAAGTTAATTATTGCCATTTTTAGCTACTTACCTATGTGAATCAGAATTGTCTTGACACTGCAACCAAAGTAAAAAAAATATAAAAGTGGAGGTTGAAGTGGATATGATTTCCATTTCTAATTTGGTGTTCATCAGAAAAAAATTTCATTATTCCCATTGACTGATTTCATAACAAGTAAATATTAAAAATTATTTTTCAAAATCTTTATACTAAAAATGACTCCCTGTTTTCGCTGTCTCATACATTGAAGATTTATGCAAACTTTCATTTGGAGCTAAAAAAGACATTCCCCAGCAAAAACATTTAACTAACACTTCACTAGACCAGAGTTGTTTCTTAGATCAAGGCTTTTTTTAGATCAAGTCTTAAAATTCCCAGCATGAGAATGATTCTTATCTATCTTTTTAAAAAATCACTCCCTGATAACCAGAACAGGGCAAGCGGTTACCAAGTGGCCTTCTTCATTCTCCTCCAGTGCCCACCATCATCATAGCACTCTAGTGGCCTTAATCCATATTTCTCTTTGGATCCTCCTGACAATCCTCTGAGTTTGCCAGGAAGGTAGTCCATTTTAAAAATGAAGAAACTTTAATGAGATTTTTGAAAGTAGAGATGACTTCCCAAGATCATGCCGCTAAGCAAGTGGCAGAGTCAAGACTCCAATCAGGAGACTTATGAGTACTGGTCCAGAGTTTTTCCCACCAGTTTCGATACTGAAAAGATGGCTGGGATTTGGGAGTGGGGTTTGGGGAGTTCAGAGGTCAGCCTTCAGCCATTGCCAAAGCTGACAGAGACGCAGGCTCACCACGCATATCTCACTCCTTGGTTGTTTTCCTACACAACGACCCGGGCTCTCTAAGGATAAAAGAACAGCCTAAGGACTTGTGAAATGTTTTAATTTATTTGCTGGCCTCTGTCTTATCTTCTACAAGAGTCATTTGACATACCACTTTGCTAAAAGATCCACATACGGGTCTCAACCTCAGTCCTTATTACGGTCTCCTGGAATTTACGCCCCATGAGGGAGAGGTAGTATGGGTGTTTATATCTACAGCCCATAGAGGCATCCAGCCCATATCTGTGAATAAATGTAGGATGGAGTCAAGCATCATGCCATGTTCTTCTTTTTCTTTAGACCTCTTTTCTTTTTGCTACCACTATTTTGGGGCCACTTATGCAGAAATGTCAAAGTTTCCAAGAGATTTTTGAAATTTTGATCCTATGGCCCTCAGATTTTTTTCTGCATATCACCATCAGCATCTCTTCCCCAAGTTCTCCAGCACCGTTTCTCTAGTGCCTCTTAGAACAACACGTTTCTCTCCCTGGGATCCAAGTTTCTCCCCAGTATGGACATGCCTTAGTAGTATCTGTCAGGCATCCCCTCTGCTCCGATCTTTTCATGCCCCGCCCCCAACTCCTTCATGTACAGGGCAGGCTGCTGCCTGTGGCTTTGTCATGCTTGTCTCTCTGCCAGGTTTCTTTTCTCTCCACAAATCCAAATCCTAACCTATGATTTCAGACCCAATCCAACCTTCATTTTCCATACTCTTCTCCAGTAATTTTAGCCCTTTATAATTTTCATAACACAAATTTTATACTTGATGGCACTTATGTTATTTTACGGGTTAGTCCAGTCTCTATGGAGACTGTAAACAACTATATAAATTATACCCACATTTTCCTACCTCCCCCAATGTAGATACCCACTAAATTAAATGCTTAATAAAATAATTCAGAGATTTAACTAAACTGAAATCATCCCAAAGCATAGATACAATAAAAAACAAACATTTCCGAGACATGTCCCATATATGGTCCATGCTTATCTCAAGATAATTTTCCACTGTACTTTCAATAAAAGGGAAACCTAGGTTATAATATTATAGTTTGTTTCTCCTCCTTGGGCATTGCCATTGTTATTGACGTTTATTAAATAAAATCTGCCACTGAAGCATATATAAACACCTAAGAATGAAACATAGCCAATATCTAACAACTGACTGCCTTTTATTGGTTAAACAAAATGAGTGACACATTAGCTAGTCAAACCCCTTTCACCTGGGAAGATCTCTATTGATTTCCTTTCCTGTTATCTAGAAGATTCGGGAAAGTCTAATGGCATTTCAAAAGATTTCAATGAGTGGGACATGATTCTGTCTTTCACATCTACTGACTAGAAGGAAAAACTAAATACCAAAGAGATTCTTTTGAGTGAGATTCTCTTAGTGATTCTTCAACCTGTATGTATTTTTTTTAATACAATAGCAATGGAAGACAAATTTTATTTGTATTTAAAAAATGAAGAGAGAAGATGTAGGTTGTTATTATCAGAGGACATTTTACACCTGTTCCAGAAGATGAAGATGCATTTTTGTCTTGGAGCCAATCTGTAAGTCACGTTCCCTTAACACAGGCAGAGGCCAGCCTGGTTGTGGCTGCAAACTGGGCGGAAGAGGAAAGTGTGAGGAAGAGGAACCCACCACTGCCGTAAAGTTTTATCCATTCTGATAGGTCAATATTCTTTTTCTACCCGAAGTTGATGTCGGGCTGACTGGAGAACAAGCAGTGGGTTGACTGAGCAGAAGCAATCTGTTGTATTCTGTTCTCTGAACCCAGAGATAATCAAAGACTGTTATTTCATCTCTGGGCTGACCTAACTTTTGAGTCGGAAGTGAACTAGGGATGAGAGATAACTGGATGATTTGAGCATATTAAAAAAAAAAGTCAGTGTACCTCTTGAAACTGGTCAGACTTAGCTGATGTTTTTTGTTTTTTTTACTGGTAACTTGGATAATTTTTTTTTCTGTATTCCAGACTCTTCTGTTGCTGTGGGATTTAATCTATTGGATAAGAGTAAATGACTTAAACATTAATCATATTGGCAAAAAGCACCAAAAAATGTTAAGGCTGTACACTACCTAGAATTGTACCCCGGGGTAGAAATTGACTAGATGAATTAGGACAGAGCTCTAAGAAAATTTAGATATTTTCCTTGAATTCCCAAGTGGAAATTGCCACTCTTTGTGTTGCTGTTCATTAGTCATTTAAGCCTTAGTCATGTCGATTCTATTAAGACTACCCCACTCTTGGGGCATGGAGGAAAATGATGAGTGTGCACACTTGTTAGGAAAAAGAGCACTGGACTGAATGGAAGCTGAAATATCTGGGCTCCAGTCCCAGTGTCTCCCTGTGTAACCTTGGACAAGCATCTTCACCTCTCTGGTCTCTCATCTAAGGTAAACAGAAGAGTTTGAACTGGGATAGAATTCTAAATTGTGCTCAGTTAATGGGTATGGTGGGTGAAAGCAAAGCCTGCGAACAAGATGGCGGAGGAGGAGGGGACCTGGATTTCGTCTGGTCTCAGGAATTCAGCTGAATAGGGATCAAACCATTCTGAACACCTACGAACTCAACAGGAGACCGAAGAGGAGAGTAGCAACAACTCTCTGAACAGAAAAGCGACCACTTACTGGAAGGTAGGACGTGCGGAGAAGTGAATCCAAGGCGATATTCAGGAGGATAGATGGCAGGGGAGGGGGCCTCCGTCGGGCGCTTCTGGCAAGTGATAGAGCCGCGGAGCACAAAATCGGAACTTTTAGAAGTCGGCTTTTCTGAGGGACATCGCTCCAGTGGCTAAGCTGGGGGTGGCACCCTCGCGGGACAATGTGGTCTCAGGACCCTCAGGGTCACAGAAAGACCGGGGGTGCCTGAGTGCAGCAGAGCTCCCAGGTATCGGAGCTGGGAAGCCGGCTGCAGAGACGGAGCCGAGGCGCAGGTTCTCAGCTCGGGGTGGCCATAAACTGTGATCCGCAGCCCAGTCGGGCCAATGCTCCTCCAGCAGGGACCCGACAAACGGCAGATCTGGGGAGACTCCCTTACCTCCCCCGGGAGGAGCGGCGCAGGAGCGCACCGCAGGGATCTGCTGGGTTTGGAGACTCCACACGGGGTCGGGTGCCAGAGATAGAAACGCTAGGTCACAGGCCGGGTGAGCACGGAATGCGGCCGGAGACCGGGTAGACAGGAATGACTGCCTGCTTTTCTCTGGGGGCGCACTGAGGAGCAGGGCCCCGAGTTCTCGGCTCCTCCAGGCGGAGATTGGGAGGCCACCATTTTCACTCTCGTCCTCCAAAGCTGTACCAAGAGCTTGCAAGGAACAAAAGCTCCTGAGAGCAAACCCGAGCAGCTTGCTTAGCCCGGTCGACAAGGGCGGGGCAATTCCGCCTCCGGCAAAGACATTTGGGAACCACGGCAACAGGTCCCTCCCCCAGAAGATCAGCAGGAACAGCCAGCCAAGACCAAGTTTACCGATCAAGGAGAAGGGGAGAACTCCAGCGCTAGGGGAATACTGCACATAGAATTCATGGTTTTTTTACCATGATTCATTAGTTTTTCAAAGTTAATTTTTTTAACTGTACTTTTTTATTTTTCTTTTTCCCTTTTTCAACCAACATCTTATCAATCCCTCTAAAAAAAATTTTTTTTATTTTTCATTTTTAGACTCATATTCTATCCCTTCATAGTAGTTACCCTTATTTTTGGCATATATTCTATAAGTTGTTCTCTCTTTAAAATTTTGAGGTACAGTTTCTTGTAACAGATCAAAATATACCCTAAATCACTAGTGTATGGCTTTGTTCTAGTCTCCTGCCTGATCACATTCTCTCCTTCTTTTTTTTTTCTTTTTTTTTAAATCTTCTTCTTTCTTTTTTCAAACAACTTCTTATCTTATCAATTCCTTTTATAAAATCTTTTATAATTTTAATCTTTACAGTCATCTTCCATCCCTTCATTATATCAACCCTTATTTTGTACATATATAAGTCTTTCGTTCTTTAAAATCTTAGGAGACACTTTCTTCTAACAGACCAAAATACACCCAAAATCTAGGGTGTGGCACTGAGCTATGCACTAGCCTGATCATATTTGATCATATTCTGCTTTTTTTGTTTTGTTCTGTTTTTGTTTGTTTTTATCTTTTTCTTTTTCTTTTTTATTCCTCTTTCTTTTTTTTTTTCTTTCCCTTTCTTTTCCCCTGGTTTCAGATCTTTTCTGATTTGTTTAGAGCATATTGGCTGGGGACGTTGTTACCCTGTTAGCATTTTGTGCTCTCATTCATCTATTCTCCTCTGGACAAAATGACAAGACGAAAAAAATCACCTCAGCAAAAAGAACAAGAGGTAGTACCGTCTGCCAGGGACTTACTCAATACAGACATTAGTACGATGTCAGACCTAGAGTTCAGAATCATGATTTTAAAGATACTAGCTGGGCTTGAAAAAAGCATGGAAGTTATTGGAGAAACCTTTACTGGAGAAATAAAAGAACTAAAATCTAACCCAATCGAAATCAAAAAGGCTATTAATGAGGTACAATCCAAAATGGGGGCACTAACTGCTAGGATAAATGAGGCAGAAGACAGAATCAGCGATATAGAAGAGCAAATGATGGAAAATAAAGAAGCTGAGAAAAAGAGATAAACAACTACAGGATCACAAGGGCAGAATTCGAGAGATAAGTGATACGATAAGACGAAACAACATTAGAATAATTGGGATCTCAGAGGAAGAAGAAAGAGAAAGGGGGGCAGAAGGTATATTGGAGCAAATTACAGCAGAGAACTTCCCTAATGTGGGGGAGGAAACAGGCATGAAAATCCAGGAGGCACAGAGAACCCCTCTCAAAATCAATAAAAATAGGTCAACACCCCGACATCTAATAGTAAAACTTATGAGTTTCAGAGACAAAGAGAAAATCCTGAAAGCAGTTCAGGAGAAGAGATATGTAACCTATAAAGGTAGAAACATTAGATTGGCCACAGACCTAACCACAGAGACCTGGCAGGCCAGAAAGGACTGGCATGATATCTTCAGAGCACTAAATGAGAAAAATATGCAGCCAAGAATACAATATCCAGCTAGGCTGTCATTGAAAATTGAAGGAGAGATAAAAAGCTTCCACGACAAACAAAAACTAAAGGAATTTGCAAACATGAAACCAGCCCTCCAAGAAATATTGAAAGGGGTCCTCTAAGCAAATAGAGAGCCTAAAAGCACCTTAGCCCAGAAAGGAACACAGACAATATACAGTAACAGTCACCTTACAGGCAATACAATGGCACTAAATTCATATCTTTCAATAGTTACCCTGAATGTAAATGGGCTAAATGCCCCATCAAAAGACACAGGCTATCAGATTGGATTAAAAAACAAGACCCATCAATATGCTGTCTGCAAGAGACTCATTTTAGACCCAAAACACCCCACATTGAAAGTGAAAGGGTGGAAAACCATTTACCATGCTAATGGACACCAAAAGAAAGCTGGGGTGGCAATCCTTACATCAGACAAATTAGATTTTAAAACAAAGACTGTCATAAGAGATGAGGAAGGACACTATATCCTACTTAAAGGGTCTCTCCAACAAGAAGATCGAACAATTGTAAATATCTATGCCCCTAACATGGGAGCAGCCAATTATATAAGGCAATTAATAACAAAGAAACACATTGACAACAATACAATAATAATGGGGGACTTTAACACCCCCCTGACTGAAATGGACAGATCATCTAAGCAAAAGTTCAACAAGGAAATAAAGACTTTAAATGACACATTGGACCAAATGGACTTCACAGATATATTCAGAACATTCCATCCCAAAGCAATGGAATACACATTCTTCTCTAGTGCCCATGGAACATTCTCCAGAATACATCACATCCTAGGTCACAAATCAGGTCTCAACCGGTACCAAAAGATTGGGATTATTCCCTGCATATTTTCAGACCACAATGCTTTGAAACTAGAACTCAATCACAAGAGGAAAGTCAGAAAGAACTCAAATACATGGAGGCTAAAGAGCATCCTACTAAAGAATGAATGGGTCAACCAGGAAATTAAAGAAGAATTAAAAAAATTCATGGAAACCAATGAAAATGAAAACACAACTGTTCAAAATCTTTGGGATGCAGCAAAGGCAGTCCTGAGAGGAAAGTATATAGCAATACAAGCCTTTCTCAAGAAACAAGAAAGGTCTCAAATACACAACCTAACCCTACACCTAAAGGAGCTAGAGAAAAAACAGCAAATAAAACCTAAGCCCAGCAGGAGAAGAGAAATAATAAAGATCAGAGGAGAAATCAATAAAATAGAAACCCAAAGAACAGCAGAACAGATCGACAAAACTAGGAGCTGGTTCTTTGAAAGAATTAACAAGATTGATAAAACCCTGGCCAGACTTACCAAAAAGAAAAGAGAAATGACCTAAATCAATAAAATCATGAATGAAAGAGGAGAGATCACAACCAACACCGAAGAAATACAAACAATTATAAGAACATATTATGAGCAACTCTATGCCAGCAAATTAGATAACCTGGAAGAAATGGATGCATTCCTAGAGATGTATCAACTACCAAAATTGAACCAGGAAGAAATAGAAAACCTGAACAGACCTATAACCATTAAGGAAATTGAAGCAGTCATCAAAAATCTCCCAACAAACAAAAGCCCAGGGCCAGATGGCTTCCCACGGGAATTCTACCAAACATTTAAAGAAGAATTAATACCTATTCTCCTGAAACTGTTCCAAAAAATAGAAATGGAAGGAAAACTTCCAAACTCATTTTATGAGGCCACCATTACCTTGATCCCCAAACCAGACAAAGACCCCATCAAAAAGGAGAATTACAGACCAATATCCTTGATGAACATGGATGCCAAAATTCTCACCAAAATACTAGCCAATAGGATCCAACAGTACATTAAAAGGATTATTCACCAAGACCAAGTGGGATTTATCCCTGGGCTACAAGGTTGGTTCAACATCCACAAATCAATCAACGTGATACAATATATTAACAAAAGAAAGAACAAGAATCATATGGTCCTCTCAATAGATGCAGAAAAAGCATTTGACAAAGTATAGCATCCTTTCTTGATCAACACTCTTCAGATTATAGGGATAGAGTGTACATACCTCAATATCATAAAAGCCATCTACGAAAAACCTACAGCGAATATCATTCTCAATGGGGAAAAACTGAGAGCTTTCCCCCAAAGGTCAGGAACGTGACAGGGATGTCCACTATCACCACTGCTATTCAACATAGTATTAGAAGTCCTAGCCATCACAATCAGACAACAAAAAGAAATCAAAGGCATCCATATTGGCAAGGAGGAAGTCAAACTCTCACTCTTTGCAGATGATATGATACTTTATGTGGAAAACCCAAAAGACTCCACCCCAAAACTGCCAGAACTCATACAGGAATTCAGTAAAGTGGCAGGATATAAAATCAATGCACAGAAATCAGTGGCATTCCTATACACCAACAACAAGACAGAAGAGAGAGAAATTAAGGAGTCGATCCCATTTATAATTGCACCCAAAACCATAAGATACCTAAGAATAAATCTAACCAAAGAGGCAAAGGATCTGTACTCAGAAAACTATAAAATACTCATGAAAGAAATTGAGGAAGACACAAAGAAATGGAAAAACGTTCCACGCTCATGGATTGGAAGAACAAACATTGTGAAGATGTCAATGCTACCTAGAGCAATCTACACATTCAATGCAATCCCCATCAAAATACCATCCACTTTTTTCAAAGAAATGGAACAAATAATCCTAAAATCTGTATGGAACCAGAAAAGACCCTGAGCAGCCAGAGGAATGTTGAAAAAGAAAAGCAAAGCTGGTGGCATCACAATTCCGGACTTCCAGCTCTATTACAAAGCTGTCATCATCAAGACAGTATGGTACTGGCACAAAAACAGACACATAGATCAATGGAACAGAAAAGGGAGCCCAGAAATGGACCCTCCATTCTATGGTCAACTTTGCTTCCCAAAGCAGGAAAGAATGTTCAATGGAAAAAAGACAGTCTCTTCAACAAATGGTGGTGGGAAAATTGGACAGCCACATGCAAAAGAATGAAACTGGACCATTTCCTTACACCACACACAAAAATAGACTCCAAATGGTTCAAAGACCTAAATGTGAGACAGGAGTCCATCAAAATCCTAAAGGAGAACACAGGCAGCAACCTCTTCAACCTCAGCTGCAACAATTTCCTCCTAGAAACATCGCCAAAGGCAAGGGAAGCAAGGGCAAAAATGAACTGTTGGGATTTCATCAAGATAAAAAGCTATTGCACAGCAAAAGAAACAGTCAACAAAACCAAAAGACAACCGACAGAATGGGAGAAAATATTTGCAAATGACATATCAGATAAAGGGCTAGTATCCAAAATCTATAAAGAACTTATCAAACTCAACACCCAAAGAACAAATAATCCAATCAAAAAATGGGCAGAAGACATGAACAGACATTTTTCCAAAGAAGACATCCAGATGGCCTACAGACACATGAAAAAGTGCTCAACATCGCTCGGCATCAGGGAAATCCAAATCAAAACCTCAATGAGATACCACCTCACACCAGTCAGAATGGCTAAAATTAACAAGTCAGGAAACGACAGATGTTGGCGGGGATGTGGAGAAAGGGGAACCCTCCTACACTGTTGTTGGGAATGCAAGCTGGTGCAGCCACTCTGGAAAACGGTATGGAGGTTCCTCAAAAAGTTGAAAATAGAGCTACCCTACGATCCAGCAATTGCACTACTGGGTATTTACCACAAAGATACAAATGTAGGGATCCGAAGGGGTACATGCACCCCAATGTTTATAGCAGCAATGTCCACAATAGCCAAACTGTGGAGAGAGGCAAGATGTCCATCGATAGATGAATAGATAAAGAAGATGTGGTATAGACACACAATGGAATATTATGCAGCCATCAAAAGGAATGAGATCTTGCCATTTGCAACGACGTGGATGGAACTGGAGGGTCTTATGGTGAGTGAAATAAGTCAATCAGAGAAAGACATGTATCATATGACCTCACTGATATGAGGAATTCTTAATCTCAGGAAACAAACTGAGGGTTGCTGGAGTGGTGGGGGTGGGAGGGATGGGGTGGCTGGGTGATAGACATTGGGGAGGGTATGTGCTATGGTGAGCGCTGTGAATTGTGCAAGACTGATGAATCACAGATCTGTACTTCTGAAACAAATAATGCAATATATGTTAAGAAAAAAAAGAAGAAGAAGATAGCAGGAGGGGAAGAATGAAGGGGAGTAAATGGGAGGGGGAGACGAACCATGAGAGACGATGGACTCTGAAAAACAAACTGAGGGTTCTAGAGGGCAGGGGGTTGGGGGATGGGTTAGCCCGGTGATGGGTATTAAAGAGGGCACGTTCTGCGTGGAGCACTGGGTGTTATGCACAAACAATGAATCATGGAACACTACATCAAAAACTAATGATGTAATGTATGTTGATTAACATAACAATAGAAAGAAACAAAGCAAGCAAGCAAGCAAGCAAAGCCTGCCTCAGAGTGCCCACACTCTCTTTTCTATTCCCTGGAATGTTCACCACTCTCCACACCCCCCAGATCCTCACATGGGTCATTTCTTCCCATCACTTATTCTCTGCTATAATATACTCCCTTACAAGTCCATTCCAGAAAGTTCTCTCAAATGCCTCCTTTCTCAGTTATTCCCTATCCCTTACCCTGCTTTACTTTTCTTCTTGAGATGTTTCACTACTTACAAACACATACATTTTTTTATGCATTTCCTTTTTTGTTAGCTGCCTCCTTCCCTAGAATATAAACTTCCTGAGAACAGGGATCTTGTCCATTTTATGTATGCCTAAAACTACGTGGTAGGGGTGCCTGGGTGGCTCAGTCAGTTAAACATCTGCCTTCGGCTCAGGTCATGATCCCAGGGTCCTGGGATCGAGCCCCGCATCGGGCTCCCTGTTCGGAAGGAAGCCTGCTTCCCCCTCTCCCACTCCCCCTGCTTGTGTTCCCTCTCTCACTGTGTCTCTCTCTGTCAAATAAATAAATTAATTAAATCTTTAAAAAAAAAAACTGTACGTGGTATGTAGTAAGGATTTAATAAATATTTACTAAAGGAATGAATGGGTGAGGGAGTCCCCGCATGACACAGGTAGCAATATGCTGGAAGTGAGTCCAGTTTGCCACAGTCCCCACCACTCCTACTGTGTCCCCAGTGCTGAGTCCATTTGGTATTAGACCTGCTTTTCTTATATCCTACTTTTTCCATTGATGTTCCTGCTTGTTCTATGTAGGTATTTCCATTTATGACATGATACTCCTGGGCTAAGATGTGTTCCGGCCAAAAAAAAAAAAAAAAAAAAAAAGTCTGCTGCTAAAAATAATTTGAAAACTCCTAGACAAGAGGACCTTTCAAATCCCTTCCAGCACTAACAACTAACAGCCAGTGAATTCATGCTTCACAGCCATTCAGATCTATAAGTATGAAATACAAGACGTGTGTATTCAACTTTCCTTCATCGCCTCCTTTAAATGCTTCTTTTCTTTTTCCCTTTTTTGAGTCAGTCCCCGCAGGAGCACACGACGTGAGCCCATTAGGAGAACAGTTCGTTCCCACCTGCCACCTCCAGCCAGCCAACAATCTCAGCTTCCCCACTCCACTCTTGATCATGTAGAGCCATTCCAATCCTGAGTGGCAGGATTTGCAAAGACAGCTGTTGCAAAGACATTTTGGAGGAGGGGCAAATGTGAGGTAGGTTGCTACATTCTTCTCCTTTTTATGGAAAGAAACAGCTGTGATCTTCTTGTGTAAGAAGTAGTAAACAAAAGCCGACAGTGCCCAGCTCCATTGAGCAGCCAGCAGCATTCACATGGATTTTTCCCCCACCGAGGGCGTCATCCCAGTACCCGTGGCTCTGTCCCCCACAGCAAGGTCTTTGCATGCCCTGTGCACTTGACCAAACCCTGTCCCAGATGTGCGATTCGACCCAAATGAAACGCGTGTGATGCACGTCCCCTGCCTCGTTCAGCAGTCCCTTACTGGTTATCACGTGCGGCATTGTCAAGTTGCAGCAACCTCTGCGTGCACCGGGCAAAAATGCAGTGTTTCTCTCCGAGAGGCAGCATCTGTAGGTTCAGCGGCAATCAGGTAGGAGTCCTGGTGCCGCCGCGGGGAAGTGTGCAGAGAAGTGGATCTCCCTGGATGGGACAGTCAAGGTATGTCTAGGGGTACTCCGTGTTTCAACTGAGGCTGGCTCATGCCTTTTGTTTCCCCTTGGCTTTTATTTGCTGATACAGAAAACAGTGTATTCATTACTCCTTTTCCCACCCCCATCCCTCTTAACTGCCAGGGCCATCTGTCCGGCTGAAACCGTCTTTGGTTGCACAGTTTTGAATCCAGGGGACAATCCAAATGAAGAAGTGATTGTCCCTTTATGTTTTCTCTGAAGGGATTAAAAATTTTAAAAAACACCCTTTGTTTGTGTCCCTTGCACGTTCTCCAGTTGAAATACCGCACTCATTGAACAGCCAGGAATAAAGCCTGGGAGCCAACCCTGGGCTGCTGTGACGTCTATGTGTTAAGCAAGGGCACTGTTTCCTAAATATGCTGCAATTGAGCGCATTCTTTATTTTAAAAAGGGGGGGAATGGCACTTTGGATGTTTGACATAGTTATATTTTCAACCTCTTTTGTTCCGTTTATTTTTTTTCTTTTTTATTTTTTTAAAAAGATTTTATTTATTTTTTCATGAGAGACGGAGAGAGAGAGAGGCAGGCTCCCTGCAGGTAGCACGATATGGGACTCAATCCCAGGACCCCAGGATCACGACCTGAGCCGAAGGCAGACACTTAACCAACTGAGCCACCCAGGCGCCCTTCTGCTCCATTTAAAACTAAGATTCTTTGTCTTCATGGGTGTCATTTAAGACATCGTGGTTGGCAAGTAAATGCACAGAAAGATGAAAGAAAAAAAATCTTTTGTGCCCTGACCTTCATGAATTCAGTCACTCAAGACAGCCACACACCTATGAGTTTGAATCAAAGATATTCACAGATCCGGTAAGAGATAAAGAAGGAATTTGTCCTGTAGGATTCTTTTATTCCGAGGTGCTTCATGTCACCTAGTTGTGTTGCCATTTTTTACAAAGCCATTTCTCCTCTAAGAAGTATTGATTTAGTCTGGTTAAACATGTCAAGTGAGAGGAAATGATCAATGAATCACTTCTTCAAAACATTCATCCCAGCAATGGAATCTGCTGAGTTTAATAATCTCAAAGAGGCTGATATAGGAGCTGGGGGGGGAAGAAGTGAAAATTTGAAATGTTTCTTTTATCTTTTTTTTTTTTGTCCATAAATGAAAATCCACGTTAAAGAATATTGTTTCCTAGGTCTCTACCTTGCTACATTATCATCACTTTTTGTCACTGCTGTTGTGTGTGACCTGAAGGAGCATGAGATGACCTTCCTCAAATATCTGGGTTTTAAATTTAATTCATATCTCCTAAGTAAATTGGGTTAGGCCAGTTATGACTCACTACCCTGTGGTCTGTGGAAACGTTATCAGCAATGGCATCCACCTCAGAAGAAAACAAACTCCTGTGGGCCCATCTTTCCAACCATCTCCTAGATTCTGGGAGCCTGTTCTGAGCCAAAGATCTCTTTAGGGGCGCCTGGGTGGCTCAGTCAGTTAAGTGTCTGCCTTCAGCTCAGGTCATGATCTCAGGACCCTGGGATTGAGTCCCGCGTCAGGGTTCCTCACTCAGCAGGGAGTCTGTTTCTCCCTCTCCCTCTGCCTGCCGCTCCCCCTGCTTGTGCTCTCTCTCTCTCTCTCTCTGTCAAATAAATAAACAAAACCTTTACAAAAAATAAAATAAAATCACTCACTGGCAGACTATTCTGTGACATTTAGGAATGGCTGAAGTCCTTACGAATCCCAGATAGATCTGGAGGAAAACCACTTTGAATCAATGATTTCCATGATCTCTAAAATTCAATAAATGGTATTTCTTAAAATTAATGCAAGTCAGCATATGACAGGTTCAGCAGGGGATCAACTCAAGGGGAATTTATGGATAAAATTCCAGAGGCACTGACTATAAGACAGCTTCACTCAAGGGGATCCCTCACTTGGTTTCTGTAGCAGAATTTCTCTGAGGCCGGTGTGTCTGCAAAGACATTGTTTCTAACTCTCTTTCAATTAGAAGAGCCAGCCAGCCCTTTGACAAGTGCCCCCTTGGTGCCAGAAACTGTGTGTATATGTGGTGTCTCTAATACACACAAGTATGCCAGGTAGGAAATAGATGCATTGTTTTTTTCAGATCAGGAACCTAAGCCCTAAGAATGGAAGGTGGCATGCCCAAGGCCATGCAATTTGATAGGTATTGTTTTTTCAGAAAAATGGCATAGATGATCTAAAGGAACCACCTTTCCAAAGAAGCCCTATAGACTCAGAGTGCCAGTTGCTTCCACAGTTTAATGCAATTCCTGATAATGAGAGATTTTGGAGAGCTAAATTAATTCCTTGCTACATCCTAGGATACTGTTCATGTGTTCTTATGAGGGTCATTCATTTTGTATACTGAATACTTATTTCAAAGGATCATTGCCTTATTCCATGTGCTAATTTGTAGGGAGAAGTTTATATATTTGGGGAATTTAATTCATTCTGCATTTTATCCAGGAAATGAGAGCCAGATGTTTTTTGGACATTTGTTATTTGCTTTAAATAAAAACTTCGGTTAAGATAAGAGAGATCTATTGATTGGCCATTGCATCTTCCTCTGAAGAAAGTGAAAATTTTCATATCCTACATCTTACCATACCTTAAAACTTTAGGACGGACTCTAATAAAAAGAAAACATTTAAAAATTCCCTTTATCTGTAGATGGCAGGGGTAAAAAGGTACACTCAACTAGATTAACAGAGCTCTCAATTAATCTAAATTCAAAGCAAAGTGCCTCCGGAGTGTCAGGGACCTTGAGCAAAAGCACTTTCTAGGAGAGTTCACTGCCAGGTTCACAGAGAGGTCACGGTCCTCCTGCACTCTCGAGGCCGGATCCTCGGATTCCATTTCAGGCAGCGACACTCCAATCATAAGAGGAACTCACTGGGCCCACTCCATGTGTGCCTGCTGGCTCGCCCGCCTGTCTGGCATCTCTGCTTCTCCTCTTCTGCACTCCCCAGCACGACCTTCCAAACCGAATGAGTTGTCCTTCCAAATATCACCCAAACGCAGGCAACAGCTGGAGGCAAGAGCGAAACAGACTGAGCTCAGGCAAAGGGTATTAGCATTGAGTTTCCTTTCTTTCTTCTTCTTTTTTTTTTAATCACTAAAAGATGTGTGGAAAATTCATCTTAAAAACTTTTTTTAAAAATTTCATTCGTAAAGATTGTTGAAGAACTTCTCAGAGAGTTTCAGTTTAGCAGATCTTTTGGAAAGGATGCATAGCTAGTTTATTATTTCTCCTTCTCGCTGTCCCTGAGCTTGGGGAGGATTAGAGAGTCTGGCAAAAAGAGAAGGCTCACACCTAGCTACCCTGTTTTTCCTTAGCGAGTCCCATGAGCTGCACCATCATGCTCCGTGAATTTCTCTGGAAGAACAGACAGCCACCATATTTGCGAGAGAACTGGCCCATGCTCTGAAGACACAGGCTTTCTCCCTTTGTTTGCCCTTGAAACCAGCTTCACTCTGATCTGTGAGTCAAAAAAGTGATCTGTTGTACATTTAGGGAAGCACCTCAAAATCTGTTTGGCTCTGTACAAGTCAGGGACATTCCCCGCCTTCTTCACATAGTTTTATTATGACTTAGGGGACTTGGAATGAAATCAGATAAATGACTGAGACATGGTGACTTCATGCAGAACAATTTATACCACACTAATATCATTTTCTCCCCCCCCACCCATTTTTTTGTTTGTTTGTTTTGGAGGGTTTTTGGTAGTTGGGTCAGGGGAGTCCCAAATGTATAGTATATCATGTTGTCAACAAGGTACATGACAAACACGGATCCTGACAGAGAGTTGTTTAATGAATTAAGGTCAACTTGGGGAGAAGTGGCTAATATGTGCTATTGAGGTGGTCCTCTGTCCTGCATTGAGTGGAGACCACAAAACTGGGAAGGACAGGTCACACACTGGGGGACAGGATCAGGGTTCAGTAATATCTTAGGAGCCTGGCATGCGGGTCAAACCCAATACGTTAACATTTGGCAATACTAAGTAATTATGAAATTCTGCATTTAAATAAAAAAAATTAATATCGGCTTAGGGGTAGGGTCGGCCAAGTTTAATACTGGTTAAAAATATTTTAGAGGGGCTCCTTGGTGGCACAGTCGGTTAAGTGCCCAACTCGGTTTCTGCTCAGGTTGGGATCTCAGGGTGCTGAGATCAAGCCCCGCATTGGGCTCCACGCTTAGCGCAGAATCTGCTTGAGATTCTCTCTCCCTTTCCCTCTGTTCCTCTCGCTCATTCTCTCTCTCTCTCTCTGAAATAAATAAATAAATCTTTAAAAAAATTATTTTGGAGATTTTTATTGTCCATCCTTAATTATGATAAATTCCAAAATATCCCAAATAATCTTAATCTAAATTAATAAAAATTAATTAAAAAATTAATAAAAATTACATCTATCATTTATTGGTGACCTAGTATGTCTGAGATAACAAACTTAAATGATAGGATAACTATTCCTTTTTATTCCAGAGGAGAAAATGGAGGAGGCTAAGTAACCAGCACTAGGCCAAAATGGCTAGCAAATAGCAGGGCCAAGACTTCAGTCATGATGGGATGCCATTAATGAAAACAAATTTCCAATAACCAAGACATTGGTTATTCAAATCACATATAAAGAACGTTATTCATCTTAAGGAAACAAAATTAAACAAAAACACTAAAGAGTGTCTAGAGATAGATGACCGGGATCCTAAAAAAGTCTGGCAGCCATGCAATAAAAGAAAGAAATTGTAAATATTTAACATGGAAAATTAAAGATTTGGAGGGATATGGGAGATACTTCTGGATACTGAAGACCTAGGATCAACCGGAACCTACAGGCAAACAGATTTTAACCCCAAATAAATTTTCCGACCATGAAAGTTTCATTACAAACAGGGGAAGAGAAAGCTCCAAAATGGACTGAGCTCATTCATTCACTGGAAATACTCAAGCAGATCTACTCAGCCATCTACTAGGATCGTTCATGGTTGAAATTCTGCTTTTGGGGACATCTGGCCTACTCAAGGGATTCTTAATTTGAGATCCATGGGTGAACTTCGTGAAGTCTTCAAATGCCTGGAAATTATATGCAAAAATGTGTGTGTGTAATACACACACACACACACACACATATTTCCCCCCCTGGGGAAATGGTACATATATTTCTTCAGATCCTCAAAGCAAGTTTATAAAACCTGTGAACTAGTAAATGGAATCCCTTCCAGTTCTGCAATTCTATAATTCTGGTTTGTAAAACTAGTCGTCACCTTCACAGAGGTGCACCCAACAGAATGGTGTGATCGATTTAATGTTAGGGCCAAAAGAGAATGAACAATTGAGGAAAAGTCCAGCGTTTTGAGCCTAGTAACTGAGAAGCTGTTGATACCACTGAGAGATAAAGAAAATGGAGGAGAAGCAAGAAGTCCATTATCAGTGGAAGATAAGTAGAAATAAATGGACAAACTGAAGCCTGTCTAAGATTCTAGGACTGAGTGTTCTGAGTGTGTAATCCAAATATTCTTTTACATCATGGCAGAAAAATGCTGAAATCTAGAGATGTATAAATAGAGAAAAAGCCACTTGAAATTTAGAACCATGAAATGTTGTAACTCTAACTGGTCTACAGATCACTTACTTCAACCCCCTAAAGTTACAATTGAAGAAACCACATCTCAGAAAAGCTAAGAAGCATTGCCCTCTACCCTGGTACTCTGGTTGCCAACCTAAGTCTCTGTCTACAAATTTAAGGGAAAAAAGTCCAGATTTCTAAACATTCACATTTGGAAAAAAGATACCACTTAAATTTTCTGGAGTGGGCAGCGGGGTTGCGGCGGGGGGACCAGTCTTCGGTATATATAATACACAAAGATCCACTTTGTTATGGTATAAGGCGATACCATAACACTGCCTTTAAGAGTTTTAAGTATGAATTCCACTCTTCAGCATGTTCTGGGGTGTTTTCACAGTATTTTTAACCTTGGTCTTCATAGTCTGATTTACCTCAGGAAAATTACACAGATTCTTAAACTATAAAGAACAAAGAAGCGCAAGACTATGTTATTTAGTATTGGTAAATTAGCCCCACAAATCTTTGGGTTTCCTTTTACACATTGTCTTGCCAAGTTCTAAGATCAGAGTGAGACTAGCCCTATGAGTGCTCATGCATCAGATGATCTTTCATACCATCTCTGTCCCTTGGATGGGAAGATTCTTTCTAAGCCACATGAGGTTTTCCCGGGTCCAGTTCTGAGTCAGCAGGTCTTTAGTAGATGTATAAACTTTTCCACAGCTTCTTTTTTTCCCCCTCTGACAAGGTCAAGGTAGGGATGAAACAAGAAAAATTTGGAACTAGTCCCATTTGAGACTTATTTCCTGAGAAAACAAACTGTTTTTCATAACCTGAAAGTTTATGGAATTTTGACATGCCAGTTACATATGTGTGTGTGTGTGTGTGTGTGTGTGTGTGTGTTCATTTTTTGAGGAACTCACATTAAATATAATTTTGCTTGGGGAGTTGCTGGAATGATTCAGGTGTCAGCTGCTATAACTTCAACTTTAAATATTAAACCCAAACACGGGCTCCATGTTCCAATTCATACTGAAGCTTTATAATATATGGCCTTGGAGGAGAGGAATAATGATCTCTTGGGAGAGGCAAGATCCAATTAAAATTCAGTTTGCTGTCTTTAGGAAAGACATAAGCAGTTATATATCCTTTGAGAGGGTCTTAGGAAATACACACCTGAGCTTTAAATGGCTATTCATTTGACTGTGAAGTTGAATTTCAATTCATTTGGGAGTCAGAGCCTAAGAAAGAATTCAAATAACAACACTCTGATATTTCCTGGTGTGTTACCAGGGAGGAAAGAGCTCCTGGAAAATGAATGCCTTACACATTTGCAGATATTACCAACCACTTATAAAAACAAGACTATTGTTATGCGTAAAAGTCATTCCTTTTAGGGGAAACCTAAGAGTGAATTGAAATGTGGCTGACATTTCTACCACAAGATAAAATGTGTTTTTTTTTTAAATATCATGTTTAAGTTCTCTTAGTTAAACAAAGAAAAAGGAAAGAAAAAAAATCTATAACCCAGTATTCATAAGCAATTCCAGACACTTCACCCATGAAATAACTCACGGGAAGACATAACACTTCTAAACACAAAAGCTATTAGCAGGCTTTTCTAATTCTCTTTTAGTTCAGTAAGGGGATTATTGGCTGTATTTCACAATCCCACATATTTTTTTTAAATACAAAAATAAACAGCAAATTGAACAGAAAACATACAAATGATTTCTATTTCATTCATTAGTTGACTACTAAGATGAAACACTCCAACAATGTACAAGAGCTTCCCCACCCCCACTTCGTTTGCTTCCTTCTTTTTAACAAAGGTCTCATGTATTTTTTAAAATACAAAAAAGAAAAGCCATGATACTGCCTCAGATATATGCCCTCTCACTGCCGTACTTCAGATTCTGATTGACTATCACTCTTTCTATTTGAGACCACAGATTGATGAACTAAGATCGATGGATTTATCATATATCCATATTAAGTACTAAGTGGCATTGTACCCAGGGTGTTTTAGTTATACAGCCCATTTATTTCTTCAACGAATTTGCTGAACAGCAGTCTTAGTTAGAGCAATGCAAGTTGATGTAATAAATAAATCCCTAAATGTCAGTGGCCAAATTTTAATATTATCAAGGTTTAATTTTCATTGACAGAAACAGTGCAGTGGGAGTGAGTGATTCATGTGATTTAGGGCGTCAGAACCCCTCATCCCATGTCTGCAGCATCTTCTGGAGCCTCAGAGCCCTCTGCACTTATCCAAGAGAAGGAAAAGGAAGCTTGAGAGACCCCCTTTTTAACCACCTTCTGCTCACATGCTATTGGAATGAACAAATCACACAGCCACACCTAGATGCAAGATGATTGAGAAATGAATTTCACAACGGGGCAGCCGCAGCCTTCCAGTGACAATTTCACACTATGGAAGAGATTAGCCGCAACACCTCAGATAAGATCCTGTGCTGGGCATTATGGAATGTTTTAAACTAAACCAAACTGACATCTTGTCTTCACAGAGCCTGCACTTGAGCAAATTTTTCTGTGTCCTATTTCCTGGTCAGTAATAATAGTTAATATATAGTAAAAGCTTGATGCATGTCAAGCTCATAATGGATCCAGAGGGTGTGTACGTGTTATTTCAGGACTCAAACTCTGCCGTGTAAATGTCTATAGCTGTGTTCCTACCTTCTACATTCTTCTAATCAAAGACTGCCACAATGCAGCGCCCACACCGGACGATGAAATTATGTGTCTTATACTAAACAGAACCCCCGCACTGACTGTTGGGGTAACTACTGGTCATAAATGAGGGCCCAATTCCAACTCATTAGAAGCTGTATTCCAAAACACAATCACCTAGAGCGCCTGGGTGGCTCAGTTGATTAAGCGACTGCCTTCGGCTCAGGTCAGGGTCCTGGAGTCCCGGGATCAAGTCCCACATCGGGCTTCCTGCGCAGCGGGGAGTCTGCTTCTCCCTCTGACCCTCTTCCCTCTCGTGCTTTCTATCTCTCATTCTCTCTCTCTCTGAAATAAATAAATAAAATCTTAAAAAAAAAAAACCACAATCACCTATAAGAGAAAAGTTTTGTAAAATATGCAGAGCCAATACTAAAATATTGATTAATCATTTAAAAAGAAAAGCTGATGGGGCGCCTGGGTGGCTCAGTCATTAAGCGTCTGCCTTCAGCTCAGGTCATGATCCCAGGGTCCTGGGATCGAGCCCCGCATCGGGCTCCCTGCTCGCTGGGAAGCCTGCTTCTCCCTCTCCCACTCCCCCTGCTTGTGTTCCCTCTCTCGCTGTGTCTCTCTCTGTCAAATAAATAAGGTCTTAAAAAAAAAAAAGAAAAGCTGAGTCCATTAAAATGGACATGCTAATTTATGTGAGTAGGTGGGCGTATGAGCATTAGCGTGGGGAAAAAACTTAAGAAAGTACTCAGAGCCCTCTGCACTTATCCAAGAGAAGGAAAAAGAGAGAGCAAAATGCCCACAGTAGGGCAACATTCCACTTTAACTAGGATGCTCTATCATATTCTCCCTGTGTGTCCACCTCTAACTTGCAAACTATCTAGATTCACATGACACATTTCCAGTTTGACAGCTTTTCCTCCCCTAAAAATGAAGAAAAGCTTTCTCTAATTCTTGTTTCCTATTGTAATTCTCCCATGTTTCAGGGGTAGGGTTTAAAAAAAAGGAATTCCTGATATAGAACAGTCCTTGACTTGGAGCAGAGTGTCTTCTAGCAAAGGATATAGTTCCTATGCATAAATACCTTGTATACGAAGTAAAATTGGGAATAAATCACCTCTAAAATGTGTAGATGACATTCTATCAGGGAAGAGAGATTACATGCAGTTTTGCAAAGGAAGTGAACTTTCAGCTAGGGCTTTTAGCAACATGTAAAATTAATTGAATTGACCAAGTGTAGAGAAAATAGGAAATTGCCATTTGGAAGCATATGATCTACTCAGTTAGTCAACCAACAAATACGTTGAGTGCCTCTATGCAGGGTAGGGTATAAAGTACAGAGGGAAGAGGGGGGCTGTAAAATATGCAAGATGGCTTCTACCCTCACTGAGGTCAGTGGCTAAGAGCAAGAACGGAAGGGAAAGGACAACTGGCATGGATGTAGCACCCACGTGTGCCTGGCAGAGTGCTAAGTGCATCAGCTGGACTAGCTCATCTGGCGTTAATACACGTGAAGCATTTAGCCAGGTGCCTGGCACAGGAAGAGTGTGCAATAGTGGAAGCTGTGCTTTAAATGCCAATTTTATGTGGGAGTTCTTATTATCTCTGCTTTCAAAATAAGGAAAGTAAGGCACGGTGAGCTTCGGGGACCTATTCAAAGCCCCTTAGGAGAAATCAGATATACACAGATGGTAAGTTCAGTAACAATGAGAGTATTCTTGGAAGAAGGTGGTCTGAGCACCCACCCTGACACCCCTTCTCCTACTCCCCCCATTCTAATTCTAATCAACTTCCAACTTAAGCAGAGCATCTTTGGGGTAGGGTGCTAGATGGGGCATGGAGGATGCATGCAAGACCAACCCATTTCTGGGGGTCCAGCTGGAGCAAGCTGGTGATGAGCTGATTTCCATGCACCAGTAATGATAAATTGGGGGAAAGAGTCAGAGCACCAAGCTTCTTGGAGAGAGTGCAGCCTGTGAGGGAAGGATCTGTAAACCACCAGCTTGGGGGATGATCCTGGGGCCACCTGCTGGTCTCCTCGGCTTCGGAGGAGTTTGGATGGAGCCAGACAGACGGGCTCTGGTCCCCTCTGCCTTTGAGGCTGGCCGGCCACCTTGCAACTTTGTGGGGAAATGGCTTCCTCTTGGCAATTTGCCAATTAGGGATCCAGATTGCTGGATCTTCCCCCATTCTTGCAACTCAAGGTTCCTCAGTGCTAACCCAGGCAGTTAGAACCAGGGGTCAACAGTGAAAATAATGAACACCCCAAGGGGACCCAGGAGTCAGATCAAGGAATAACAATCCACACACCAAGAAGAATATTCTTCTGCTAAAATTGAATGGCCAAAGGAGACAGATAACTGCTTCAACAAAGAGTAAAAACCTCACTTACAGAGATGAAAAATAGAATTAAAATCACTTTCCATGATTTTTATACTTAAAAAATGTAATTCAGTTAAGGCAAGGGTGGTCCCAAATAAGGCGGTCTCAGTAACAGTTGAGACTGTACATGACAAATGACAAATGAGTAGTTTTGATTCTCAAAATTAGCTGATCATTAGACTCACCTGGGATGCCTATTAAAGACAAAGATTTTTCAACTTAGCCCCAAGTTTGAAACTCTAGAAGCAGAACCAAAGAATCGGCCTTTCTGTTTGAAGTGGGCAGTGGTTTTGCTTGATGGGGACCAGTTACAGGGAACCGTTGAGGGTGGAGGCAAATGTTGAATGAGGTAGATCACTGGGTCTGCAGAGGCTGTGAGGAGTTGATCGCATTTAGAAATAATGGCTTACGAATATGAAACAAAGATTGATGAATGTTTCATTTGCACGATATCAACTTTTCACAGTGAGTAGTCACAAACATGTAATAATTGTAGATCAAATATCAAGTCTAAAACCCACCGTATGTTTAAATCCAGCCTTAAATGATGTAAAACAGATCAGAGAAATAAGAAGTTGAAATCCTGCACTTTTGCAAAGTTTCAAAAACCCGGGTTCATCTAATGTACATTTCCCTTACTCTGTGTGGATGGGTGTGTCTAATAACGTAAATATGCAAGTTAAATTTTGCAGTCTTACTTTTTTTTTTTTGAAAGATTTTATTTATTTATTTGACAGAGAGAGACACAGTGAGAGAGGGAACACAAGCAGGGGGAGAGGGAGAGGGAGAAGCAGGCTTCCCGCTGAGCGGAGAGCCGATGTGGGGCTGGATCCCAGGACCCGGGGATCATGATCTGAGCCGAAAGGCAGACCCTTAAAGACTGAGCCACCCAGGCGACAGCAGTCTTCCTTTTTTAACCACTGATGATAACAATGGTCCGTTTGTCTCCCAACGTTCCATTTCGAAAAAGATGGATCACCGTTTTGGCAAGGTATGAAGGAACAACAATAGGAATAAATGGAGTGCTTGGAAGACAAATGTGTGGTGGTGTGTCCAATTTGATAGAATCATCCTTGCATATTTTTCTCCTATATTCCCTGAACTACTCCCGCTAAGGGAGACCACTAAGAGTCCAAGTACTTTCTGGCTTTTTTCCTTTCGAAAGGCTGTTTCCAGAGTCACTGATGTAAAATAACAGGAATCAAAGGATTCATGGATCCAGAAAGATAGTTCCTGATAACTTCCAGCAGGTTGGTCCCTTGGAACTGATTTTTTTCCAAGAGGTGTGATGGATTAGAACTAATGCATTCAAAAACTTTCACCACCACTTATTTACTAAAAGCAGCCAAGCTCCACAAGGCTGACCTTGTTGCCCTTGTGAGACTCACAGCGTGAACTCCTTCTCCAAGAGCAACAAGCCCAACACTTCCCGGCATCGGAACCACAGAAGACCAGTCTCAAGAAATACTCTGCAACAAATGAAAAGCATTCTGTCATCACATTTGGGACAAGAGGCACACACACGCTGTCACCTCTCAGAGGGCCGGGGATGCGTTAGCATATCTGAGCTTCTGAGGGCCCACAGGTGGGGGGGACAAAAAAGAAAGAAAGTTTAACTCTCTTTAACTCAGAATTTCCAAAACTTATTTAACCGCTTATTTTAGTTTGTTACGGCTGCCTTTGGAAAGTACTACAAACTGTGTGGTTTAAACAACAGAAATTTACTGCCTCACAGTTCTGGAGGCCAGAAGTCCAAGAAGAAGGTGTTATTTAGTTTCCTCCGAGGCTTGTGAGGGAAAGTTCTGTTCCAAGCTCTCTCCTTGGCTTGTAGATGGCTGTCTTCATGTTCACGAGGTGTTCTCCCTGTGTATCCATGTCCAAATATCCGCTTCTTGTAAGGACCCCTCATCGTATTGGATTAGGGCCCATCCTAACTTGATTATCTCGGTAAAGACCCCATTTCCACATAAGGTCACATTCTGAGGTGCTGAGAGTTAGGACTCACATATGAACTTGGGAGGGGTCAGGAGTCTTCAACCCATGACACCACTGAACCCCTTTTGCAAATGTCATCTATGCATGCAGCACCCATTTGGGGAAATGTAACCGTGACCTGGTTACCGTGCTCGGCCTCAGTAGTTCCCAAGGGCCATTTGCAGAACAGACACAGAATCACTGGGGGGTGAGGGGGTGTGCTTTTAAAACTTCTAGATTCTTGGATCTCACCTCTAGAGATTGAGATCTAGATCTAGAAAGGAACTCAGGCACTTGGAATTGTGAAACCTGCCCAGCCTTAGACATATAACCAGATTGGAGTTCTATAGCCATTTAGCACTCCCTTGTTATTTTTAGACTTGATTTGGGCCAGAAATCTCAGAATAGCTGCCTAAGAATTGTGCTTTCTTTTAAAATAGTGGGAGCATAGGATTGTTTCCTTATCTCTGTTTTTATCACATCTTGTATCCACCTCCATCCTGATACAAACTACATAATGTGTGTAGAGACGCTGCCTTGTTCACCTTTTTATTCTCTGTGCCTACCAGAGAGCTGGCACATAATGAGCACCCAGTAAGCACATATTGAATGAATCAGTACCTGAAGCATTGCACGTGAACATGTACAATTGTTTTATTATAAAAAAAAAATCCTTGATGTTGACATATCTTTATTCTTGGGAAATTTCATCTACTCCTAAGATTTTAAAACACAACCCAGGCAAACCTTCCTCACCTCCCCCTTCCTACTCCAGCCCGAACGGACTGAAATCTTGTGTTTTCAGGACATGTTTGTTTTCAGAACACTTCATACTCTTTTCTAGCCTCAAGGATTGTTGTCCATGCTATGTTGGGATTCTTCTCTCAACTCTCTTCCCCTACCCTATCCCCAATTGCCACCACTCTTGCCAAACCAAGGTTTGTTCCCCCTTTCAGATCTGGAGTGGTGGCCCCTCTTAAACATTTTCATACAATGCTTCGGTTTTCCCTGGAGACATTGATCGTACTTGTCAAAATTAGTTCAAAGGCTGCTCTCCATGCCAGACTCTAAGCTACGTGTGAGTAGACTTCATATTTGTCGTGTTCGTTTTTGGAAGTACAGACACTTGCACAAAGTAAGAATTCAAAGACTGAGGGATGATGGACTTCACGGTGCTGACATACTATTCTCTACCATGGAACGGGGAGCTTCTCTAGAAGAGGGACTAAGTTTAATTCATTTTTCTATTTCGGGCACCTGGCACAGTGCCTGGAAGACAGAATGTTTTCATTAAATTTCCCTAAAATTGTTAAGGCTTTTGTTTATTTGTGTCTTTGTTTACTTTTGCCTAGATGAAAGCCTGGGAGAGAAAATTTAGGACAAGGGTAGATGTTGGTGAAAATATAAAAATAGAGTTGTTCTTTCTTGTCCTTAAAGCTCAGACTTAAAATATCTTTAAAATAAAAATAAACCAGAATAACAGGGAATATTTACTGGAATCAAGGCACCCCAGACAGCTGACATGCTTCTAATAAAACAAAAGGTAACAGTAAATGAAAGAACAGTTTAAAAGTCAGTCTTCCAATTGTCAAGGTCATTTCACATATAGCTCTTGGCAGTCATCTTCTTATGGAGACACTGGAGTATTTGTTGGCTGGGGAGTCCACCAGTTCACTGTTATGAAAGGTAGAGGAGACATGCACAGCCATGGCCCATGGGGATTGCGGCCATGACCAGACTTCAGGTCACATAAGTGATCGGAACTAAAGGTGGTGTATACCTCTCTCCCTGAATATGCAGCTCGGCTTCCTAGCACTTGTAAAGTTCTGTGCATGCAGTGAAACTGCAGGGGTCAAGGCCTTTCTTCCCATAATACTGAAAATTAGCTTTCTGGTCACTTGCTGTCCCTCTTTCTAGGCAACTGTGGAAAATAAGGGGAATGGGTACCTACTTCCCATTAGGAGGTGGAAATGTGTCTTTTTTCTCTTTCCAATATCTCCAGTATAGAGAGCTGGTCATAAGGGACTGGAGAAATCTGCATTGGACCAAATGGCCTGCTTAGAAGGAAAGAAATTGTGATTCCATCTACTTTCTTATGAAACGGACTTTCAACATCTCTAATGGATTGGGATGATAGCAACTGAGGTCTTTTGGCAATAAGAGGAACTAAAAAAGGGGCTGCCTGCTAAGGAGATGAAGTCTGACCTGCGGGGCTGGAGGGTTCTGACACAGAGAGGCTAAGAATGGGAACATCTCCTGGTATAAATATGTCTGCACTAGGAAAATGGCCTCTGAGAGTCTGAGATCCTCCTTACCTAAATAAACACCGAGGCCCGGGCCCAGCAAGGCCACCATCGCAGCAATAGATACACGTTCTCAGGTTTTCCACTGAGATGTTGTCAGTGGGTCAGAGTCCCCCACTCTCTGCCACCTGGGGTCTCGAAGCAGCACTGGCTTACCCCTTTGTTCTAGATTGGTTCCTGGGATTCTGGACCAACACAAAGAGAAGAGGAAAGCCCCAAAGGAAGGAAAAGTGAAGGTTTTAGTGATCAGTTTAAATATTTTTTTTAAATGTTAGCTTTTTTTTTTTTTTAAATACTTCAGGCTGATGAATGGACTGTTTTGACCACCATGGCAAAGAATGAATTATTGGCATTGTAATACTTTTTTATTGCTGTCTTAACAAATTACCACAAACATAGCGGTTGAAAACAACCCAGATGCATTATTCTACAGTTCTGGAGGTCAGAAGTCCAAAATGAATCTTACTGGGCTAAAATTAAGGTGTTGTTGGGGCTGTATTGTTTCTGGAGACCCTAAGGGAGAATCTGTTTTGTTGCTTTTTTCAGCTTTTAGAAAATGTTAACATTCTTTGCCTGCTGGCCTCTTCCTCCATCCTCAAAAGCAGCAGTGTAGCATCTCCACAATCTCCCTCTTCCCTTCTTTGGTTTCCAGAGTTACATTTTCTTCTCTTTTTAATCTGATCCTACTGTCTCCCTCTCATAAGGACCCTTGCGATTACACTGGACCCACACAGAAAACCAAGAGAGTCTCCCCATCTCAAGATCTGTACCCTTAATCACATCTGTAAAGACCCTTTTGCTGTGTACGGTAACCTATTTACAGATTCCAGGGACTAAGTAAGATGTAGGGCTCTTCAATGTGTGTGTGGGACTGGGTGGGGGGTGGGGCAGGAGGGACATTATTCAGTGTACCATACGCATCCTTCATTGTCTTAGCAATGAATGATTGCTCAGCACCCATCATTACCTTAACAGACAGCAGGGCTCTTTAATAGGGCACTCACTGGTCAAGATAAGAAAAAGGCAATAAGGCTTAAGCATGAAGTATCATAAGTGCAATGGACAAGACTTGGTGGCTTGGGGTTCTGGTTTGGATGGATGGCATGGGTATCACTGCCATTAAGTGAAGTCAGAAATCCATGAGAAGCCTTCAGGAAAAAATATATGATTGTAGATATTTTCAGTTTGAGATAGAGTATCGCATAAATTAATCCAATACCAGATACAAATCCTTATAATATATGATCATGTGCTATATTTTATAAGGGTTTGGTGTATATACTGTTATCTATTAGAAGCTAATATAGTTCGAACAAAGATCTATCATGGCATTTAAGATACTGCAATGTAGAAGACTTACATGTCAATTCATTTCTCAACTCTGTGTTGATCCCACACCCACCAAGATGCAGAAGTAACTTTTCACCCGTTTCTATGAGAAACAGACACAATGGACCTAATGTGATCTTTGTAGTTTTTCCTGAACATCTGTGGGAGTATGAGAAGCTGTCCCAGTGCAAGCATAGAACCCTTCCCTGCCCCTCCCCTTTCGGCAAACTTACTCCTCTCTTATTTGAAGGTATAGTCCAATCAACACTCAAACTCTGGAGATTTGCCGCATAACAGATAGACTCTGAAGCCATTGACACAAGTTTCACGGTCCTTGCACAGTCCTCATGAGTTCTGGGAGTCATTGGAAACTGTGGGATGTTAGTGGAATAAGAAACCAGGTAGCAAATATGAAGCATGTCTGAGAAAATGCCTCAACAGATCTCAAAAGCAAGGGAACTGCATCTCTAAGACTTTATAATTTGGGGGAAGGGATGGTTTCTCTTTTCATCCTAGATATTCACTTTTGAAACTGATTTTGAATTCATAACTTTATATTCTCTAAAAGGGACCTCCAGATTCTATAAGCTTTAAGCTTTACAAAACCTATCTATTCTGCCTAAACGGATTTATAAAAGCATCAAACAAAGATGGCCCTCCCCCATGAGGACTTTTCATACAGGACTCCTACATAATATTTTTGCGTATAATTATGTATAATTAATTTTCCTGCACCTGTACCATGTTGGCCAAAGTCATCCCTGTCCAATTCACTTTTATGTCCCTGGTGCTCAGAAAGTTACCAGGTGTTCAGTCAGAATTTTATAAAACTGTATTGATGTATTAAGTAAAGGGTAGACTCAAACTAATTCTTACACATGATTTGATCTAATGGATAAATTAGGGACTGGCATCAGCATTAACTATGTAATTACATTCACCATAACATTCACGGAAGAAATAGTATTCGAGGAACATTGCCAAGGTTGAAAAACAAGAGTTCTCAGCAAACTCACATCCGTCCTTTCTTCATGCTGTGAGACACTTCAGGAAGGTTCTCTGCATTTGGTTGCCTGGCTGCTCTGCCAGTGACCAGAAGGGACAACTTAAGGTGGAAGCTTAAGTTTTTCTGACCACAGTTCAAGCCAGGGTCTCTAGTCCAGCTTTATCAATAAATATCAAGATTTACCAACAGCTAATATTTTGATCTCCCATCTGCCTTCTATATGTGTCTATTTTTCATAGTTTGTAGATGGTAGCCAAACATAGCCATGTTTGGTTACCATCCTTAAACCAAAACAATTCCTTCTGAAACATTGGATGCTATGCTCTGGTGTTTGCTTTGCTAGATCAGGAAATTCCTGCTCTGAGGGTTCTAGAGAAAGATTTGTCCAGATTTGAACAGATTTCAGTGGGGGTGGGAACCTCCAAGGTGAAGAGGTGGCTTCTGACTAACAGAGGAATGAACAAGAAGGCCAAAGGAAAAAAAAGAAAAACGAAGAAGAAGTCTCCAAAATTCAGGCCAAAGGAAATTAAAAAATAAAAAAGGATGAAGGAGCAGCCAGGGGGGTTAAGCAATGGAAAACTCCAGAAGAATTAGTGGGAGGACAGAACAGAATTGAGGGCCTGGAGGATCATGGGAGAAAAAATTTTTAAAAAGCAGATACAAGATTCTAGCACCCTGAGGAATGGCCAGGCCCCCGAGGGTAAGGAGAGAAGGAATAGAGACATATGTAGCAAGTCAAAGAAAAGGGTAGAAAAAGGAGGAGGAGGGTTTGAAGGACTGTGCACCGCTGGGGGTGGGGACACACATTTATTCATCATGTTAATGTTTGCTGTTAATGTTTTTCATCTAGTTCCTTTAAAATTTTGGTTAGGACTTCTTTAACTCTAAAACAGGATCATTAGCTGGGAGTTAGTACAAATCAAACACAAAACCATTGCAAACAAGTGGGAGTTCTCATAACCCTAATCAGAAAGGCCTGTGTTGTGTTTCTAAATCCTGTCCCAAGGGACTATGAGAAATGTGTAATGATAGTGTTTCCATAAGAGCCTGATTTAATACAATCACCACTCAGATCAAGTGTGGGGGAAATTAAAAAAAAAAAAAAGGTTGTTTTCAAATCCAACTCCCTTTTTGAAATTTAAAATCATATTCTTTTTTTCTTTAAAGATGTATTCATTTGAGAGGGGGGATAGGGGCAGAGGGAGAGGGAGAGAGAATCTCAAGCAGATGCCCTGATGAGCAGAGCCTGGGCGGGGCTCAATCTCACAACCCCAAGTTCATGACCTGAGCCGAAATCAAGAGTCGTATACTTAAGCGACTGAGTCACCCAGGCGCCCCTAAAATCATATTCTAAGAAGATGGTTCATATAAATGTTAAAGCAAGGAAATGAACTAAAAGCAGCAGCACAAAGAAGACTTAAAAAAGAAGCAGAGTAGGAAGAAAGACAAGCCAGGGTTTGGTTACCTCTTCTCATGAACCACATCAAGTCTCATAAGTATATCAGATCTGCGCCCAGTGGTTACAAGCCTGGGAGACTCACCTTAAGTAAACTACCTAGGAAAACACCATCTTCAATTAAGTGTTCAGGACCACTGTAGACCCCCAGTGTAGTCATGTACTGGAAGTCCCCAAACTCATCCCTCAGTAGTCACTAAATTGCCGTCAGTACCAGAAAACCCACTGCCGTTCACAAAGCCCAGTGGCTTTGGTAGTTTATGTGATGACAGACATTCGCTTCAATGGCAGCACCTTCCTTTGTTGGATATTTGTTTGAAATTCTGCAGCTGGGAGATGTTTATGTTCACATGAAAACAAATGTAAGCAAAGCATCTTATGGTAAACATCTCTCCAGAAAAAACAAATTCCATCTTTTTACACATAGGAAACAGCAACAACAAAATGAAGTTAATGCCTTCAGCTCATTTCGTTGTAAAATTATCTGGAAGTTCTTCAACACTGCCTTAAGAAATCATTTAGTTTGGATTATTTCAGGGTATATCGCTCTTAGAAACCTGGTTTGGGCAGTTGCATCTTTAATGAGGCTGATTAGGTAAGAGGAACAGATCCTCTCTAGATTGAAAGCTGTCTCAACAAATGTGGAACACTGTATTGATTTAATTTATTTTAATCAATAGATTTATTCATACCCTGCCTTCTTTCCAAAGTCTGAACTTAGGACAGCTTAGCTAGTGTGAAAGTCTGAAGGTACAGGTACTCATGAATGCCTCAGATTAATATCTAGAGCATATAACGTGTCCAGATAGTTTTCAATTATCAATGTGTTAATCTGAGCTTGGAAAGAGCCTTTAAACTGCAGTGAAACATCAACCAGCTTCGAACCTGCATTTTTAGTAAGCTGTTTTGTCATTTGGAAGCCTGTACAATGAACCTATTATTCCTTCAAAAAAAAAAAAGAAAGAAAGAAGGAAAAGCAACCTTCTGGTGTTGCTTTTGCCCATCTTATCTTATCATTCAGCAGCCTATTCAGGATCATATGTGGGAAACTATGTGTGTAAGATTGAGCCTTATACTCGCTGCAGGAACTTCTTGGAAAAACATCCTTCTTAAATGGGCAACCATGTAAAAAAAACAAAAGAGAAATTCTACTTCTATGATGAAGTTGGTTTTTTATTCAGGATGTTTCAAATCTCACGTTTAAAATTAAGAAAATTCAAAGACCATCTATGTAGAGGTTTCCATACCCCATTTTTATGACAAATGCCTGCTTAACTTAGATTATTAGCAACTTCTTATAGTAAGAGGGATGGAGTACCATCTCTAAAATGATCTGCTATACGTCAATATCCCTTTGTTTTTGAGATGAGTTTAAAGGGTGCAAAGACATCAATTTTCTACTAATGTATGCCAATATTACATGAACATTATGGGGATAAGAATATTCGCAGAGTTCCCTGAATATATAAATATGCATGACTTGAGGGCTCAAGACAGAAATGAAAACAAATCTTTATTGAATTTGAACCTCAAGACTTAAACAGACTCATTCTGAAATCCTGTTAACTGGAGTAACCCCAGTTTAGAGCCAGATTCCACCTAGGAGATACAGTGGGGCCAAAGGTCTCACAATTGCAGAATATTCATTACATAGTATTTCTGCTGACAGAAGTGGGTATGAGAGCATTTACAGATGTGACAAACAATTGGTCAGATGCCACTGGCCATTTAGAAGCCTCGCTGGATTTTTCGTTAAATTTGGTGACCACCGATTAACTAAGATCCCATTCTACCACAACCATTCATTTTCCCTTGAACAATTTCACAGCCATCACTTCAATGAAAAAAAAAAAAGTTAAGTCATGATCTCAATAGTATGTGAATAACTGTTGCAAACACAGTAATTTCTATAGGTTTCATTCCTACCCTACACCATTGAGCTTGGCCATGGCCCAAGGTTCTGTTACTAAGGAATAAGGTGGGCAGTGGGGGGCATGAGGGATGGCTGTTGAAAAGCCAGTAGTGAACTCCATCCTCTAAGCTCCTCAAACACATTAATGTACTCATCCCCCCGCATGGAACAAGCTGCATCTGTTTACTCAAAGCCTAGAATCTGTGTGCTTTCTTCTCTATCAGGGTCAGATGTGGTTGCTGGAAGACTAAAAGACAAGTTATTCCTCCCATTAAACCAAATATAAAATGGTAATGAAAGGAATAGGGTAACTGCAATAATAATTTTTAAAAAAAAGTGTTTTGGGAGGAAGGAAAAGGAAATACATAGCAGTCACAGTTCCCCAGCAATAATCAAATCCTGCAGGGCAGAAACAGCACAGCCTTGATAAGACCATGGCAATGGTGAGGTTAATTATTGACACAGCTGAGAGTCCATGGTTGTAATCCCTGGGAGTGTTTCCCTTGTCTGTTGTCCCCTACAGCCCTGACACTGATCAGGAAGTTCTTCTTTGTGTATCATCTTTCATAGCCACAGCTAAGGTAGACATTGGGGCGTATTTCTTTCTTTGGTGTCTTAGCTTGGGGTACGATAACAAAATACCATGGACTGGGTGGTTTGAACAATAGATATTTACTTCTTACATTTCTGGAGCCTGGTAAGTCCAAGATGGAGGTGCCAAAATTGTCAGTTTCTGGTAAGAACCCTTTCTAGCCTAGAGATGGCCACATTTTAGTTGTGTTCTCACATAGTAGAGGTGGGAGGTAGAGAGGCGTGATTGGACGGGGAGAGAGAGGGAGCTCTGGTCTTTTCCTCTTCTTATAAAGACACTGATCCATCATGCGGGCTCTACTCTCATGACTTCAACTAAATCTAATCACCTTCCAAAGGCCTACCATCAATCACATTGGATGTTGGGGCTTTAACACATGAATTTTGAGGGGACACAAACATTCGGTCCATAACACTCAGGGTTACCTAGCTTCAGCGGTCTACATCTAGGTAGTATAGGTTTAGGAATTCAGAAACTTATTTAGGGATTTTTACGGCACCAGCTATTTTTCAGATAGGCTTGGGGTTTCTTTGGCTGTGCATTTCTCTCAAAAACTTAGTAGATTTTCCATCTTTTTGCTGTCAGTAAGTTTCTGTGCAGGTAACCACAGTCAAATATTTTATCTAAAAATAGTTTTTAAGTTGCAAGACTTCCTTTCACCTACTAGATTCTGTGTTCTGTCATTTCCAAGTCCTCCTTGAATCCATTTGAAACAAAGGTCTCAGGTGGGAAGATAACACCCTACATCCCACCTTGGGAGTAGTCCACCAGCTGTGCAGTATGGCCATCTCCTGTGAAGGAGGTTACTACCTAAACCACTTAGACAGGCGGTTGTGGGGGGACAGGGGGAGGGTTCTGGAGGAGAAATAAGTGACTTCCAACTCAACAAAACTGCAAAGTGCTAGACTTTAGAAGACCTAAATAACAGACTTCGAGCAGGGAACACCAACCCAAGCAATGCAGCATTTCTTTTTAACTCTTCTGCAGATTGGTTAAGTCCAGCCTGAGGTCATCTCTTGCTCATAGAGAAGGCAAAACGCAGCTGCTACATTGAATTTGACCAGTTATCAGTCCTCAGGTGACATGTTTCCTTTCAGGGAAGGTGGGAAATCAAATGTGTCACTTGCAATTCTGTCCAAAGAGCTTCCCTTTCCCGACGTCCTTCAGGGTGACCCCTGCGGCAACAGCAATCCACTCCCAGCTTCCAGCAGCCCAGAGTGCGCACAGTCATCTGGAAACCAGACTCAAGATCTTCTTATTCTTCAACAGCCAACTTGTCATGGAGAGTATCTGATGAATCCTGGGGAGTAGGTTGAGGTAGAGCTGGTAGAAAAGGAAGAGTAGGAACCCTGAGAGTGTGAGTCACCTGTTCATTCACTTACCCAAGTGGGGAAGCCTTTGAGCTCTCCTTAAACCAATTATTAAATCAATTCACTGCTAGAATACTAAATGGCCTGCTTGGCGTTATGGCCCAGACCTGTGCTCTCCAATATGGCAGTCACTAGCTACATGTGGTTACTAGGCATATGAATGTGGTTTGTCTGAATTGAACTGTGATAGAAGTATGAAATGTACATCATACTTTGAAAACTTACTACAAAACATGTAAAATATTGCAATAAATTTTTATTGATTATTTTTACTTGAGAAATTTGATGAAGCTGTGAATTCAACCTACATCGTAATTCAGCAACCCACTGGATCAGCCTCTGCCCCTGATATTTGGCTGCTAGAGATAAGAAATTGTTTGAATTTATTAACCATGACCTGAATAAAGAATTTAAAGGTTTGCACCTGACATTTTTTTTAAAACAATTTAGTATTATTACAAGAAATCAGCACCCCGGCTTTCTATTCTCAGTTTGAAAATATCCATAAATAGAATAAGTGCTAGAATCTTTTCACTTAGAGGCTCTGCTGGCAACAACATTAGCTTTATGAAAACAGAAAAGCATTGAAATGATAGTGAAAAACAAATACTTCATCCAGATCCTTGATCAGCTCTAAAGCAACATTCCTAGGAATGATGCCATTCCCATCAGGTGCCAAGATTTTAGCAGCTTTCAGTGAATCTGGGGTGACATCCTTTTCTTTCTTTTCTTCTCTCCCTACATAAATATCTATGTATAGCAAATGTAATTTTGAAATTTAAGTCATTACAAGGACCTAGGATTATAATAGTATCTGTCTTCTTTATTCAGAAAGGATGGCATTGTTTTTGGCTTCGGTTTTACATATACATATATACATGCATATATGTATATATATATATGGACATACACGTGCATACATATACTATAGCTGACATTACAGTTGATATACGTATATATCTCAGCACATCTCAATCTGGTTGCATCTTCTGCCTTGCAAAGGCTATCAAGTCAATTTGTGCATTTCCTGGAGCCACAGGTGTGCGCTTACGGGAGGAAATGGAAGAAAAAACAAAACTATTCCTTGTATTTATCTCTCACTCAAAACAACTGGGACTGGAATAAATTTGTTTGAAGACCAGGCCTATATCCTTATCAAGCCGAGTAAGCCAAATGAAATGTAAATCACACACACTCAATGCACACATTTTTTTTAATTCATTCTTCATATAGGAAGAGAGTCATAATTAAAAAAGGATATCAGTTGGACTACTACCACTGTAAATCTTAGAAAAATATCACCAGAAATGGAGAGCCAAGAAAAGATCAATTTTCCATTTTATTCATCATCAGAAAAGTCATTTTTGTGGAACAGAAAAGTCAGTGGTTCTAAAACTTTACCTGATATCCTGTCACCTGGGGTGTGTGTGGGGAGCAGGGGCAAGATCTCATTCCTTTTGATGGCTGTGTAATATTCCATTATATATATACCACATCTTCTTTGTCCATTCATCTGTCAATGGACATCTAGACTCTTTCCATACTTTGGCTATTGTGGACATTGCTGCTATAAACACTGGGGTGCAGGTGCCCCTTCGGATCACTACATTTGTATCTTTGGGGTAAATACCCAGTAGTGCAATTGCTGGGTCATAGGGTAGCTCTATTTTCAACTTTCTGAGTAACCTCCATACTGCTTTCCAGAGTGGCTGTACCAGCTTGCATTCCCACCAGCAGTGTAAGGAGATGAGAACCACATCCTTAAGATATCATTGGAAAGGAGAACGTGAATGCTTTATCTAATTAGTTCAATGCCTGCAGCTGAAAGAGAAATAGGGAAGGGTGGATCAATTTGCAATCAATTTGAGATCCAGACCCCTAATCCATCCACCTCCTAGATTACCTCCTTTGGGGATGTTGGCAATGTTGAGATATAGTAGATACTGCTTCAAACAATTATAAATAAGTGCAGCTTATTCATCACTCTTTTAGAGGGAGTAGGCTGTAAATAAGATTATCCTCAGCAATCTTCACTGATAAAGAGCCAGTAAACAATACATGATTTTATTTTAATTCCCATATTAACAAGAATCTTAGTTTATCTTCCTAATAGTGGAATCTAAGAATAACCAGCAGAAAGCCCTAAAAGAGTGATTCCAGTGATGACACAAATTAGACTGAGTCATGGCGCTAAGGTGAAACCAAGCTGGACAATTTCTTGCCCAGAGAAAAAGAATCTCTGAGTCACAGCAATATGACAGTGATTCAGTTATAGTTTCTGAGTGCCTACCATATTCCCCACAAATAATAGTACTCCAACCCATCTCAGACAGGGCCTTGTATGTATCAGGGTCTTAATAAACACCGAAATGAATGAGTGAATGAATGAATGAATGAATGAATAGAATTAATGTCACAGTGTTTGCTATATGGTATCACACAAGCCCTATGATCTTGATGAGTTAAAGTCCATGCTTCAGCAGTATTTACCTCAACTTCTGTGCTTTACATCACCATCAGAACTCATGAAAAAGGCACAAATTGTGGCATCCGCCCAACTTACAGAAATTCTTCCAGTGGCCATCTCTGATTCTGTTTCAGTCTTCTTGGTCACAGAGTGGGCAAGGCCAATCAGTACATTCCATTTTTCTGGCCATGGTGATCGATCCAAGTAGGAGGTCAGGTGATCCAGTCAGGGCCAGTAAGAATCTTCCCTGGGATATTTGAGACTGAAATTCCAAAAGAGAGATTGCTTGTCCTTTCTCGTCACCCTGCTTATGGGATGTTACCTGGGAAGATGACAACTAGGTCAGTAGATAAGTAAGTCAGGAGTTGAAAGGAGAGAGAAAGGCTGGGGCAAGAGGCAAAAGGTAAAAATTTATGAGTGTGATTAGAGAGTCATTCCCAAATTTATCAGTTTTTCTTGCTGGGATCATATCTGGACTAAAATTTCCAACCACCTTTACAATTTAATTTAATCATACAACTGAATTCTAGGCAGTGCATATGAATGAACATGATGGATGCCACAGCAGGCTTAACCCATAAAAATTTCTTATGCCTAATCATTCATACTTTCACCTTTTCTTGGCTTGTTACAAATATGACAACCTTGGAAGCTATACTTTGAAGACAGCAGGACCACAAAAGGAAGGAGCCCAAACTTCCACTTTGTAGAGTGTTGTCAACTGATCAAGAAATCCAGTTTGAGGGGCTCCTGGGCGACTCAGTCAGTTAAGTGTCTGCCTTTGGCTCAGGTCATGATCCTAGGGTCCTGGGATCAAGCCCCACATCAAGCTCCCTGCTCAGAGGGGAGCCTGCTTCTACCTCTCACTCTGCCACTCCCCCTGCTTGTGCTCTCTTGTTCTCTCTCACTCAAATAAATAAAATCTTTAAAAAAAAAAAAAAGAAAGAAAGAAAGAATGAATTCCAGTTTGGACTTTCTGTCAGTTATAAATAACTGTCCATCATGCTTAATCAGAGCATATTTATGAATTTGTTATAGTAGTCATTTAATAAAGGTATTATTTAATATATAAATGCCGTTTAAAACATGAGGTTATAAGACATTTCCTATGGAGTGGGTTTAGATAGAAAATAGAAGTAATTTGGGGGGCACCTAAGTGGCACAGTCAGTTGAGCGTCTGACTCTTGGTTTCAGCTCAGGTCATGATCATGGGTTGTGGGATCAAGCCCTACTTCAGGCTCTGTGCGTTCAGTGAGGAGTCTGCTTGAGTTTCTCTCTCCCTCTCTTCTGCCCCCATACCCTATTCTCTCTCTCTCTCTTTCTTTCTCTCTCTCTCTTTCTCAAATAAATATATCTTTAAAAAAAAAGAAGTAATTTGGTGAAGCCTAATCCCTGAAGTCCTTCAACATTTAAAAATCAGGAAAAAGGAAAATGAGCAAAGAAGTCTGAGAAGAACCACCTAGGTGAGTAGGAGAAAAGTCAAGGGGGCTGTGACGTTCTAGAAGTAATGTGAAAAAAATGTTCAAGAGAAAATTAACTATGTACTATATGCAGTCCCTGGGACCCTTTGTTTCTGCATCTCTTTTTTCAACTCTGTGAGATACTTCAGTATTCTTCCAATAAATGTCCTATTTTTTTTAAGTAATTTGAGTTCACTCCCTGTCAACCAGGAGTCTTTGACTGTGGTAGGTACCTTCCCAGATGGCCCCTGGTGATTCTTATTTACTGGTATTCATGTCCTTGTATAATCTCCTGCCTTCTACTATGAGCTGAACTTACTGGTTCACTTCTAATGAATAGGTTATAAAAAAAATTGTGGCTTTCATTTTGGTGTCCTCTTTCATGCTCTCTCTTGGGTCAGTGACCCTGGAGAACACCACTGTTATGTTATGAGGCAGCCCTGTGTAGAGTCTCATGTAATGAGGGATACAGACCTGCCAACAACACATGATTGAGCTTGGAAGTGGATCCCCCCCCACCCCAATTGAGCCTTTGGATGAGACCTCAGTCCCAGCCAACAACTTAAGTGAAACCTTGAGTCCCAATCACCAGCTAAGCCACCTCCAGGTCCTTGATTTACAACAACTGTAAGATAAATATTATTTCAGCCATTAAGTTTTTGTGGTAATTTGTTTTGCAGCAATAGATAATAACACACTGACCAATACTTGATAAGTACAGAGATAATCCTTCCTATTAAATAGGCCTAAGTAATAAACATTGTAGGAATAGTCTTATTATTTATGCCTCACTTTAAAATTGTTTTACAGATAAAAAATCCAAGCCTCCTAAAAGCAAGGTAATGGGTCTAAATACTTGTGGCTAGCAAGGGGCAAACTGTGAAATCAAACTAACTTCATCTCTAAGTACAAGATGTGTTTGTGGAATTTTATGAGTGGTTAAGTGTTCATATATGGAAGTAATAGGAGAAATATCTGAAAAGGTAAGTTGGAATCAGATTGAGGAAGGTTACTTTGAACATTAGCCTGAAGGGCTTTTATTAAATCTTAGATAATAAAGATAAAGACTTTCTTAGTAGAGGGATGATATGATGGAAGTGTTGTTTTGGAAGATTTGTTTGAAGTCTGTTTAAATGTGAAAACATGGGGCGCCTGGGTGGCTCAGTTGGTAAAGCGACTGCCTTCGGCTCAGGTCATGATCCCGGAGTCCCGGGATCGAGTCCCACATCGGGCTCCCTGCTCAGTGGGGAGTCTGCTTCTCCCTCTGACCCTCTTCCCTTTCGTGCTCTCTATCTCTCATTCTCTCTCTCTCAAATAAATAAATGAAATCTTAAAAAAAAAAAAGAGTAAATGTGAAAACACGAAAGAAGAGGTACCTGTTTAGAAGAGTTTGTTTAGGTACATGAAAAGAAGGAAAGGGATGAGAAATAAGAATAAGAATCAACAGGACTTTAGAGACTAAGTTAACATAGCCTGGGGAAGGGAGGTAATAAATAAGAAGCCTAAATGATAAAGAGAATGGTCTTACCTAAACAGAAATAGGGAAGTCTGCATAGAGGCAATTAAAACTTTGTGAATCCATGAGTTCCCAAGGAGAGATGAAGACAAGCAGTGTAGTAGACTGCTTTCAGTGGGTTTTCAACTTCTTTTTTTTTAAGATTTTATTTATTTATTTATATAAGAGAGAGAGAGAAACAGTGTGAGAGGGGAGAGGGTCAGAGGCAGAAGCAGGCTCCCGGCCAAGCTGGGAGCCCGATGCAGGACTTGATCCCAACCTGAGCCGAAGGCAGTCACTTAACCAACTGAGCCACCCAGGTGCCCCATGGGTTTTCAACTTCTGTTCCCCACCTTGACCTTCGTCGCAAAATTTTCTTTTAGTTCAGTTATCACCCTACCTCCCCTCAGCCATGAGCTTCACTTGAAGTTGTTCTCAGATCCAGAAGGTGGGTCCTAATTAGTCTAAGCCAATGATGGTCATTCCCATCTCCGTTAGGCATGGCCATGGGACACAAATCTAAGCCATGAGATTTAAGAAGTTGGCTAGGAAGCCCCTAAGGAGGCTTGAGAGAAGATGGCCTCCTGTTTTCTTCTGGAAGTTATTCCATCTCTGTCTTGACATGAAACTTGGGACAGCTCTACCGTCTTGGGTCCCTGGAGTGCCAGGCTTCACTGGGCACAAGCATCTTGTGATAACCAGAAACCAAACCTTGGGAAATCCTTCAGATGCAGAGAACTGGAGGGGAAAACAAATGCAGTGAAACACAGAGAAGGATTAGTCAGATGCCCGGAAGACAAAGAAAATCAAGTTAGGTTCTGAAGCCAAGGTCTCAGGGAATTGAAAAGAAGCCAGGGATTTTGACAGGGTTTATGCTGGGCTGAGGTAAAACTTTCCAGTGGAGAGAGAGTGAGCTAGACTTGAGAGGGAGAATGGGGAGACAATCATCCTTCCAGACCAGCTTATTCAAAGAGCTGCACTTGACAGGATTCCTGAGGTGATTCTGGGGTCCGCAAAAGGTTGTTCCTGAGCTATGAAACACATTCGCTTTTGAGCAACTAGCATTCATAGCGACCGGGCGAGTCACTCAAAAACCAGCCTCAATGCAGCTATTGTTCAGATGCACACCGGCAGCGTGAAAAGATGGGCTGAAATGGACTTTGCTGCTTGAAATTAAGTGTGATCACACTCAGCAGCCTCGGGAAGCCCTGCCATTCAGACCTCAATTAGGGGAGGCTGGGAGCCACGGGGAGCTGGGAGTAGCCCTCGGAAAAAGAGAAGGGGTTCTTTCTCTGGGATTTTCCCTGATGGCAGCCCGAATCCCACGTGAATGGTCTTCCTCTTCCATGATTCGCGTTTCCTGCTCTTAGCAGATCCTTCTCACTTCTCCCTCCAACGGAGAATCTGGACCCTTGGGTGAGAGTGGCATGTGACTTCACGAGCTGTTGGAATTAACTAAAGCGTACTCGTTCCCAAACAGTCTCCCCCGAGCACCACCACCCCCACCCCAGCAGCTGCGAACTCCCAGCGTGGGCCGTGGCCGAGACCAGCTGGCCGCGTTCCTCACCCCTGTTCAGCCCGGGCCCCGAAGAATCAGCCCACACTGACACCAAGGCAGCTGGGGAAAGCCGAGGTTGCTCTTCCAAATACAACTCTCTCTCTACCCTGCCTTGAAGATCTGGCACTTCGATTTCCCAGAAAGTCTGGACTGGGTTTGCTTTGAGAAAAGGTGAAGCCAACAAGAGGCAGAGTTCAGAAAATGGTGATGAAGGGCAAACCTTGCTAGCTATTAGGCAACATTCGAGACTTCAGAAAATGCAAATAAAAATACCGAGACTTGCTCGGGCAGTGGCTCATCAGAAGGGAAAGTAAGATTTGGTTGTCCAGTGGGGGCACAGCCCATTCTTTTCTGATTTCACAGGTTTGTGGGCGCTCACGTCTCAGGGCAGCTTTTACTCCTGGGGCGGGGGCGGGCGGTGCGGGGAGCTGTCGGAGGATGGCAGGGGTACAGAGGGCTGATAGCGGGTGCATAAAGCGTTTACTGGCTAAAGATGCCTATACTCTGCCAAAATTGTGTTTATTTGTTTAAATATACTTCGCTGCCTTTAGTTTAGCAAAATTAAATCCCTCCTCAGCCCCCACGGAGACCGGGTGATTGGGTTTCAGGGTGAGGTTGCAGCGAGGGCTTTGGGGGGGGCATTCACGAGCCAGCTGCTCCCACAGCATTCATTTATTCATTTTATTTTCAGTCCCTAGGCTGGTTTTACACTTTGCTTTTGTGTAAGGGAATCAGGATTAGTGGGTCTTTTGTTAGTAAGGGGGAGAGGGAGAGAAGCAATTCCTTTGAGCTTCACACACATGGGCCGCCTTGCAGGCAAAGCTCAAAGCTTTGATTTACTTCTCACTCGCTGACTTTTTCAAGGAAAAAACAAAAAAGGATCCTCCGTGTCAAGCTGCTCTGTTGGAAGCTTGGATGGCAACGATTGGGGTGACTGGCGTCTCCAGAATCCAGTTTGCAGCCACCAAGCCAGGGTTTCATTTGAGCTCCGTAAAGATAAAGTGTCCCCAACCTGGTAAGAACAGACCAGCGGGGAGCCTGCTTCTCCCTCTCCTCCCTGCTTGTGCTCTCTCTGGCTCTGCCTGTCTCTCTCTCTCTCGCAAATAAATAAAATCTTAAAAAAAAGAGAGAGAGAGAGAGAGTTGGGAGCATTCTTCTATGTTGAAAGAAATGCCTCATTATCACACGGCAAAAGGCATTATTGGGTGGTCCTTGTCTGAGAGCTGAACAGAGCATACAGATGCCTACTTGATTCTTTGGAAGAATTAACATTATTTTTCCCTACTTGGAAATGCTCAACTGCTAGCAGGGTCCAAAGTCCCCCTCATTGGCCAGCTTGTCCAGGTGGAGTGACCTACCTCAGTCTCCTCCACTGAGCAAATCATCCAGCCTCTTCGAATGGAATTGCTAAACACATCCACACATGCACACGCACGCACGCACACACACACACACACCCCATGTAACCTTTTTTTTTTTTTTTCTTTTTTGGTTGTTTTTTAAGACTGGGAACAAAATTACTAAGCAAAATTTCCCTATGAACACTTCTCTCTTTTATTTTTAAGGACAGAGAAAGACAAAGTGAAAAAGGAGCCTCCCCTTATTCTCCTTCCCTTCCCCCTCCCAGCCCAGAATCATAACACTATTCGGAGGATGGAGCAGAGGTGGAAAAGGTCAGGAAAATTAGGCCTTGTCTATTGACTGGCTCCGTTAGGAACAATTGTTGCTCAGCAGCTGTTCTTCTGAAGCTGGGCCTGAGCGCAGACTCAGGGATGGAGTGTGGCACAGGCACTCGGGGCAGTGAGGGGTAACATCGAATATTTTTTGCACCTCAGGAATGATGGGCTTTGTTTCTCAAAAAGAGCAGAGATCCTGTTTCTGGGTAGCTGTTATCAGAAACTGGTTTTAACTAAACACAGTTGGACTCTGTGCGTGTGTGTGTGTGTGTGTGTGTGTGTGTGTGTGTGTGTGTTTCAGTAGAAGGGGGTGGAAGAGAAGGGAAAGACAGAATAAAGTCAAATCCATTCAACCTTTCATTCTGTATTTTTTTAATGTAGAAAAAACCTGAAAATTTTCAGCCAAATGAAAAGCAGTAAAGTGGTTGAGAAAGACTTCATGACTAAGAGAGGATTGCAATGGAAAATATGTAAAAAGAGAAGTTAAACCAGCTGGCTTATTTAATTTTGGCTTTCCCCGCTTTTTACTTTTTTTTTCTTCAGCTTAAACGGGGGAAAAATGTACTGTGTAAATATTCAGTGTTTTTCCTAGTATTTGGTCTTAACAAAATTCTTCACAGGACTTAGTTTAGTGGATCTCTGGGGATTGGGCGTGAACGTGACATTTCACCCCTGGGTCAGAGGCCACTTCCTGCTCCGACATGTAAGTAAAAGTTCTCGCTGTCCCATGGGTCTCCTGTGCTCAGGAGTGGGGGTGGGGTGGGGGCTCAGAGAGTCGGAGTGGGGGATGGGAGGGAAGCTCAACGACAAGTATTTCTGACATTATTTGATTGTAAGAACACTTCTCTTCCCATTCTGATTGCCTATCCAGGAACTAAATTTCAAAATTCTTTCCAAAGTACATATTAATTCATATATTGCCAGTTTATTAATTTATTCATGCCTTCAATAAATATCCTGCGGAGCACTGTGTTAAGTGCTGGGGAATTAAAGATAACTAAAATATATCCCCTGTCTTGTATATCCTCAAATAAATAGGAGACACAAGTATCCAGACTGACAATCACAGCAATTACAGAGAGTTCTATGCTACAGCACAACCAGAAAAAAATAATGCTGCCTAGGAAGGGCATGGAAGACATTAAGGAAGTGGTGATACTGGAACCGAGTTTTGTGAAATAAGTAGGAGCATACCAGGAGACCAAGGAGAGGAAGGGCATGACAGGCGAAGGGAAGAGCCATGGAAAAAGCCTGGTTTTCTCCCTTGGGTAACTGGACAAGTCTGTGATATCTTAATTCTGATTGGGGTTCTAAGACCCCAGGATGAAAAACTGAATGGAACGGGACAGAACTGGCTCATGAGGTTCAGAGTTTGAAAGCAAGGAGCCCCCAAAGGCAGCCTTCAGGCATAGAGGTAGAATTAAACCTAGTAGAAAATCACACCCGCACAGCCTTCTAAAGGGACGGAGCAGAAAAGACAAACCTAGTGCTAGCGAAGCTGGAGGCAGCAGAGGGTTGAGGCCATGAGTAGGAGGTAGAGGCTGCAAAGAAGCCTTTGCACAGCGCTGTAGGGGATCCTTAGAGGCAGCCTAAAGGTCTGTCTGCGGTGGGGGAGGGCACTGTTAAAGGCATAGACCCTGCTCAGGCAGGGTGGAAACAAAAAGTACAACTTGTCAGGAAATTAAGGTCAGTCCTCATGACCGACACCCAGACAAGTGAAAAGGATGGTAGAAAAGGCAGAGTCAGGGGCTCTACAACGAGGAGCCTTGCAAAGTATGCTCAGTGGACTGAACTGTCCTCCCAGCTGGGATTTCCCCCCCCTCACCCCCCTGGGATAGCAATGCCACCGCTGACCAATACCAGTGTGTTGTGATGTGGTTCACAAATGGTGTTTTAAAGATTTTTAGTAGCTATATGTTTATTGCATGCAACTCAGAAATACATGAGCACTTTATACAGCTATAAAACCTGCTTAAGAGGAGGCTAACATAGATAGTAGCATGGTGAGTTGATCTGTAGAAAAAAATTAAGAAAATACCTAAAAAAAAGGTGTTATAAAAATATAGCAAAAGTTGAGAAGGTGATCTATAAATGATGAAGTTTGAAAATGTTGGCAATAAGCAATGGGGAACCCCTGATAAGTTTTAGGCATGGGACTATATTCTAGAAGGCTGTTCTTGGGGCAGGGGTGGGGGAGTCTTGTATGGGACCTTGAGGTACTTAAGGGGGAATTGTATTTACCTTCCAGAACTAAGGTAAACTCTGAACTCCAGGTTCATGTTTCAGTATAAAGTCTAATTTAAACCCTAAAGTACTTAGACAATTTTTCATGGACCTCCTTTTATTTATTTTTATTTATTTTTAATTTTTTTATTAACATATAATGTATTATTTGTTTCAGGGGTACAGGTCTGTGATTCATCAGTCTTACACAATTCACAGCGCTCACCATAGTACATACCCTCCCCAATCATGGACCTCCTTTTAGTAATTTGAAATACCCATGACTTTATTCTAATCTTGAACAACACGACATATACATGTAAGTGAATATTTTGGTAAAAATGTTCAGTGATCAAAATGACTTCCATGGTGGGGCGCCTGGGTGGCTCAGTCGTTAAGCATCTGCCTTCAGCTCAGGTCATGATCCCAAGGGTCCTGGGACCAAGCCCTGCATCGGGCTCCCTGCTCAGCGGGAAGCCTGCTTCTCCCTCTCCCACTCCCCCTGCTTGTGTTCCCTCTCTCGCTGTGTCTCTCTCTCTGTCAAATAAATACATAAAATCTTAAAAAAAAATGACTTCCATGGTATAATGAGACACTAATTATGTCTATTAAATGTTAGTAAGTCTGTGTCTTTGTAATTATTTAGTCAATTTTAGTCACATAGACTCTAGTGCCTTATTTTTTAAAATATGTCTGGTACCTTATACATTAATCATTTTTTTTACTTCCTCTATTTTGCGGTGGTTTGACATCCAGGAAGGACTCCTCCCAGGATTCACTAATTCCTAGAGATACTAAACAATTTGCCTGCAAGCACAGCTTTCATACGCAAGCCAACCCATCCGGAATCCATACCCTCATCCACCTCCTTCTATCAGGCACTGTGGTCTGGGACTCTATCCTGTGCCCTTAATCATCCCAAAGCCAGTCCCTAGACAACTAGAGACCAGCCCTCTAGCTTGTCAGAATTATTCAAACTATTTAATCCTAAACCTGCGTGGGTATTTACCCTGCCTTGCCCATTTCTTCCCGAGAAAACCAACATAAACACTATTGCTCATGCTTTCCCCTCACTCCTGCCTCCTGACCAACCCTGGTGCTTCTCCGTGTGGCTCTGCATGGCTTAACATGTCTCATCTTCTTGTGAATTGTAAACAAAAAGCTTTTTTCAAAAAGAGTTACCTCTGTGGCTTTTATCTTACCATACCTGATCATAGCAAATCTCAGGTACATTTTTAAAATACATTAAAGAAACTCAATAAACAAATATTTGTTAAATGAATGAATGAATGGATATTTCTACCCCCAAACACGTTTCTCTTTTACTTTATTAAAATTGTTCTCGTGTGACTAAAAGCCATTTACAGTAGCTACCCATCCAACCGAGACCTGGGTTATGAGAAATTGGAATTCAGAGTAATTTACACATTGCAAAATGACATGAAGAAACTATGGCCGGCAAGATGGTGCTGTTTCTTTATTCCAGGAAGAAATCCAAAGAGGACTTTTTTCCAGCCAACACACCCATATTATTGTATCTTCCTCTATGAGATGTTATTTTTTTTCTATGCCAGGTGGATTAACTGCTGTAACAAATAACCCTAAATCTCAATTGCACAAGATAATAAAAATTTATTTCTTAATCACTAAAATCCGATGCAGGTGTTCATAGTTGGACCGCTCTCCTGGCTGACTCCGTGACTCAAGCAATTGAGGATTCTTCCTCCTTTTGGTGCTGTCAGGTTCAAAATGTGATCTCCAAGGTCACTAGAGGAGGTGGAAAAATTATGGGAAAGGCCTATCAGGTACATACCCAACTTCACACACCGGTGCCATGTAAAATGTCTACGTACATCCTACATCCTATGGGTCAGAAGTAGTCACATCCCCCCTCCCTCACTGAGAGATGCAAGGGAATGGGCATAAAAAGTCTCTGGCTGGGCAGCCACTTCCCAGCACCCCCTTGGCACTGGGGAAGAGGAGCTCAAACTTTTGGCGGTCAGCTAACCTTTTCCACCAGTCCATGACATATTTCTCAGGACTGCATGGAGATGCTAGAGTAACTATGAGTTGGTCCAGTGGTAAGGTAAATTGGTATTTCTTCATCATTTTGGGGTCATGAATTTGATAAAATTGATAGACCCTCTCCCTAGAAAAACATGTAAGAATAAGCACACATAATTTTCATGGCATTTCAGAAGCTCCATGGATCCCCTGAAGCCCATCCACTGAAATCCTCGTAGAGGGTCATAAGCCTACACTTGTGGTATTGTGGAGATTATTTAGCTCAGAGAGATATTTTGAATAGTGTTGTAAGTCATGAACCATGAACTAACCTAAATTAGAATTTTTTTCTGCCAAACTGGGGTCTAATTTTTTTTTTAAATTGTTAAAACTAAGAATCCAGGGTATCAATAGTGTGTTATCCAACTTTGAGGGACTGACTAGTTTTGCACTGAGCAGAAATTCCTATCTCTGTTACTGCAAAAGGTTTTATGTTGATATCTTGCCATCCATCTGCCACTCTCCAACCCACTTCACATGCCAACCAGAGTGACACCCAAAAACTTGAATTTTGGCATGTCCCTTCTAAAAACCTTTCAGCGAATAAAGACCTAAAATGGCATAAAAGTCCCTGAGTAAACTGGTCCCACCTGCTTCTCACATTGTGAGCTGCTTTGCTTTTTATACTCTTTCATAACTGGCTTTTCTTCCCTTTCTCCCACCTCAGGGCCTTTGCACATGCCTTTGCAGCTTCTTTGAATTGTTTTGTCTTCATTTTATGTAGTTAACTGTTACTTTTCCTCCAGATGTCAGCTCAACTGTCACTTCCTCAGAGAAGACTTCACAAAGACACCAGGTCAGTCAGTCCTCTATATGTTCTTAAAGTATGCTTTAAGTTTTTCCCCTAATGTTTATCACAGTTTATAACTATGTTTGTGTGGTTATTTGATTTGTCTGGGTCACTCCACTAACAGGAAAAATTCATGAGGGCAGAAACTGAGCATCTGGTATCACAACTCAGTATCTGACTTAGTGCACGGACTATAACAGGCATTTAATATTTGTTGGATGGATAGATGGGATGGATGAATGAATGAATGAATGAATGGTGCCTATGCTTTGCTCTGTAGTTTGAAAAAGAAAAAAATTAAGCAGTAAAGGATCTTGAAACTAAATTATTTTCTCATTCTGAGAAATGAACAGAATAACCGAGTTAAGATTTGCTATGATGTTGAGGAACTTTACATTTAAGCAATGCCTTTTACTGTGCTGTGTAGCAACTTCTGCTCTTAGATAACTTCTAATTCGATAGGAGAAACAAGCAGCAAAACATGTTTTCATCATTATTTATCATTGCTACAAAGAGAACGGCTCACTAATGGGTTAAAGACAGTGGAAGGGGGCTCTCTTTTAAAAAACTGGTGAGTAGGAGACTTCTGGGCTAATTTAGTAAAGCCTCCTGGAGCACCTAGTCCTTTGCTAATTGTTAAAAGGTCTCTAATGACACTTCTTTTTTGAAGTGTATTTGGCACCCTGAGTGCCAACAAAAGATTTTCCCTGCGAGTCTTGCTCCTCAGCTTTTCTGTTTTACTGTCATAAGGATAAAGCTATGAATTCTGAGAAACGCTGTGAAGATAAGGATCGGGCTGGCATTTTAGTACCCCAGCAGAGACCAAGACTCTAAACAGTTTTGCCTCACACTCTTTCTGATAGATTTTATTATTCTTCAAAATATTCACTATGTCTGCATACAGGATGATTGTATGTTCCTATCTGATTTGGCCATGTGGTTTCCTCTGGCAGGTGACATGGCCGTGGAAGTGACAGGTGTAGATGCTTTGAGAGTCATCGTGAGGTTCTACCATCTTTTCCCTCTGATGCAAGGCTCATCATGTTCTCAGATGGGAATCTTCTATCAACATGGATCCCAAAGTGAAGAGGATGAGGGATGGGGCCAGAGTTGACCTCAACCAACATGGAACACGAGCGAAATAATTAGTTTTTATTCTTGTAAGGAACTGAAATTTGAAGGTCGTTTGTTATTGTGGCTTAACCCAGGGAAAGATGACTGATACACTTTCCTTCACAAAAATTATATATCATTTGACTCAAATTTAGAGCTATATGCCTCATGAAAAAATGGTCATTCCCATTTGGGTGAGTCATCCGTCAGTGTTATCCAGGTGCAAAGCTTCAGGAAGGCACAAATGCCATCATGAGGAAGTGGAATTCTCAACCAGTAAAGCCAATGGGCTAACTTTTATATTCACCAACCTCAAAGATATGGAAGCCAGCTTGCCTTGCAGCTCTGCTGGAAGTGCCCAGAGGATCCCATCTGAAATATGGAGGAGAGTTTGCAACAAGAGATTGCTATCAATCAGACAGGGATTTCCTTTCTTAGTTAGGAAAATCAATGAGGTGGGGGAGAGATTTATCTGCTGATTTATACAGAAACAAGAATAGTCAGAGCTCATCATAATATCATTTTTAATAGTAATATCGCATAGAGAAGTATAAAAGAAACTCACTCAAGACAAAAAGAGTTTGTACAGATTGGCCAAGTTCTTTCTTAATTTTCCTTCCTCCTCCTCGTCCTCCCATTCCTGTTCCATTTCCCTTCTGTCTTTCTTCCTTGTCTTTACCCTAAATCTACTCATGGCCATCTTTGGAAGATGTGAGGATAATAAATATAAATAGATATATAGAGATGTTCCCTACTGAAAGCAAAAGATGAATTAAATATACTCTTATTTCGAGTTTAGTCCATTTATAACTCTAAAATATTAAAAGAACTTCTTAACCCTAAACCTCTAAAGTTTGAAAAACCTTCCAAAAACAACTTGATATTTGAGGGGTTTTGACACTTTCTTTTAAGTAATGCCAAAGTGTATTCTCACTTCCCCAGGCTTGCCCAGCCATGATCAGCTTCAGTTCAAGCTTTCCCTGAGTATCTGCTAGGATCATAAATCTGTTTTCATGTAGAACTTGTACTTTTAAAGTGTGGATTATCTTACTGAAGATCATCTTTTTGCCATGAGCTTTCTATCCCAAGGTCAGTTCCCCTAAACACACACACACACACACACACCAATATTCCTAAACTTCAGCTGCAGTGCACGTGGTCATTTATGACTCCCTATTGTCAAGCAATACTGCCCTTCCTCTAAATGTGCTGAGTTTCTAAAATATTCAGTAGGAGGTGGGCAAAGCTAAACTTACCATTAAATCACTCAAGTCACTTGCTGGAAGCCGAGCACTGATATGCAATTTAGACACCTCAGTGTTCAGTCCCTGAAACACATTTTAAACCAAGGGTAGGAGCAGTTCAATTTATGTGCCATGGTGTCTGAATTTGCAAAGATTTTCTGGTAATCTGAGGAGTTATACTGAGTTACTCTCAGCAAATATTTTGCTTTATTTTTGTAGTTTTGTGATACAGTGAAAAGAGCTCTGGATGCCAAGTTAGGAACTAAGGGATTTCTAAACGGGTTTTATATACAATATTTTTGTAACCTAACAAAAAATGTAAATGGTTTACAATTTCATGACCATGAATATGATGAACTGCTCTTTGTTCTGAATTGCTCTAGTTCAATGTCGGATAGTTATAATCAGATTGATCTGCATGAGAATTCAATGCTAATTATGTATACATATGGAAGAGAGCTGATTTTCCATAATGACTCTATGGTTTAAAACCATCAAAGGAAAGGGAGTATTGCAAAATTCACCACTCCAAAAATACTACAGTCCATCAATTAAGCAATACATGAAGCATGTAATGACGATAATTTCTGGGTATGTCAACCAAGAAAGAGGAAAGCTAGTTGTTATGTTGCTTCACCATAAGAATGATGATTGTGTTAGTGCTTGGGTAGGTCATTCCCTACACCAGCTCAAACTTTGAGGGAAGACAAAATGGATTTGCTGAGCTGGCTCTTTTCTTTAATGCCAGATGCCAAGTAAGTCAGTGTCTTAGGATAACTGTTCTATCAAAACCACAAAATACCTAATTTGTGACTTTAGAGAAACCAAGTCACTGAAGGTGAGAACCTGAAGTGGAATTTGCAGACATCTTGTTCATTCCATTCGTTTTAACAATGCGATTACGAAGACCAAGAAAGACAGGCTATCGTGTCCAAAACAATCACAAATCTAGCAATAACGAACGTAGAAAAGGACTTTGCCCAAGTCTGTAAACTCCTAGCCCAGGTCTTTCTTCTCTGCCACGTCACTGGGGAACCAACATTGGTTCCCAAAACTGAATTTAAGAGGAACAAGCATGAAATGTGAAGCTTTCAATTAGGATTCAGAACTATAGAATATCCCTTTGAAATTTTTGAATCTAGTAACAAAAATAAAAATGAAGTCCTATTAAAGAAGTTTCAAGTATGTTCATTCCCCCCCTGTGCTATAAAAAAAAATGAAAGACCTGCTAGTCATATATCAGGCTACCAAGAGAAGTTCATAAATTTTCTGCTCCAAGTAACATTGCATTATTCTTACCCATTTGGAATATCCCTAAAGGTGAAGAATTATATATGCGGCACAAAAGAGAAAGACATGGCTCTACAGTAAAATTATCTCTAAACCAGAAATGCTGACTTAATTTCGTTTTTCTTCTTGTCATTAACATTATTGTCTAAAACACTAATTTTTCTATCATTAAATTGATATTATACTGGATTCATTACTCAAATACATTCATATATATATAATGTGACCATAAAATATGAAACTGAATCTTGTAAACACCCTCAAGTGAATTCAAACATGCACAAGGCTGCTGTCAGATTGAGCAGACACCTGTTACTTAGATCAAGACACCACAAACTCAATGCTGCCACACATTTGCGCAATTTTTGTTGTTGTAGGATTTACTTTTTTTGGGAATTGCCTTCACATCAATGACTTTACACAATTAAATTTAATCTTACTATTATAGCCACACCCTGTGTTTCACCATAGTCTTACCACTTTTTTTTTTATCCCCCACATTTTCTTCAGACTCAGCTCCTGGTTATTTCCTCCTATTAAAAAATAAATAAAATTTGTTTTCCAAGGGCACGGGTCTGTTACCAATCAATATCACTTGGAAAGAATATTAATCAGGTTCTTTAAAATATTTAAGGAAAATTGGATTAGCCATGGCAAGAATATTGGAAAACTCATGACCTTCTAATTTCTACTACAGGAAGAGACTGATTTCATCAATATGAACACATTCTGGCACACTTCTTGAACATTGGTCTTTTTGACTTGAATAACCAACATCATATAGTTTACACTTTCATGGGTATCTCTCTAAAATTTTTCTATAAGGTAATTTGAAGCCAAAGTTGAAAGTGTTCCTGCTACACATCTTAGACTATTACATCTCTTCTTCCTTGTGCAAAAAAGGCAGAAACATTTGAGCTGTCATGATTTTCAACTACTCAGTGAAGCCACAATGCCAACAAATCTCAGTTTATTAGTGCTTGAAATATAAAATTTCAAACATGTACCGTGTATGTGTGTGCGCATGCGTGCATGGGCGCATGCGTGTGAATGTGTGTATCTGGGCATAGTGGAATGGGGCAGTTATTTGTGTCTAATTGTTCTCAGTAAAAAAGTTTTTTCAGCCTGCCCCAAGACAATTATTCCAGCTAATCTGTGTTGGAGCCCTTGGGGACATTTGGAAGAGAGCAGAAGACCCTTCATTTCCAATTTCCCATTAGCCTAGAGCCTCCTTACCTCTTCCAAATACTCTCAGCCTAGGCTGCAGAGGTTAGACCCTCGTCAGTGAGTAGGTTGCTTTTTCCACCTGGAGCTTGGGCTGCTGCTAGGAGGGAAAATGGGCAACACATGAGAAAGGATGATTCCCTCTTTCTGTTAGAACTACATCCTGAAAAATCAGGAAAAAGAAAAGAGGCACAGGAAAGCTAACTCATATGCCAAGTTGGTGGGCAATAAAACATAAGAAAGTTTATCAGGTGATGATCTGGAATCAGGCTAGCTGAGATTGAATTCTGGTTCTAAGCTTACTTTATGGACCTAGACAACATCCATAAATTCCCTATGCCTCCATTTCCTCATCTATAAAATGGGAATCATACTCCTTACATTATAGAGTTACTGGAACATTGCTTGGGACAAGATGAGCATTCAATGAATAGTAACTAAAATTATTACTAATGACTATCACCTATTGAGAGTGTACTACATTTCTAAGAGCCCAGTAATGTAGCACACACGTCCCTTAGGATCCTTCCCAAGAATTTCTACTTTCCAAAGTGAAATAAAATCTCAACTGGTTGTTTAATACTAATGTTTCCTTTCTTTGACTAGCATAATCATTAGTTTATAGTACACATATCTATGTCATTCTAATTTTTTGTAATGGTAAATTTTACATTCTCCTATGCACCTGCAAATTCCTTGAATATATAAAAGGAAAATTTGGCAAATATGAAAACAAATATATAGCCTTCACTCACCCCTACTACATCTGCATTCTAGTCATTCTTCAGTGTCAACCAAGATAACTCACATCCTACCAGAAAAGACAGAACAGAAGCCAGTCATGACAACCCCTTCTACCCAACTTCTAAAGCATAGTTACCGAGCCAAATATACCCAAGCTCTATGGCAGTAAGAAGACTTGCATATTCTGCCAAGGGAGCCACAGTCATGACAGCAAGGCTGAAATGCTGGCGACCTTTCTGGAGACCCTGAGGGAGAGCGGTCCTGGGTACTTCCGGAGCTGTCAGGGATAAAGTGGAGGGCCTATTTAAGGAACTGCGGCTTCAGTGGAGATGCCTCATCTTTTTGTAAATGAAAGGGCAGTGTTTTCTTCCAACCTCCTTGGTGGCTTTCTTCAAGCTATCTCAGCTCAAGAGCCTGAATTTAATTCCAGATATTTTTCATTTGTGCCGTAAACCACTGTAGGGATGACAGGAATTCAGACCTAGGAATGAATGCTAAATTGCAACATCTCCAAATTATCTACTGCCCTGGAAAGCCCACTTTGAAACCAGATTTTTAAAGGTGGTGCAATTTTGGAAGGGACCCACAATCCTTTTTTTTTTTTTTTGCATCACCAGGAAACAGCTTCTCTGTAATCCTTACTTAAAAAGGTTGGGGGGGGCGCACCTGGGTGGCTCAGTTGTTAAGCATCTGCCTTGGGCTCAGGTCGTGATCCCAGGGTCCCGGGATCGAGCCCCGCATCGGGCTCCCAGCTCCGCGGGAAGCCCGCTTCTCCCTCTCCCTCTCCCGCTCCCCCTGCCTGTGATCCCTCTCTAGCTGTGTCTCTCTCTCTGTCAAATAAATAAATAAAATCTTTAAAAAGAAAAGTCTCATGGGTTAATCTCCCTTAGGCAGGTACCATTACTGGTATTTCAACTCCATAAGCAATTCAACTGCAATAAATAAAGTGATGATGATAATATTATAATGACCACACACCATTACATTATCAATGCCTTTTTTTCATTCAGTACTTTATAAAGTGCTTTCCTATATGATCTCTGCCTTCCCACTCCTACCACTATTTCCCACCAACCCTGATAAGGAAGCACTCTTTGTAACTCTGAGCAATGTCCGGTGGGATTATTTGGAAAGACATAATTGCAGCTACTGAGAAAGAGACTCAATGTAATTAAGATTAAATTAGGATAAAATTGTTTTCAGAGATTGATAATTGTACCCTGGGCTTTAAAATAACCAAACCTAAAACCTGCAACCTCACCCAGACCAAGGACTGGTTCCTTCCCATACATCTGTTACTGTGTGTTAGTGTACCTTGGAGTGTGGCCAATCATAGTTTTGTGAAGTTTTTTCCTACACTGGCACACAATTATATTTATCTAAGATAGTTTATGTATTTGCAAATGATAGCACTTACAAGCACTACAAGCTTCTATTGAGAAAATTAACTTGTATGCCACCGCTGAAAATGCTGTTTCCTCCCTCTGGGAAGTGTCATCTTGATTGCTTTCTCATCTAAACTGCTCCATCCCCTCATTGCCTTGTTTTAATGCAACTCAAACTAGACTGCTAGCACTCATCGATAGCAATAATCCCCTCTTCCTTCAAGGCACAGAGCTAAAATACATTTTTCATCCTCCACTTGTCACCCTAGGGCAGTGCCTGTGACTGAGATCTTGACAACAGAACGTAGACAAAAGTGATGGGTGCCATTTCCAGGCCTGAGATATTAGAACCTTCCACTCACGATCCTGGCTTTTTTTTCCTGGCTGAATGGAGAAGACTCTGAGGCCCTAGGGTAGGTTGGTGGAGACATTAGATGGAAGGACTGGGGTCCCTGAATGACCATGTGGAGCCATCCCACATGGAACTATGATGTAAGCAAGAAATAAATTTTGTTGGGTCAATACACAGGTTTAGAGGTGGAGGTGGGGGGTTATGCTACAGAGGCTAGCATTATTTATCAAATACTGTTTTCTTACTTGCTTCTCTTTCCATTTCCACAGTCATCTCATACTTTCTCCCTTTCTTTCATTTAGTCTGCAAAGAATTATTGTGTGCTCAACATATGTGCTAGGAAAAGAGTACATTGCACTGTAACCATGTTCAAAGTAACCCAAATGAACAAATAACCACCTTACAATTTGATAAGCACAATTCTTAGGTCTGCTCATTATTTAGGAGACATGTCAGGAAACTATAATCTGTTTCGGTAAATTAAATTTTGTGGGAACACAGCCATGCTCATTCCTTTACATCCTCTTTGTGTAGTGACCTTAGAACCTGCAAGAAAGCAAGAATGACCAAGAAGGCCTTGCAACCTGTAGCTTTCATGCTACACTGGCTGAGTTGAGTATTAATGGCAGAGATTGGCCCGTAAATCTTAAATTATTTTCTGGTTCTTTACAGAAAAGGTTTACTGACTCCTGCCCTAAAGGATTTTATAAAAGATTCTCAAAGAGGATGACACACAGCCAGATGTTACTCAACAATGAAGCCTAGAAGGGAGGACTAGAATCTGACTGAGCCCTAGATAAAAAATAAATCACTCAGCCTGACAGTGCTCTCCTTGTCCCAACTTCCAAATTATAGTGAGAAGGAGACAGTGGAGGAGAGGCTGAATAAAAGAACACAATGACACAGTCTCTCACATTCTCATGATGCTCAAATTCCAGGGATCCTCCAGATTTTGATTCAAAAGTAAAACAACAGCCTAACCTCCTCCAGCTCAAATAGTGACAAGGTCAAAAAGTCTGAAGGAAGTTGGGAATGTGGTTAATCACAGCTGAATGCAACCTAGCAGAAACTGCCATCTAGCACCAGCTCAACACCCCTCTAGGAGAGAGCTGAATTATTATTTCCCTGTCCTAATAAAAAAGACAGAAGAAGGAACTTACACTCTCTGGATAATGAACAAAACAAAACAAAACAAATTACTGTACTTCAGTCTCCACTCTTCTTTTATGCACAATATCCAGAAAACAATTGTAAAAATTATGAGACTTGCAAAGAAACAGGAAAATGTGACCATATTGAAGAGAAAATATAGTCTAAAGAATCAGACTAGCAGATGACCAAGCTGTTGGAATTAGCAGAAAAGGATTTGAAAATAACTATTATAAATATATAAAAGAATTTATGGGAAAAGATGTAATGGATGAAGAGATGGGATTTTCGAGGATAGAAATGGAAACAATAAAAAGGAACCAAATGAAAAATAATTATAGAACTAAAAACACAATACCTAAAATTCTTTTAAAAATGGGCTTAATAGCAATACATTAATCATAAATGTGTACTGTTCAGATTTCATGCTATGGGGAGTAAAATTGACTAATAGCCCAGCTACTGTTTCTCTTGATCTATCTTGGCATTCACACCAAAACCATGCTTCCTATAGGCTGCTCCCAGCCAATGGCATGACAGGGACATCAATATAGGCACATTCCTGTAAGTTGTTGGACTTCTCCAGTGGGTGACTTTAGATTGAGTAACTCCCAGCAGCCTGGGAAAACTTGTTTATTTCTGTGCAAAAGTAAATTTCCTGTATAACCCTTCTTCCTTTCCCTTCTCTCCATCACAGGCATCAAACTTTAACCATGGCCTGAAGGTTCTCTCTACCTGCTCCTACTCTCTCATCTTTTATCATTCACAGACACTTCCCCAATATATCTTTGGAAGTCTAATCCCATCTTTGCATCTGCTTCTTAGTGGATCCAAACACAGGAGGATTGTACACTTCAGAAGAAAGCATTAGTAAAATTAAAGACAAATCAATAGAGATTTTCCCGTCTGAGACTGAGAGAGGAAAATAATGGAGAGGAAAAAAGAATAGAGAGTATCCTGAAGGATCAAGTCAACTGGTCTATCAGACATGCAATTGAAGTCTCAGAGGGACAGAAGAGAGAAAATGTTTGAAAAGCTAATAGCTGAGCAACTTTTTTTTTTAAGATTTTATTTATTTATTTGAGAGAGAGAGAGAGAGAGCACATGAGAGGGGGAGGGTCAGAGGGAGAAGCAAACTCCCTGCTGGGCAGGGAGCCCAATGCGGGACTCGATCCCGGGACTCCAGAATCATGACCTGAGCCGAAGGCAGTTGCTTAACCAACTGAGCCACCCAGGCGCCCCCTGAGCAACTTTCAAATTTGATTAGAAATATCCACTCCAGGGGCGCCTGGGTGGCTCAGTCAGTTAAGCATCTGCCTTTGGCTCAGGTCATGAACCCAGGGTCCTGGGATAGAGCCCTACAACCCTGGGCTCCGTGCTCAGCTCAGCTGAGAGTCTGCTTCTCCCTCTGCCCCTCCCTCCTGCTCATGCTCTATCAAAATAAATAAATAAAATACTAAAAAAAAAAAAAAGAAGAAGAAGAAAGAAAGAAAGAAAAAAAAGAAATATCCACTCCAGGATCCCAGAAACTCAACAAATCTCAAGCAGGAAAAAAAAAAACAAAACAATACTGGGGTACATCATGGTCAAATTGCTGAAAACCAAGACTAAAGAGAAATTCTTATATGTAATAAATGAAGAGAAGACATTGCATAGAGAAACAATGATGGATATAATTGCTGACTTTTCATTAAAAGCCCAGTAGGCCAGATGGTAATGGAACAGTATCTTTGAAGTGTTGAGAAATAAGATTGTTGATCTGGAGTTTTATAACCAGCAATAACGCTTTTTAATTGTGGGGAGGAGATAGAGATATTTTCAGACTGTTAAAATTGAGAGAGGTTATTGCCAGCAGAGTCACAGGACAGAGGATGCCAAAGGAGATTCTTTAGTTTGAGGGAGAAACTTTCATGGAAGATAGAGGCCCAGATCTACAGGAAACACTGAAGTTCACCAGACATAATAAATACGGAAGGTTGTTTTTTTTTTCCTTTTTCTCAATTTATTTGGTGGAAGGTTGACCATTTAAAGCAAAAATGATGGCAGTCCATTCTAGGGTTTGTAACATGTAGAAGTAAAAATACATGAGGATCATGGCACCCAAGGTTAGAGAGGGTGGATGGAGGTATATTGCTGTAGGAGATGTACTGGTGTAGGTACATTGTATGTAGGCAACATATACATTGTTGCTTTACATATGAAGGGGTGTCATGTTATTTCAAACTAGACAGTGGTGAGGTGGAGGATGTATATTGAGGTCCTACAGAAAGCACTAGAAAAATAAAACAAAGGGATAAAATTAAAAACAACAAAAACAATAACATATAATGACTACAATCTTTTGATCGTGATCTGCAATAAGAAATACTATATATCTATCACTACCAATATACAAGTTCTCCACAATACTCTCATACACACAAACATACATATAACAGGAAAAAAATTATTCAAAGCAATGCTTAGGATTACTAAGTGCAATTAAAATTTTTTACTCTTTTTCATTTTTTTAACATCAATCATTACCCATTGAATCAATTTTACCACCAAATTCTTACAGTGGATCACAACTTGAATTTGGAAAAACACTGTTCTACAGCATCTGCTATACAGCAAACTATTTACTTAAATTTTTTTCATTTCCTTTTGTTAATTAATGTTCATCAAAAAATTGCATGAAGACTATGTTATTCCCATTTTAGATATGAGGAAACAGAAGTGGAGAAATTAACTAACATTCTTAAGACTGTAAGGCTGGTAAGTGAAAATGGGATTATTTCAATGAAGATCGAAGTCTAAGTGCTGTGCTTTTAACCACTATATCACACTACTCACTACCTCCACCTTGGCTGCTACATGTGGGGGCCTAGGGACCATGGATGGATGCATGTAATTATATGCATTTTTCTTGAATAAAAGACTAGTTTTTATCTGTAAACTTTAAAAAAAAAACTTAAGTATCAAAGTCCTACCCAGCCCTAATTTACAGTTTGTTTTCTCATACTAGAGAACTAAAATCTGTTCACATTATTTGAGCAGATGCTTTAAAAGGTTCCAGTCCCTCAACCATGATAAAACTCTAACCTTCAAGGCTTCATATCCTATACTTTTCTTTGTATATGCTATTGGTGAGTGGGTGGCAACAGAAATCTACAAAACATGTAAATGAGAAACTTTACTTAGGCTATTTTTCAGTTCTAAGATTCTATAAACCTATAATTCTAATCAAGGACCCAGCCACCTGCCATTCTATAACTAAGCCACAAGATAGGCAGTTGTCTAAATTGCTCAGAAAGTTATACAAAGACAGAGGTTCCTTTGTTTTTTTGTTAGTCTGCCCTAAAGTTTTGCAAGGCTTGATGTTAATTAAAGTCTCTTGGTGCAATTTAACCATATTCCTCTTAGTTTATTGGCTATCATATAGATAGAATAATCTAGCTTTCCTTAAGATAATCATTTTTTCAAATACTTATATAAGTATATAATTGAAAATAACTGTTCACTATTTAGCTTTACCTCACTAGACTAAATAAATACAATCCCCTTAATCTTCCCCAGTTGGTTTGATTTTCTCTGTAATCATTTTGGTAGTGCCTCTTAGTTTCTCCACATGCATTTTAAAGGGTGGAACCCCACATTGATTGCATTACTCTAATAAGGGCCTGACCAATGCCAACTATGGCTAGAGGATCTGCCCTTCTTGCCTCCTGTGCTCTCGCTAAAAGAGAGTTGAGTATTATATAAGCATTTCTGAAACCATTGTTGCCAGTTTTCTGGATGTCATCAGCTGAGGTTTAATCTCACTCATGCCAACTGCGTTGAGCCAACTGAACCAATGCCTTGCATTCTCTGTTTTGAAATATCTGCTCATATGCTTTTATGACATTTAGATTTCTTCTTTTGTGACTTGAATTTTCTTCCTCCTGGTTTGGTTATTTTTTTATGTTTTTCTCTATTGTGACATTATTGTTTTTATTGATTTCAGGAATTTATACTAAGGATTTCAACTCTTGTGTTTGTCTATGTATTTTTTTTTTGTTTAGGTTTGTATGTAATTGAATATATTGGCAGTTTTTCCTTTATCTTTTCTTCCATTGTTTTTACAGAAAGTTCTTTTCCAAGATCAACCAGTAATTATTTATATTTGTTTTAACTGTTTTAAGATTTCACACTTTCTTACAATCAACTTTTTACTCATACAACATTGATTTTGCTATTTCTCCTAGGGTGAGACATAGTAAAAATCTTATATGTGTGTGTGAGAGTTCACCAACTTTTCCAATTCATTTCTTTTCCATTGGTTTGTGGTACTTTCTTTATAATATATGAAATTCTTGTATAATGACATGTTTCATTGTTATCTGTTTATATATTACAAAGCATCAATATACTTACATATAAAATGCTCATAAGAAATAAACCACCTATAGAAGTATGGACAAAGACTACTCATGAAAGGAGAAATAAAATTTCTTAAAAACATATGAAAAATATTTATCTTTATAGCTAAAGAAGTAAAAAAATAGAATCGTATACAACTTCTACTGAATCAGGGAGGATTTTTTAAAATTATTATAACCTTATGGCTGTTGAAATTGTTTTAAAATGCATGTTTTCAAACACTGCTCCTGGTGTTCTTTTTCCTAATATTTTCTTTTGATAATTTTTGAATTTTCAGAAAATTTCAATGTATAGTACAATACAATGAATATTGTATATCAACTACATTCATTATCATTTGCCATATTGACTTTCTCTCTCTCTTCTCTCTCCATATATGCATATGTATATCTGTGTGTTTATGTAATATACATAAATGTATGTGTACATATACACATATAATATGTATAATTTCTTGAACTACTTGAAAGCTAGTTGCAAACATCATGATACTTCAGGTTCAAAGATTTTAACTTGCAGCTGGAGGTGTTTCAAGCATGAACAAAACCTCACAAAAGCAATTTGGAAAGATGTATCAAAGCCTTCAAGACATTAAATCAGCATAATAATTTCACATTTAAGCATTTGTTCAAAAAATATTTTATTTTCGTTCCTCAATCTGAGCCTCCTTTTTTTATTACATCCATTATAACATTAGTTCTTATCTATGATTTTATAGAAAACTACTCAAATTACTACAAAGAAGGTATATAAAATTACTTCTAGCTTTTGACACTAATGGAATACATGTATGTGATAGCTTTTTTCCAGAAATGTGTTCATATATTCATTTATCCCACTAATATGTACTAAGCACTTTACTATACCAAAAGAGAGAGGATGCAGACTTACTCTTAAAGAGTTTATTATCATGAGTGGCTTTTTGGGCGATGCCTAAAAATTTACACCTTGCTTAAAAGGGGAAAGTAGTGAAGGATTTTAGATATAGGTCTAATCTGATTTGCATTTCAGAATAATTCCAAAGATAGTTTCAGTGTTAAATCAGATGGGAAAAATATTTGTTAAGGAAAGCGGTTGGAGGCTGTTGCAGTAGCCCAGGTAGTTGAAATAAGAGAAGTGGACAGATTCAAAAGAAGTTAACTGGAAAGACTCAATAGGAGATGAAGGTTTGTTGAATATTTTTTTTTAAGATTGATTGATTTATCTGAGAGAGAGAGAGAGAGGGAGTGAGCAGGGGGAGCAGCAGAGTGAGGGGGAGTTGTAGAAGGAGAGAAGCAGATCCCCCAGTGAGCGTGGAGTCTGACATAGGGCTCCATGTCATGGCCCAGAGATCATGACCTGAACCAAAGTTGAGTTGGACACTCAACCAACTGAATCACCTGGTGCCCCAGGTTTGTTGAACATTTGAGTTACATGAAAAGGAGGACTGAAACTTCCCTTCTGGGTTTCTCAATTTGGGTTACTTGCCAATGGTGGTGCCATCCATGGTTAGAGAGGCAGGAACCGAAAGTCAGGTGAGGATAAGGAGTATAATCGTGAGTTCCGTTTGGTGCTTGCGAGACGCTCAGTAGGCTGGATAATAGATGAGGCTCGCTCTGGAGATAAATAAGAGTTATGGAATTAGATAAAAATACGGATTTAGAAGACATCAGTGTATCATCAGGAGTTAATGCTGTGGGAGTAAATGAGATCATCCAAGAACAGTGTAGAAATTTAAGAAGAAAATTGAAGCTGGATTCCCAGAAAACATTTTAAAAGTAAACAGGAAAACAAAAAAATAGAAAATGTAGACAACAATTTAAATAATCTAGGGAAGGAAGGTCTTCCTAAAAGCAAATTAGGACACTCAGAAATCATAAAGGAAATGATAGCTGTATTTTAATTCATTATTTAATTAATAATGAATTTTAATTTTTTTTATGACATGTGACACCACTGAGCAAAGTTAAAAGGTAAACAACTGAAGAGTAGCACAATATGTCACCACAAAATATGTCACTTTGGCATAAGGATTATCTGGAGGTGAAGGCAATTGAGGTAAAGCAGATATAAGAAAAGCTCTCTGTTCTCCCCCTATTTGCATAAAAGCAAGACATAAATTTGTAAAGCTGACCCACCCCCCAGGAAAGACAGAAGTTAATTCTTGGAGATACTCTAGACCCTTATCGGTCCAGAGACAAAACCCAAGAAATCTAGATAACAAAATTTACTGACTAGCCCCTATCTTCCATTAGCGCACCCATGTATTTATCTTCCAACAATTGCTGCCCCCCCAAATCCTTTTCCTTTGTCTAGTCACTTCTGCAAGAATTTTTTTCTTTCGTTAAGGTGCTATGCAAGGCCAAGTTCTCACCACCTCTTTGAGTTACTCATCACTGCATACTCCCATGTGTATGTGCAATTCACATGTTTGTAAACATCTTTTCTTTTCCTCTTGTTAACCTATCTTTTGTCAGTTTAATTTATAGGGCCTCAGGCAATAGACCTAAGATGAGTAGAGGGAAACAATTTTTCCTCCCCTATATCACAGACTGTAACATATATGATAAAAAGCTCCTACAAAATCACAAGCAGAGAACAAATGCCCCAAAGGAAAAATGGAAAAATATACAAACAAATACATATACCAGAAATAGAATTTCAAAAGACAGCAAACTAATGAAAATATATACAACCTAACAAGAGTTGGAGAAATGCCAATTAAAGAAATGGTGGGATTCCATTTTTCATCCAGTAAACTGGCAAAAATTAAGGTATGTTCAATTTCAGCGAAGAGGTAAGGAAACGAATGTGCCCACTCAACATGTGGCTGATGGAGTTGTAAATTACCATTTCATTTTGGGAAACATAGCAACATATATTAAAATGTAAAACACATGATGAAGCAATGTCAATTTCATACTTGAAAGAAACAAAAGCACCAAAATTTTATGTGTGTATGTGTAAATATATGTGTGTTTGTAACTGTATATTTATTTAAAATATGTATATGTAAGAATATTTATTGTAGCATTTTTGAGTAATTGCAAAAATGGGTTGATTGTTCAAAAATAGAGAAATACTTGAATTAACTATGAATCATTTATAGTACAGAATATTATGCTACTATAGATGCAATTGGTGGGATCTATTTTAGCTGGCCAAAAGAGATGTCCTGATGAATTAGTAAGTGAAAAACAGCAAATGTCAAATTTATGTGTATAAGTTGATTCCATCAGCACACAGCTTCCCCATATATGAGAACATGTATTTAGGTTTATTGTCTAAGCATACAGAAAAAGAAATGTGAGGAGGGGCATCCATCAAACTACTAACATTTATTTTTCAGAGGAGTCAAAATGGATTGGATGGAACAGGGAAGATTATCAACTTTTTCTCTATAAATCCGTGGATGGTTTCAAACCTTCCTTATATTAATAATTTTTTAAATTAAACTAAAAACTGCAAGAACAACATACAAAATAGTAACTCAAGAACTGCCAAAAAAATTAACAGATACCAGTGATTTTTTTCATTTTTCTATATTTTATATTAAAGTGTAAGTACAAAATATAAGAACATTGTTCAAGTAAAAGCACATATCTCATCTCACTACTTAACAAAAAAATTATTTTCGTATCAGTGGTCCTAATTTGCACCTAAGTCGTTCTTGCCAGCGTAGGATTCAGACATGCTGGGGCATGCATAGAATCACAGACACTGGGGGTTGATTTCCATGAGGAACTTCAAAGAACTCCTAAGAAAATCCCTCTTAAACAAGTGAGAGTGGACACTTACTTTTGGTCCAACGGTGCAGGGAGGAGTTCAGTGATTTGGAGCACGGCGTACGGAAAGGTGACCATAACCTCTTTACTATTTAACGTTTTCTGACCCGGTTGAGCAGGCGAGGTTGTACAAGATGGGGACCAGTGTGGGAGAGGTGGCCCTGCAGTGGGGGCTGACATGGTGGGATTTCGGCGGCATTAGCAGGAAGCGCCCCTCATACCAGTCTCACTGGTGGGCACAGGAGCACCCGTGGTGACACTGGAAGCTTCATCAGGTGTCTACAGGCTCTGCACCTACAGCAGCAAGATTCAGAGCAGACAGAAGGTTTGCTTGAATAAGTAGCATTGGAGGCAGCAGGGAGACCCCTCGCTGTTATGCTTTATTCACTTATTGTGGAGTCTTTCTCCACACTTCTCTGGTCTTCTTCGTTATCATCTTAAATGGGTAAATAATATTTTCTTGGTATATGCAGTTTATTAATCTTTTTTCTCTTTTTTTCACTTTTTTCTAGTATTATAGAAGTTTATATATACAGCTTTGTTTTGATGTTCAATTATTTTCCCAGAACAAATTTCCAAGGGTGCACTAATGGGTTCCCAAGCCTTGAACAGTTGCACAGATATGATACGCCACCTTCTTGTTTTCCCAAAATATTGAGCCAAGTTAGCCTGCCCTCAGCAATGTTTGAGTTATCCAGCTTTTGTCACAAATGGGACAGTTAGGCATTGCGGTTTATATTGAATACATTTTAATTGAATATCTGCTATGGGATCAAACCTCAAAATTCTCTTCAGGGAGCTTAGATTCAATGGAAGGAGGCTCGTTTACTAGACATAAAGTCATTTTCAGTGTCGCTTTGGCTTCATGTTCTTGGTTACATGTGAAGGCGATCACCAGTCCGTGTTTCTTGGCTGCCTGTCATTGCAGTTGTGTGAACTGCTGATTTGTGTCATTTTTTCCATGTATTACATGAGTTCATAATGTGAAGTCTCATAAGATGCCCTGCAGCTTCGATTTCTCTCCAACTTCCCATGTGGCCTCCTGAGTCCTGGGATGATTGTCTTCAGAAATCACTGCCCTGTCACCGCCCCATAAAAAATTTACTCACAGCTAAGTAAAATCCACCTGCCATGGGATCCTGTTTCCCCTGCTTGCAGACCCTCCACTTTCCAGTGGGTCTTTGGGAGACGCTGTCCCCATCTTCTTCTTTGCCTGGGGAAGGAATTTCTGTCCTTGTCACTGAGCTTATTTTCTAGGACAGCTCTCCCAATACTTTGCAGCAACATCCACAGCTGTATCCTCTTTGTTTTTCCTTCTTCCTTTCTCCCTTCTGATGAAAGGAGCCTGGTAGAAGACAGATTGCCTGGGTGACCACATCCTGCCCTCCCCTCGAGCCATTCCAATTCATCAGTCCCCAGAGCCTTGCCAGATTGAGGCGAGCATCAGGTCAGCCCCCTTCTCCCTGTGCGTGGGACGTGCAATGGGGAGATCCCAGGCGGGATCCCACTACACCAACCCCACTCCTGCCCGGAAGCGGGTTTTCCTCTGTTCCCACGGCCCCCACGTGGAGAAGAACAGGTCTACTGCTTTCACTTCTCCTTTGAAGGTGTTCATCACAGATGATAGCCTGTGTGTGTCATGTTTGATGTGATCCTTTCCCATCTGCTGACCTAAGTTATTTTGTTCTCGTTGTTGTACATGTGTTTACAATTTTTTATGTAGCCAAATCTGTCAGTCTTTTCCTTTGTGATTTCTTCTGTCACTTCAAAGGAAAAAAAGAAAAAATAATGGTTTCTCCAGATATCTGTCCAGCAAGAACTTCTACTTTCTGCTAAGTTTCCCATTATCTATCATGTTAGCCAGTTCAAATGTATTTTGATCAGGGAGGTATGAAATTGGGGTATTAAATTGATTTTTTCAAAAAAAAATGTTAGTTAAGTATCCTAAATAATGAGCATCAAGTAATTATTTGCTATTCTTTTGAGATCTCTCTTGTTATCTATTATATCCTTAAACACAGTATGCTCATTTCTGAACTATGTTGTCCCATTTATCTACATGCTTATTCAGGGAAGACCTAGCTCTAATTTAATGTTCCCTTTGCAAAATACTAGTTAGTGTTCTTAATCAAGCATGGTGGTGTTAAGTGCATGGGTACCAGAGCCAGACAGCCTAGATTTGAACCACGGCTCAGCAATTTATTAGTCATCATGTGAACTTGGCCAAGTTATCTAACCTCCCTCGGCCTCAGTTTCCTTATTTGTAAAATGAGGATAATAAAGACACGTATTTGTTTTCTATGATGATTAAATGAGTTATTTACTACATGTGAAGCCTTTAGCATAGTGCCTGCCGTATAGTAAGTGCTGAATAAATAGGATCTGTTTTTGCACATACAAATTATACTCATCAAATTCAAAAATCTTATCAAGATTTTTGAGTCGGGTTATCCTCAACCTATAAACTGACTGAAAGAAATAGAAGCCTTTCTGATTTATTATTACTTTCAAGGACAACAATATGCCTCTCCATTCATCATCTTTAATATTCAGTAAAGTTTTACACTTTTGTTTATATTAAATAAGACGTGCAACTCTCTTATAGGAATACTTATTCTTAAATCATTTAGACATCATGTGATTATTTTGACATGGGATAAAGAGCTCTAGTGATTTATAGATATTTGTTTTGCATTCATTGTTTTGCTTTCTTGATGCCTATACATTTTTTTTTCAGATTATTCCTTTTAGTTAGAAGACAATCACAGTATCTTAAAAAAATGACATTTTAATTTTGTTTGCAAATATTAATTCTTCTAGTTTCTTAATATCCCCTTGCCATGACCAGAACTTGAAAAACAACATTGAACATATACAAGAATGGTCGTTTTATTTTCTTACTGATTTAAAAGAGGAAGTTTCTAACAGGAGAAAGGACAATTTGGAACAAGACTTGACATTTGCTTTGTACTAATGGTGTCTCTTACTAGCTTGAAACACAGAACAAATCCCACAATTTCTCTGCACCCTAATTTCTTCATCAACAAGACAAGGTATAAACACTTATCAGCATTACAGGAATAACTGAGACATCATATGTAAAGTGCCTGGCACTCACAACACCCATTACATTTTAATTCCATCAGAGTACATCATTTATCTATTAAGAAAATCTATTTTCCTATTCCTAAATTTCTAATGTTTCTATTACAAATGGATAGTTCTTAAATGTACTTACTTTGTGCTCGCTTCGGCAGCACATATATTAAATGTACTTACTTTGTGATTAAAATCCAACTTGAAAACCATTACAGTTTTATGTCTCCTGGCATTTATGACTTACTTCCAACCCCTAAAAATACACGTGTTTCTTAATTATGCAATAAATATTTGCTGACTATTTTGTTGAATGAATGAGCTCAGTTAATTGAAAAAAAAACTAAAATTTTTTTGTAGGTAATTCATAAGCAGCAGTTCACAGCTGAATACCCCTTTCTTTGTCAAGTCTAGAAAAAGGAACTTGGAAACGTAATAAGTACACATACACACATACATATATACATTTTATATGTATTATTCAGAGACAAAATTTTTCTAAGAGGAAGAAAAGTTTTGTTTACTATGGAAAAAAAAAGACACTTTTTAAAAAATTGTTTTACTTGTATTAACGTACTTGAAAAATTATAACAAATTTTGTTGATCAGGTACTACTAACACAGAGAAAGGATTGAATTGGTCCTTATGGTTATATTTAATTTACATTATGTTTGCTCACTACTAAAGCATTTACACTTTCACCTTGAATTTCATCATATCATATCTTTCCTAAAATAGCTACTGTTCTGGTTACTTTTCTCTTGATGACTTATATATAATACTGGCCAACACGTTAAGACCCAGTTGGGGGGGAAGTGAGAGAAAGGCCATAAAAAGGGAGATTAAAAAAAAAAAAAAAAAACAGAAGAAATAATATAGATGACCAAATTTGGAATCTGTGTATTTTCTTAGTAATAGTAGGTCACCGCACAATATTTCAAAGGGTTCGTTTTTCCTTTGACTACCTGTCATGGAGTACTGAATGTATCAAGCAGTTGCCATGCACTTACTCCTTCCATTCTCACCTCCATTACGAGATACAGGTACTACTCCCTTCATCTGCAGCGGACTGAGGCTCAGAGAGATTAAGTTACTAGCCTGAGGTCACACTGCTGCTTTACACCAACGGAGGCGAGAGTTGAAGCCAGATCTGGCAGACTTCCGGGTCCATATTCATACCTCCCTTCAGAGGGCCTGCATCTGTATGGGGGTCGTGCCCTTGTCTGGAAACAAACACAGTCACAGATCTATCGGCAGCAGCAAAATGAGCCCTGGACACTAAGCTATTTCGGTTTCCCTCACACACAGCATCTCAGACAGATGGGCAGATTTGAAATGTCCATGCTCTATCTCATAAATACAAATTCCGACGTAGTGGCTACCTCCGGGAAGAGAAGGAAGAGGGGCTGGTTGGAGTCAGGGGAGGAACACACAGGGAGATACAAGTTACTGATACTATTCTGGTCCTTAGTTTATATGATGGTTTCACGTGTCATCATTATATTATTATACTCTAGTATGTATCAAGTTTTATATAAAAAATATAATCTTAAACCATTAGACAAAGCAAAAACAAAAATCCTCTGGGCGCATCTCAAAGGTAAAGAACATGAGCCGTCAACGAACAATTCCTTTTCTCTCCACCCCACCTCGTTCTATAGTGACCAAAAGTATCTCAACCAGGCCGAGCACCTGATTCTTTCCTCCTGACAATCACAGCCTCTTGATCCAAAGACCTGAGAGTCACGAGACCAGATTTTTGGAGGAAAGTAATACAAAATGTTTTTGGAAAGTAATACAAAATGTTTTTCTTTAAAAACTAGTCCTCTTTTAATCAAAGTGTCATGAGGCAAAGGAAAAAAAGAATTTGAGAAAACAGCCTGTTTCACTGTCACCAATTCCTAAGGACTGCACCGAAGGGCAAGGACCACGCTGTCTCTCCCTCTTGCATCACCCGCAAGCACCCAGGGCAAGGCCATGCACTTAGTAGGAGGGCCATTGATGTTTTATGCACTTAGTAGGAGGGCCATTGATGTTTATGCATCAATGTATAAATGGATCAGTCAAGTTTCGCATTTCCATGGAAAATTTTAAATGTCACTCTTCTCAAAATTTGACCGTGCTGCTCAACCTCCTAAAAATGTCATCATGAACCACCCACAAACACAATCTTGCATGAATCTCCCCTGTGTTCCCCAGATCCTTTGTGACCTATAGACACAATTGCTGAACATGAGTCATGCTTCTACCACTGTTCCCACACAACTGGTATTTTTAATGCCCCAGCATTTCCTGAAGTCGAACCCTCAGGAAATGGTTTTTGCAATAATGACATCACCTTCCCCATGTTCCCTTCACCCTAGAATCCCAGAATAACCGAACAGGTGTCCAAATACCTAAAATTACCCAAGAAACTCTACAACCTGTCTTCTGTTTCCTATTGAAGCCACGAGGACAACCTCTTATCCTTTGGAGTTTGACAGGAATGCATCCATGAACTAGACACACCCACATTTGTGCGTTATTTATATCTAGATACAGTTTATTCCTAAAACTGGCAAGCGTCTCTACACACCAGAACTCGATCATTATAACATAGTGGTTAAAGTTACAGGCGCCAGGATCCAACAGCCCTGAAGATCAAATTTTGACTCTGACAGTAACTATGTGCTTTCAGGAAACTCATTTAGCCTTTTAGAGCAACACTATTCTCATCTGTAAAACGGGAATGATAGAAGAAACAATGCCCTGGGATGTTGCGAGCATCAAATAATATGACCCTTGTAAACTGCTAATCTCTGGTCTGACTCACAGGAAATGCTCCGTCCTTGCTAATGGTTATTATTGTGTCAAGTTTTCCCAGACCTCAGGCCAGGTCAATGTCTCTCAGACATCATTTCTTGCTTTGTGGTCATTGTGCCCACTCAGGGTCTTCCGGTGTCCAGATACCTTCAGAAACTTACCTGGCTCACCCCATTCTTGAGCACTGCCTGGCCACTGTGTGAGAATCGGAAACCAAGGGAGATGAAAGGGGGAGAAGAGAGCTGATCAAACCACCTAGTCTCACCTGCCCAGGTTCAAAGCAAACAAAGAAGTTGCCACATGAGAGTGGGAGGGGAGCTGTTTACCCAGGGAGGCTCCTTTGAACCCTCCTAATAAGACCACACTTCTTTGGTAAAGAGTATATTTGTCTTACACTTTTTCTTTACAGAGAAACCCAATAGCAAAGATGATGTTGAAAACCTGCCATTCCCACCAGACCATCTGATAAGCTTCCCAAGGGACTTTTTGAGGCTGTCCAAACAGCACGGGACAGAGTAACCTCAAAAGGATGCCCCAGTGTGCAGCCAAAGAGCAACTGCCCTGGAAATCGGATTCAAACAGCTCAGGTGCAAGGGGAGAGAGTACGCAGGGTATATGACCCCAAGCCATCAACCGTGCAGCCCCGCAGGGGAGCACATACGAAGCTTTCCGGGAAGAATTGCTCCGGTGGGGGGCGGGCAGATATGAAGAAAAGGACCCACGGCACTGCCGGGAGACACAGTGGAAGTCAGCACACGCTGGTCCTGGCAACCAGCTCCAGACCAGCTCAGGCTGAGCAAAACCTTTCTCTGCACATGGCATGAAAACAGACTCCTCGGAGGCTCCGGCTCCATGGAGGCTAAGGATCAACAACAAAAAGACACAAACCTCTCTTCTAAATGACATTTCACGGCCATCAAATGTCCATGACAGGCGCTTCAAAGGAGCAGCCCATAGATGTGGGCTGGTGGGAGGCACTCCCAGCAATATAGACACGTTGGCAGTCCCGGAAAGGGGAACACAGCCCCTGGGGTCTCTGTATTTATAAAGGGCAGCATTTCACATAACAAATGTTCCATGCATAATCTTTACTTGGCATAATTTTTTCTGGACCCAATAATGAGTGTTACTCACTGTCCTAACTGAGGTCCTAATAATTGGGAAAATAAAATGGCTAATACTTCTATAAATCCACAAGTAGGATCAGTATGATGGACAAGGAGCCCTCCAATTTACATTAGGAGATTCCCTCTGTGTGACCTTGAGCATGCTGTGCTCTTCAGTTTCCACACCTATAAACCTTTTCTTTAGGGGGACATCTTATGGGTTCTTTGGAATACTCCTACCCTAATTTATTTATTTTTTTCCTTTTAAATTTTTTAGGTGAGGTTTTAGTACACATGCAATAAAGTGTACAAAGAGATATATTTTTCTTTAAATTTTACACTTTTCAGGGAGTGGAAATATGACGGTGGGAAGATGTTGATTCTCTCCTTATATCAGCACTAAAGGACATTTTACAGATGGACAGCTAGATAATCAAAGGTACAGAGAATGTGTCCATTATATCACTCAGAACTCCCAAGTCTTTTCATTAAGATAATAAGCTTCTGCACAGCGAAGGAAACAATCAACAGAACTAAAAGACAACCTTCAGAATAGGAGAAGTTATTTGCAAACGACATATCTGATAACGGGTTAGTTTCCAAAATATATAAAGAGCTTATAAAACTCAGCACCCAAAAACCAAATAATCCAGTTTAAAAAATGGGCAGAAGACATGAGCAGACAGTTCTCCAAAGAAGACAGAGATGGCTAGCTAACAGACACATGAAAAGATGTTAAACAATCACTCATTATCAGGGAAATGTAAATCAAAAACACAATGAGATATCTCCTCACACCTGTCAGAATGGCTTAAATTAGTAACAAACAATAGGAAACAACAGATGTTGGCAAAGATGTGGAGAAACGGGAACCCTCCTACACTGCTGGTGGGAATGCAGGCTGGTGCAGCCAGTCTGGAGAACAGTATGGCGGTTCCTCAAAAAGTTAAAAAATAGAACTACCCTACCATCCAGCAATTGCACTACAAGGGATTTACCCAAAGGACATAAAAACACTGATTTGAAGGGATACGTGCAACCCAATGTTTATATCAGCATTATCAACAATGGCCAAGTTATGGAAAGAGCTCAGATGTCCATCGACTGATGAATGGGTAAAGAAGTTGTGGTGTACACACACACATACACACACACACAATGGAATATTACTTAGCCATCAAAAAGAATGAAATCTTGGGCGCCTGGGTGACTCAGTGGGTTAAGCATCTGCCTTTGGCTCAGGTCATGATCCCAGAGTCCCAGAATTGAGTCCCACATCAGGCTCCCCACTCATCAGAGAGTCTGCCTCTCCCTCTGACCCTCCCCCCTTTCATGCTCTCTCTCTCACTCACTCTCCCTCTCTCTCTCTCAAATAAATAAAATCTTAAAAAAAAAGAATGAAATCTTGTTATTTGCAATGATGTGGATGGAGCTAGAGCATATTATGCTAAGTGAAATAGATCAGAGAAAGACAAATACCATATGATTTCACTCATATGTGGAATTTAAGAAACAAAAGAAATGAACATCGCGGGGGAAAAAGAGAGAGCCAAACCAGAAAACAGACTCTTAATCATAGGAAATAAACTGAGGGTTGCTGGGGTGGGGGGTGAGTGGGGAGGGGGATGGGTTAAATAGGTGAAGGGTATTAAGGGGGGGGGCACTTGTGATGAGCATCAGGTGTTGTATGTAAGTGATGAATCACTAAATCCTACACCTGAAACTAGTACTACACTGTATAGAACTTAAACAAAAACTTTGAAGAAAAAAAATATTTTGAAAGCTTACTATCGAACCTAGAATTGGAAATTTCTCTAATTAAGAAATTAAGAAAAGGAAATTATTCAGAGAAGAAATCAGCTCTTAATGGTTACTTGATAAACAGTTTAGCATTAAAAAATAATCATGCCAATAAATACAATCTTTGTAACTTCATTTTGACTAAAAAAATTATATTGTGTCATGATTTAGTCAATCATCTTTTTTAAATTAATTTTTATTTTTAATTTTTATAAATATCACTTGAGTTCAACTTCTATTATCTTCACAAGAGGGGGACAAAAGCTTGTCTATATATTCAGCCTAATAATTGTTCATATATATTTATGTATTATGACTGAAGTCCTCTTAAATCAACTTCTCTGTGGCAAGCAATGATTGTTCTTTAAGTCTCATGGATTCTCTTCTGAGTCCATTTCTGTTTAAAATCCCCTTAACTTTTCCTCATTAAAATATTAGACTAAAAAAAAAAAGAAAAAGAACTCCTAAGTCCTGGTTCACAATGGCCAGTCCAATGTTTAGTCTCAGAGCATCCTGTAGTGATCTCAGGGGCAGCTCTCCCTGATGGGGACAGCCTTGCTTAAATTAGGGATAAGAGTGGATAGAAGTACTAGTCTGAAAAGAGATTTTTTAGGTCACAAGCAAATGCCCTAAAAAGATAAGTACCAACATGTCTGGGAAATTATGATTCCCTTTGACCTTCAAGATCTACCATAATTCAATAGCTATTATTATTGGGTGCTTATTGTTTGCTAAGCATGCACAGAGTTTAACATGGATTATCTCATCTAATCCTCAAAATAACCTATGAGATAGATACTCATTTTACAGAAGAGGAACCTGAGGTTCAGGGAGATTAAGCTACTTTCCCCAAGTCATGGATGGAGAGTGGCAGAGCTGGGATTTGAATCCAGGTCCACAGATTTTACCACGACATTATTTGGTTTTCCACAAAGCCACTTCCACCTTACTCTACAACCAAGGCACCGCCACGCCCTGGGAAAATGCTGACTACCCCAGCCAGATTGCGTGCTTCGCTTCTGTCTCTGTTGCTTTGGCCTCTAGCTTGGCATGTCTTACCCTCCACTCTGCTATCCAAATCAATCCTTCAAGACTTAATCAAATACCTTCCCCCAGCCATCCTCTCCTCTGAATCCATGTAAAAAGTTGCCAGTCGACTCCTCTGTCATTTTTTAAAAATGTGTATGTTATTCATTCAATAACATTCACATTTATTGTTTTCACCTCAAATAATTGTCAACTAGTAGAGGACAGAAACTATGTTGTCTTCTTTTTCTTTTTCTTTTTCTGTTTTTTTTTTTGTATCTCCCAAATTATCAATCATGTTCCAAAATTTTAAATCAAATAATGGGGTTCAGTATGATGGATACGAAAATCATATAACATTAGAGCCATATCTTGTATTTGTTGGCTAAATTTTCCTCTTCATTTATTTCCCAAGCATTTGACCCACTTTTCCCCAGAACAAATCATCTTTAAAAGTTCTTTCCCTCCTAAGACCGTAACATTCCGTCTTGCACCTTTTCCATGCTGAGACATTATGCGTGTGTGAAAAACATATGTCGACAAAGCGAGGGACGTAGGAGAATAGCCCATTACACTTTGCAGCCAGGATGGCACTGCTCGCATGCTAAGCAGCAAACCTCTCTGGTCAGTGAGCACCTTTCTCAGGCTGCGCTCAACCTGCTGTGCAGACAACTTAGGGAGAGAAGATTTTAATTGCATTCATAAAGTAATACCTACTCCCTCTTCCCTTTGGATTGCTTGCTTCTAGTCTGAAATTACTGAACAGGTTCTGCAGGTTTTTCTTACCATTTGCCCAGCTTGAATCAAGAAGGGAGAGTCCAAGGTTCACCCAACTGTAAACAGTCCTTCCCAGGTCAAACCAGAGAGTCTGCACAGGAGTGGGGGGCAGAGGGAGGAAGGTTTCTGGATGTAATCTATGACAGAAACATACTAAGTGTGTACCGTCCTCCAGGTCTGAACAGAGGAAAAAGTGAAGATTTCGTGGAGAATAGTGGCCAAATTGATTTCATTCGGTTTTTTGGCAAAGCATGAAGGTCAACTTTTTCAAAATAATTGGACTCCTGACCTTTGCTTTAGCCACGGCCACAACCCTAAAACATTCTCTATCGTATGTAAACATTATTTGGAAGTAGCGAAGAGCCCTAGCACAGCCTAGGAAGCTGGATATTGACAAAAGAAAGTTAAGGAAGTCAGTGAGCTGGGCAGGGTTGGTAGCCTTGAAATAAACACCTGAGACTGAGCTCCAAATTCTCGGCTCTGATACATTCAATTCACTCACATGTCCTGGGCACTACTTTGCCCCAGGCTCGTGGACAACACTGGACAAGTTCAGACTCTAGTCTCTAGGAGCCTGCAGTCTGGGTACAGGCATAAACATGGACAGAGCCACCATAACACAATGAGGCCAGGCAAACACAGAAGGCAGGCAGCAGGAAAAAACTTCTATGTTTTCAATTTTAAAAAACACTACTCACCCATTATGGGTCTTCATTTGGGTTCGTTTTGGGTTTTTTAAGCCTACATACCTAAACTTCAGGCTCATTTTTTTCCTTTCCCTGGCCATAAGACAGGAGTCCAAGCACATCACCAACTGGACCTCGCTTTCCTCATCTGTAAAATTAGAGTGCTGGTGTAGCCCTGGGGTTAGTAAATAACAGCCTGAGGGCAAATCCAGCTCCAACCTGTTTTGTTAATAGCTTTTATTAGAACACACCCACACCCATTCATTTACATATTGTCTATGGCTGCTTTCATTCTACAGCAGCAGCCGAGCAGTTGTGACATAAGGTTCACAAAGCCTAAATAAAATATGTACTATCTTAGCCCTTCAGAGAAATGTTACCTGACCCTTGGCATAAACCATCTCTAAGGTCTCGTCCAGTGGTTCACAACATTGTATGTCGACGGATAAAAGCTTTGAAAGCTAAAAATAACCACACAAATGTAAAAAATGAATCAAAAGATGCATGCTCATTCCAGGAAGATAGTAATTCCACATGTTTATTTTCATCAATAGCAAACATTTATTCCAATGGGTCTCAACTCTGGATTCACATTAGAATCAACAGGAGTGGGGTTTTTTTGTTTGTTTGTTTTTTGTTTTTTGGTAATGTCATTGCCCAGGACTCAGTGTCTAGACTTTCCGATTTAGTTGGCATGGAATAAGGACCTGGTACCAGCATTTTTTTTAAGTTTTATTTATTTATTTGAGGGGGGCAGCAAAGAGGGAGAGAATCTCAAGAAGACTCCCTTCTGAGCGCGGAGCCCGACATGGAGCTTGATCTCCCAACCCATGAGATCATGACCTGAGCCGAAATCACGAGTCAGACGCTTAACCAACTGAGCCGCGCAGGTGCCCCTACTATCAGCATTTTTAAAGGCTCTCCAAAAAAATGTGAATACGCACTCAAGGTTAAAAAAACACTGATTTATCCAAAGCCTGCACACAATACTATGATGCGTTTTGAGAATATAAGAAGTCATAGTTCTTCAAGTAATTTTCAATCAGGTTGTATGAGCTTGACATATGAAATGATGAATGAAAGACCTATAACATTGCTATGTATCAAGCAGGCAATATAGGTGAGTGGTCCCCAGACTGAGATCTGCAGACTTTTGCAGAGCTGACCTGCATAAGAATTGTCTTAGGTACTTGTTAAATACACAGGTTTGGGGGCCCCAGTCCTAGAGATTCAGATTTTGATATATCTGGGGAAAGATCTAGGCATCAGTATTTTAAAAGCTACAGTGCTGATTCCAACTAGTAGCCAGGTTTGGGAATCATACTCTAGACAAACTGTGATGGAGGGATTCAGAATGAAATACAGAAATCCTAAAGCTCAGCCCCACATCTTTTTACTCTTTGACTCTCCAAGGCTAACCCAACACCTGGAATTTAGTAGGTGTCTGGTAAATGTTTGATAAATAGAAATGAATTTAGGGAGTGACCAGGGAGTGTTTTGGTGGACAGAGACACCAGACTTAGGGATATAAGCTTTACCTTGAAAGAGACAAGACTCATGTTCTATATATATTTAACAACCATCAACTGCAACCTTCCCCACCTACCCCACACTCCTGTACGCACTCCTAATCTGACCAAAAGATCATTACTTTGTAATCACCAAGCCGCGGAAGCTCCCTTATTCAGACTGAAGTTCACATGATTGCTTAAACCTTTCTTCTGCGAATAGATCTTTTACGCCAACTGGGAAGGGTTACTACCCCATAAACCTACCTTCTGTCACTAGCTTTGACTGTTGACACTGGCAGTGATTAGACAGGGTTGAGCAAAGGGTATTTTTGCAATCTGTAGGTAAAAGTATGGAACATAAATAAACACCGCATCTCATTACAAAGTCCTGAATGTGCAAAACATATTGGTCCAAATGTCGCGATTAGATAAGCACCTGCCACACCCATGAACTTCAAAGGGAAATTAAAGCCAAGTGTGGGCCCAGATGCGCCTTGCCCTGACATTTAAGCAAGTCAGATGACCTCTATTTTCACATTAAATTAATTTCTGAAACAGCCTACATGATCGTTGTTGTTCCAGACTAGTAATAATCCTCCCCCCAGTGGCCTCCCCCCAAACACACTGTGAAATATTCTCCACCTACAATTTCTAGGGTTTCATGTGAGTCTTTGGCCACACCCTGAACATGTTCTTTTTAAATGAGCCAGTGACAGCCTCCCCCTCTCCCACAGAAGAGAATAAGGTATGATGTTGATGCACAAAGATGCGTGTGTTTTGTGTGGGGGCAAATAATTACTAACGTGACCGGAATAAAAACTAAGGTGGACCCTGGAGGATTGAGGTAATGGGCAGGGAATCTCTAAGGAAGAGAGCGCTGAAAGCCTCCCTTTCTCAATCTGTGACATTCCACTGGCACACTGCCCACATGCCACAACATCACATGCAGCTCTACACATCAGCGGTTCGAGGTGAGAGGCTGTTTGTAACATGAGGAAGGGTCACACTCAGAAAATTTTTATGCCAACGTGAAGCTATGATGACAAAGCAGAGCCCAAAGTAATGATTCATCCCTTTAGGTGCCCCCCCCCCAACTCTGGTCAGGGTACAACTCAGGCATAGGTGTAGGGAATGATAAGCTACGTGGAATGGGGTCAAGGACCTAGGAAGAACTCCTCTGTTCAAGTATGTCCTACCGCTTCCGTGTTAAAGGCCCTGGAATCCCATCATGAGAACCCAGTCCTTTATGCCCTTTACTGTCAGAGGCATGTGCCACAGAGAGGATATGAGGCTGGGGGACTGCGGTGGGCAAAGGGAGCCAGGGATGAAGGAGGCCCCACAGAGGGCCTGGAAGGTCTCTCCAGCAATCCAAAGTTCAGATGGTAAAGAAAATGAAAGTAAGTGAGCTCCCGTCTAAAACGAGCTGATTTCTCCCTCCCTCGCCAGCACCGGCTGAACCTGTGGACATGGAACCCTGGGTGGAGAGCTGGCTAGTCATTGACCACCAAGCCCACCAATGCCTAGAAGCAACAACTGCAGTAGAAGGCAGCTCGAGCTCCCAGGAGAAGCACAGGCAGAACAGAGGGAGCAAGTCCACTGGAAAGGATTAGAAGTGTTTGGGGGTTTTTTGGTTTTTTGGTTTTGGTTTTGTTTTTGTTTGCCATTTTCTGAGGCCGCTCCTATCGTGTAATGCCACGCAGGGCCATGAAGAGAACTACAGTCGGCATGCTCACTGAGGTGCCAGGATAGTGGGAACTTGTGAAGCCCGGATCACAAATAGCCACTCCAGGTTGCCACGTGGGCGAGTGGTTATTCAGAAGCAAAGGTAGAAGAAGAATAGTAAGTGTCTCAACAATTCTGACATCTGTGTCATTAAAGATCTCCAGTTGATGAAAGTTCTAAGTAACATTCCACAGAGGGCAAGTGTCTCCCACAGTTCACATAGACCCAGAAGAGCTGGTACTCAGCAAGAGACAATAAAATTAATTACCTAGAGGAACACGAGAAACATTGCATAGACCACGGTGTATCGTGTATGTTAAACACCGACCTCTTGGATGATCTTTTTTCTGTCAGATATTTGTGAGATAGGTCATACTCCAAATCGTTAACATTTTAGTATGAGGGAGCTTCTTTCTAGTAATAGACTGGGCCCAGGACTGAGGTTCCATGATTTAGTGGAAGTGACACAGGATACCAATCAAGGAAAAGTCAGAGAGAAGGGAAGTTCTGTCTGTAAGCCCGGTCCGCAATGAAGTAGAACTCTGAAGCATTTGCCATGAAGGCTACAGATATTTAATGCGCACCAGCAACCAGACAGTATACTCGGCACTTAGGAGGATATAAAGTTGCTTTAACATACTGATGCCACCCTCGACTAGCTCAAAATACAGTGGGAGAAATGGCATAGATAGCACCAAGCTACATGACAAAATTTGAAAGTGTCACGAATTGACACAAGGACCCATAGCATCGGCGGATTCTCGGGCCCCACAAAGAACTTCCAGAATCATAATATGCATTTTACCAAAACTCCCAAGGTGGTTGGTATGCACATTTGAGACACACTGCTCCAAACAAAAGCAGGTAGGACTTCAGGGGAAGGGACTATCACTCATTTCAGAAACCAATGACATGTTCATGGGGCCTTCCTGCTCCCTTGCAAGGGAGCTTCAAACATTGCTGAGCTTTCACTATGGGATAAGTGAGAGCAGAGGAAAAGGAAGCCAAAGTTCAGGAGAGAAAGACTCCACAGATTTCGCAGATTTGCTTGGGGGATGGCAGAGAGACAAGTTTTGAAGGCATTTAAGATACTGGTATGATGGTCATAGACAAAACTTCGGGAGACGTAGGTGTGGGCTGACTGCAGAGTCCCATAGTAACCCTAAATTCTGATTTCATAAGACACAAAGGGGTACAAGCAGAGGGGGATGGGGAAGATTAAGATGGCAGTACAGACTCTCTTTAACCTCTCCTCAGTAGAGTGACTGGAACCTCTGAGCCACCCCCAGTCCCTTCTCCTGTCAGAATCCATGGGAGGCTCATACTTTATCTTTACCCGTATGGTCTTAACAAAGAGGAGACCCAGGCAGCCAGAGCGCTAGGGGTCCAGGAAGGACTCCAACCCCAGTGAGGAATGAGAGTGCACCTCACAAGCCACACGGAAACTCATCAACATGCACAGAGAACTCAGGCGAACGTCAGTGGGGACCTCAGCTCGGAGGACACGTGTTCTGGGCCTTACCCAGTGCTACCGACCAGCAGCTCAGGGTGCGAGGCACCATCACTGTCTTTGGTTCGGATGCACGGAGCCCAGGCACCTGCCCTGCGGGCAGCATACCTGGGGACTGCAGGCTCCCTACCCCACTTCTCTCTCGTCAGCCCTCTGCTATGACTGGACTCTCTCCCATCACTAAAAGCTAACCTATAAGAGCACTTACGATGTACCAGGCACAGATCTGAGGGCTTTCTGTACTATGTCATTAACATCTACAACCACCCCATGATTTAAGGACAGTTGCTGCCCCCGGTTCACAGCTAAGAAAACAGCTACAGAGAGATCTAACAGCTTGACTAAGGTCACTCTGCTCGTAAGAGGTGATGTTGGCATTTCCCTCTATGTATTTGACCCCAGAGGCCACACTCCTAAGCAGATATCTCTCCAGGAGGCTTCCTTATCAGCTTACTCTGAGGCTGGGAGAAATAGTTCCAGAAAACCCCCCACCTGACCCATGAGTAGCGACCATTCTGTGCTACATGGATGCCCCGTGCCAACCATTATGGCTGCTGGAGCTAAGCCTGCTTCCCACCTCACACATCATGACTGCAGTTTCCGGGGCTGCCTCTAGATCAGGACATCTTTTCAGCCCTCATTAGGTTTCATGGTTGTGTCTGTCAGGAAACTGGAGAGTGTATTCTAGGAAGTATTTGAAATTATAAGAAATTTTTCTGGATCTAGAGTAATAGATGTGTCCGTGAAGGAAGGTTCTCGAAGGTGGGTGAACCAGGACATGGAAGAACAGAATTGGATGGTATGCTTGCACAAGACAACCTAGGGGACCAGAGGGGCCTGAAGAAGGAAGGGACCCCAGAGCAAATGGAACTGACAGCCCGAAGGTTACACTTGGACCCTGGATGTGGAGATGCGTCCGTCTGCCGCTTTCAGACAAGGGGGAGAAACCAAAGTGGCAAGAAGAGGTAGGAAGACAACAGGGGTGAAGCAAAGTTAATTAATTCATTTATTTGTCCATTCTTTCATTCTGCAAATATTTATGGAGCACCTACTATGTGATCCCTTTCCTGTTAAATGATGGATCTCTGACTTCAGGAAGCTTATGAGCTAGTCGGGGACCCAGAAAATGAGCAAAGCAACGGGTCTCTTTCTTCCTTTTTATATATTACAGCAGTAGACGGGGGGGGAGTTCTATAAGAACACAGTAGAGGAAAGAACCTTCTGTTAGGGTTTCAGGAAAGCTGTCTCTGAGTTGGTGACTTTTAAAAAGAGACCCGCAAAAATGGGAAGGAATCTGTATGCAAAACGTAGGGGGAGAAGGTGAGGGAGAAAGCTTCAGGGAGAAAGGGGATATTGATTCTCTAGGGACGGCGGTAAGAATGAGAAGGGAGAGGAAGCAGCAGTTGCTCGGGTTGCCTGGACGACCTCTGACTGAGCAGTGTCTGCAGACTGGCGTGGGTGTGAAGGGGAGAGTCTGCGGTAGGAAGTGGGAACGGGACGGTAGGTGAGCAATTTGTGTTAGCTGGAGCAGGGGAGGATGAGCTGGGTTTTGCTATTTCAGGCCATAGGTATAGGCGACTTTCAGTTTCCATTCAAGCCAGCCTTGTTCCAGAAACGCCAAAATCACGACGTGGACTGATTCATCTCTAGCTGGCTCCTTACCAAATTCCCCACAGTGACTATTTGACACCATTTCCTTAGGCCTCTGCCTCCCTGTCCCCCTCCCTCCCTGCCAGATGACTTTGTCTCCTTCTACTCTGACACGGAGGCCACCAGATAAAGGACCCTTCCTCTTCTCTCTGTTCCGTCTCCCTCTTCCCCTACATCTTCACCCTCCTGGTTTTGGAGAGGAATGCCTTCTTCATTCCAAACGTGACTCCACCTAACCACGTGATCCCTCTCTTTTTCCGCTCTTCCATAAACATTTCCTATCAATCAGGCTCTCTCTTATTTATTTACTTTCTTTCTCATTTACCCCCGTTTATTCCTAAGTCAACAGTTTACGCAAGTCTCCCCTCTCCTGAAGGCTTCTCACTCAGTCTTGCTTATCGTTCCTGCCAACCTCCAACTCTCTGGAACTTTACATGGGGACCTCTCGGCTAGGTCACTGATTTCACCTCCGAGTGACCCCCCTCAGCCCTCAGCTCTTGTCATGTGGCTTCTCCACCGGCCGTGTGCATTTGCCCTGCTGCATACTCTGCACCTGCCAGGTTCCCGGACCTTGCATCCCTCCCCCTGAGCCCCACCTGAAGAGCAGCCCTGTGCCAATCTATAGAGCCACCTCTAGTCAGGCATGGGAGACATAAAGGTAACTCACCTCACCCTCTGAGATATAGCATTAGCTAACAATTCCCACTGCTCCAGGTTCAAGTACATCTCTATGCGAGACCATCTCGAATGTCCCAATATGAGCCCAGTGTAGGCTCCCGCACTGATTTCATATTCATTCATCCTATTTATCGGGCATTTATTATGTGCCAGGCTCTGTGGTACATACCTCCCACACATGATCTCACACTCCTCACGGCACCCCTGCACTGGAGAACCCCACACAGTCAGTAGACCGCATTACAGAGGGTTTGGGCAATTTGCCCAAGGTCACACAGCCAATAGATGGTGGAACCAGGAATCAAGTCAGGCCTTCTGACTCTAGAGGCTGTGCTTGATAAAGTTGCAACTTTTGGGCACCTGGGTGGCTCAGTCGGTTAGGCGTCTGTCTGCCTTTGGCTCTGGTCATGATCCCAGGGTCCTGAGATGGAGTCCCACATCAAGTTCCCTGCTCGCCGGGGAGTCTGCTTCTCCCTTTGCCCCTCTCCCCTTCTTATTCTCTATCTTTCTCTCTCTTTAAAAAAAAGTTATAACTTTCAACAGAAGAGAGACGGGCGGCGTGTGTGTGTGTGTGTGTGTGTGTGTATGTGTGTGTGTGGTAGGGTGGGGTGATGGTGGGAGAACTTTCTGCAATCCTGCTACTCCTGCCAGGTTTTCTGGTCCTGATCAGCGGCTGCCAGACTGCCAGGAGCTGTGATTAGCCCTCACTCCTGTGTCCCCATCATTGGGCCTGCAGGAACTTGCCCTTCCTTCCCGCTCTCAGCCTTCTGATGTTGACAGCTGTACTGGAAAATCACATGCTACCTGCTGCCCTGCTTCCCAGACACGATCGTACGTGCTGCTCTGGGCTTCCTGCCCGCTCTGGCCCATGCCTGCCCCGACAGAGGGGGTGGGCCTGCTTCCAGGCCAGGGCCCTTCTCGGCCTGTTTTCCCTCTGTGCATGTGACCTGAGCGTTCTCTGTGCAGCCACTTCTGCAAGGAGCCTTTCCCCGGCTCTCCACGACAGAGCTCACACTTCAGACCCTGCTACGTTCCTTTAATTCTTGGTTTATGTCCTCCCCCGGGCTCTTTTCTCAGCCTACGTTACATTAAGATAATGTCTTACTTGCCTTGTTAGCCTCTTCTAATACAAAATTTCCTTTTTTTCTTTTTTTTTCAAATTAGATCTCTGTATTGAGTTAAGTAATTAGAACACACTCCTTCAAAACCAGGATGGTATGGAAAAGCTCAAATTAGTAAATTTGTTGGTGAAAATGAATGGAAAGAGAAATCTACGAAGAGAACAAAAACAATGATTATCAGCACAACAATGGCCAATAACTAGTATTTTCAAAGTGTTTGGCAGCTTACAAACACCAGACTCCCTGGGTCCTCGCTATCCCAAAAGATGAGTTCTGTGCTGAAAACCACACAACAAGTATAACGGTGGTAAGACTCAACTCCCAGCCTCTGACTTCAAATCCAATCATCTCCCTAAAATGTTCGTTAAAGAAAAATCTTCTGTCTCATCAGCCACCTCATCTGGACCATTTGAAAACCTCAAGCAGAAATTCCCCAGGTCAGATTATGTGTTCTCCAGGAGCAAGCATCTTCAAACAGAAACCCAAAACAATGAAAACCAGGTACCAATGACTTCTGGTTTCTCTTCAGTGGTAGCGAGTCTTTGTTCTTTCTCCTTCTTCTGTGTGAAAAAAAATGATAACCCTCAAGTGCAGTTGTGGGCTTTCCAAGGGCAGAGCAAAGAGACACGAGCTGAGGAAATGAAACTTTGAGGAATGACATTCTCCTTCCTCCCCTGTAACAATGCTTAGTACACACTCATGTTCTTACATCTTATTTCACTGAATTTAAACTCAACAAGACCATAAAAGGCCAGTTTTGTATTTAGTCCTTTTATCCTCCTGCAGCTGCTCTCGCAAAACTAAATAGGCAGGGCACCAATTCTTTATAAATCTTGTTTCCAACAGAAGAATAGAGTATGCCCTTCTTTCAAAATGATGAGACAACTTTGGCGGGGTGGGGGGGGAATCAGCGTAGTTCTCCTCAATATAAGAAGTCTGTAGGCCAAATGGTCTTCCCTTTCTGGTCTTAAAATCATGTTTGTAGAAATAGTGTGGTATAGATAGCAATGTATTGAAGTGAGAAATTTTCTGTCTGCTGAAGAAGCTAGACTCCCAGCCAGCTGACTTGCTGCCCTTCTGATTTGTCTCCCCCTCCTATGGCTGGTGTTTACCCACCTGTCAGGTCTGCACTCAAATATCACTTCCCAGGAGACACCTCCTAAAACTGCTCCTCTATCACTTTCTGTCCTTCCCTTTATTTTATTTATTAATAGTATTTATCACTATCTGACATTGTATTTTTACCTGTTTACTTCTTTACTGTCTTTTTCTTCCTACTAGAAGATAAGACCTTTATGTGAATTTGTCTTAGTTATTGCTATTTTCCCAGAAACCAGCATCCTGAACTCATTTTCCTGAATAAACATCCAGGATGCCACTCGCAAAAACAGTTCTGTTATATTTTTTCCCTCATGGTGGAGAAACGAGGATTTGGGGATAACATTAAAGATAAATAGGACACCAAAGTTTACTCATTGATAAGGATTTTTTCACTTCCAATAATGCAGAGACGGGTCTCCTCCCTCAGAATTTTTCTGTTTTCTCCGCATTGCAAACACAAGCACAATATTTGGGTGAGAAAGAAAAGTCCAATAAGTCTGCATCTTATCTCAAATGTCAAAGAAAGAAAGTAGAACAAAGAAGCAGTTGTTCCAGATTTTTTAGAGGGATTCTAATAAGCTCAGTGGCTCACACCCACTCTATGGGCTTCTTTCTAATGGTTCACTTTGGTTTGTAAAACTTGTTCTTTTCAGAGCCGAGAAAGAAGGAAAGATACATTTATTCATTCAGCCAAAAGCTCAACTGTCACATTTCAGAGAGATTGCCCTCATCACAGCGTCTAAAGGAATCCCTCCACCTTTCTATCACTTCTTAGCCCATTACACTCCATTAACTTCTTCATAGTATTTATCTCTATCTAAAATTATATTTTTATTCATGTTTTACATGTTCATTGTCTCATTCTTCCTGGTGGAATATCAGCCCCATGAGACCAAGAGTGGGCCTGACTGGCCCACTGAGACTCCTCTAGAACCTGAGTTCTCGACATGTGGAAAAACCTCAACAAGCATCTGCTGAATAAACGAAAGAAGGAAATTGCATTAGCTCCATGAAGTCTTCCTTGACAAACCTTCCCTGGCCAACTTTGACATTCTCACTTTTCTGAATATTCTTTGCACTTATCAGCTCTTCCCCATCACCAGGACTTCGTTCGCTAAGTTTCTCTTCCCTGATGGTTGTATAGTCCCCCTGAGTCCTTGGCTGCTTTATTCTACCCAAGTGACATTAACACCAGCTTGTTTGAGATTACTTCATGCACTTGGATTTTGTTTCACCAACCAACAGAGTAAGTTCCCCATGGGGAAGGCCTATGCCTTAGGCTAAGGAATAGAGAAGGAGGAGAAGGTTTGCGAGAGAATGATATTGAAATGAGTGTCTAAGATACAAAGTTTTATATTTCCCTAGTAGATGCAGGTAGAGATGTCCCCTAGGCAGTTTATGTGTATGGATCTGACATCAGAAGAGAAATCTAAGCTGAAACTGTGTGTTTGTGATGTGCCAACATACATTCAGTATGACTCAGTAGTTGAGTGCACAAGCTCACTTAGGGAGACTATAGAGATTGAGAAGATGAGCAATGAAGGGCACAGCCATGGTGTTACTGCCACTTGAGGGGCAGGTAGGGAAGACTGAGAAGCCACCATGTCAGTGGTAGGAAAGGAAGCATGAGAGTTTATCCCGGTGGGTGCCAAAAGAGTTGACTCTTCAAGATGACAGACAATGGTCAATGGTGGCAAATGTCACCAAAAATCCAAAAACAGACTAGAAAATGGCCACTGGATTTGGCAGTTGAGCTTTGCCATAGCCATTTCCCCTGAGGAATGAGAACAGAAGCCTGACTGGGAGGGACAGAGAATGGACTTCACTGGAAGATGAGTAATTAAGGAAAGTGAGTTAAGACAGTGCCCTTGACAAGCTTAGCTTTGAAGACGAGGAGAATGATCGGTTGGTACCTAAAAAAAAAGAACTTCTGTGGAAAATGAATTGAGGTTTGTTATTCAAAAGTAGATTTTAAGTTGTGCATTCAAAATGTGTATAATTTATTGTATGCCAATTACACCTCAGTGAAGTGGTATTTTTTAAAAAGCATGTTTTTTTTTAATTTTATTATGTTATGTTAGTCACCATACAGTACATCATTAGTTTTTGATGTAGTGTTCCATGATTCATTGTTTGCAAATTTTACAAAATATCAGTATCTTCTGAGTTGAGAATCAAATTTTAAATTCATGATAACATATTAAGGTATTTCCTGATATATAAATGCGAAAAGCCAAGATAAAAGGAAAAGCCCAGATATATGTAAACTAATACAGCCGTAAGCAAAGAAGAAGAAGAAAATCAATAGTAACAGAAGCACTTTTATTCTTATGGTAGGAAGAAAGAAGGCATTATGAGCTCGAATATAGATCACCATAGAAAAAGGACTATAATTATGGTTATAGTTTGTAGATTATTGTAGACTTATCGAAGAGGCTAGACACTGGGCTAGATTCTGATCCAAATTAAGACAAATAAAAGGTAAATTAAGACCTCCAGCAAAGTCTCCAAGAGTCTCCTGAGCACTTTCATCAAAACTTTATTGAGTGTCATAATAAAAAAATGTATAGGAGTATATTGAGTACAGAAGGTAGAATAACATCTAAATTAAATATTTGTCCTTTCCCAAAGATTCAGCAATTGTCCTACCGATGTAGGACAAAAATTGAAGGTAATAAAATGCCAAGGTTTAAATAATCACTCAGTAGTCAGTAAACTCAAAGATGAGACAAGTAGACAAAACTAAAGAGGAATATGAACTCAGTGGGTGCTGTTTATTTAGAGTGTAGTCATCTAGAATTTTCTCTATAGCATTTTCACATGGAATAGAAAAAAAAAAATGACAAACAGAAAGCCAATAGACCAAATCCTAATGTACACAGGGCTTTATATTTTCTCCAAGCGTACTTTTCCTCATTGGATCCTTAAAATAATTCAGTGTTAGGCAGTATGCCAGAGTCTTCCCCACACTACCCCCCAAGTGATATTTATCTTTGTGTTTTCACACAAACAGACCCTGAGAGGTAATAAGTTTTTCCTTTGACCTGTCTTGTTTTCTACAAATTATCCAGAGAAACAGATTTATCAGTGACTGAACATGGAATAGAGTACACAGGGGAAATTGGAGAAGAGGCATTTTATATCCACTGAAATATGTATAGTCACCTTATTAATTACCAAAAAAATATCTCAGCACTAAAGATAAGTGACATGGTTACCAACTTACTAATTAGAGAACTCGACAGGAGGCTAAGTGATGTGACCATCTCATTCCAGATTGCAATTCACAATTAGAAAAGCAACTTCCAGTACCTGCCACAGAATTAGTAGAGAGTCATTATAAGCCGTTCTACACCCCTGTGACCTCAAAGCATACAGTGGGAAGTGACGGTCTAAAAGCATGATGATTCACAAGACGTGACAAGATACTCAGCATCAATTTCGTATCGAATGTACTTACATCTTCAGTTATTCATCACTCTTCCCATTTCCCCAACTCAGTCCTGTTTCTCCCCCCAAAACAGTAGCTAGTATTTATAGTTTTGTGATGTACTAACCATTGTTCGAAGCACTTTTCATGTACTAGTCACTGAATTATCCCAACAGCTCTATGAATAGGTGCTATTTTTTTGCATATTCATTTACAGATGAAATGGCCATGACACAAATAGATTAGGTAATGTACCCAGTTGGCACATGGCTGGTGAGTGTGAGAGCAGACTTTCAAGCCCAAGCCATCTGGAATCAGAGCCTTTGTTCTCTGTTCTTGTAGCCAGTAGGCTAGACCGTCTCTATTTTTATTTCAGATCAGAATCACCTCTTTTCTGCAATATTACAACAGCTTCTTAACTGTTAAATTTACCATTTATTTACCATTAAATTTGCCTCTTTTCACACAATTCTCTTACTATAAAAATAATAGATGACCACACTTTCTAGGTAAAAGAATAAAATAGCATGAATAAGACAAAATTCCATTTGGCCACCAGCTGCCCTCCCAAGTTTCTCCCTAAGTTCTTGTGTGTCTCCTCCTAGATGTTTTTCTGCATATGTATGTGCCTTTAACAATATGCAGTAATGTTTAATGGAATTTTTTTAATAAATCTGCAAATTGTATTTTTTTATTCATCTCTATATCTTCAAGAGCATTCTAAACCAAAACACTGTGACCTTTACAAGAAAAACACATTCCCTTTCTTGGAAAACTACCCCCATTCCAAAATAAAGATATCATAACCTTATTGAAGGGTTTTAGTATTATTTTATCTATTTATTTATTTTTTCTTTTAAGTAGGCTCCACACCCAGTGTGGAGCCCAACACAGGGCCTGAACTCATGACCCTGAGATCAAGACCTGAGCTGAGATCAAGAGTCAGACACTTAACCAACTGAGGCACCCAGGTGCCCCAGTATCATTTTAGTAATCAATGGAATCAAGGAAAGTCCTCCAAAGGGGAAGACCAGAAAAAAAAAAAAAATTAAAGGAGTAACAAGTTGAATGGTACATACTCAGAAGGATGAAGAGGACCGTTTTATAGTAGCTAATACATAGGTGAAACAATCCATGGGTTTTTCCATGCAGTGAGGCCAGATTCATTTTTTGATAAAGTCTGTGTAGATCACCAGAACCTTCTGTTTCCTTGTGCATCTCATTGTTGTAGCAACCTGGCACATTGGAATAAGATTATAGTTCCACTCACTGATCTAAAGTTTTCATGGCTTGAATATGTTTACCTCCCAACTTGTGTGCTATTTCTCAAGTGTAAGATCATGAAGACTGGAGTTACATCTCTCTCATTTCCTGCTGCCTATGGCATGCAGTTGGAGCTCTACAGATATTTATCTGAATGAGAGAACGAAGCCAAAGATGTATGGCTAATTCTGATGATCAGGGTTCCATGAATTCTAGATTTGATTTTTTTTCAAGCCCTAGAAAACAGGATGATTTGATCACCCTGGCCATGGCACATTGATCTAAACAGTTATAGATCCACAGCAGACATTAATAACAACTCATCTAAATAATACTCTCTGTGGCACAGTAGAAAGAGCATATGCTTTAGAGTCAGTCACCTGAGTTCAAAAACATCTCCACAGTATGCATGCTGTGTGACCTCCATCAATTTTCTTAACTTCTCTTCAGTTTCCTGAGATAAAACTTCTAGGATTTAGCGAGGACTAGATGAAAAATAACATGTGTTAAAGCATCTAATGACATGTAGGACATTGAGTAAGTGTTGGGTAAATGTCACCCTGCACCTATTTCTCCTTCCACCCATTCACTGCCCCCTTATTAATAATAAGACTTGGAGTTCATTTACCCTGATAAACATTCCTCTTCTCTCGTTTCCATTTGTGGCAATCAGGCGATGACTTTTTTTTTTTTCCTCTTCCAGGGCTGACCTCCTGTTTTGTTGGAATCAGTCCCAGGGTTCGGGCTCTAGAGATTGCTTTGGACTGTGAAGCATTGAGTCAATTCCAAGCGCTGTAGCACATAATGGCTCTGGACTTTGGGAAAAAAAAATCCAAATTATTTTAGCTATTTTATGGAGTGAAATATATATCCAGAAGTTTATAATAGGGTTACAAATACAGTGTTCTAAAACCCCCAAATCATCCAAAAATTATTTAACTCCTCATAGAAATAAGTTGCTATGTTGAGTATTAAAACAGACACCTTACTCTGGGGCCTAAAGTTTTCTCCAAAAGTCCCACAATTCTAATTTCAAAACTGAATATGATTCAAATAGTGAAAGATAGAATCTTTAACTTTCACCAGATTTAGATTTTCACCCTGTGATACTCTTTGTCCAACTCCCACCATTTCTGCTACTTCAAATTCTTTGGGATCTACCTAAAAGCCCCGTATTTACAGAGTCTTAGAGTCTCAGAAACACTTGCATTTATTCTCTCAGGTACACACCCTAACAAGTCATCTCAGGGCTTTAAGAAGAATTTAAGGAGACTCAGCTGACCACAATCCTTTCCATATTAAAAGTCTTACTCTTCTCCAGCATTTAAGAATGTCTTCCCACAAATCATTGGGGTAGATCTATTGCGTCAGTACCTGAATGATCTCCCAGAAATTAGACATGTCTTTAAAGCATCATGTCCATTACTTTTCCTTCATCCTGCATTACAACCTTAAACAATGCCCCGCTTGATGAAAGCAGTGTTTCTACTATCCTGGTTAGGTTCCAACCACAACCTTGGAGTGGAGATCAGTCTGAGCAACTTATAAATCTTGTGTCAAAGCATGAATCAAGTCCTTGCTTTGACACATGGGGAGCTGGAGTATTTTCTTCACGTGCCCTTGGCCTAAAGATTACATCTTTTCCTCAAAGACATAACAAGAGCCACCCAGTTAGAATTATATTCGATAGGAATAGCTAAACATACTACACCCCAAAGACCCGTAGCAGCTGGATGACTATACCACAGCACAACGATTTGTGAGCGCTGATCTCAGAGATCTTTATTCACATAAAGTTCGAAACTCTGAGGAATTCTCACATCACTCATGCCTCGTCACAAAAGAACCCCGAAGTAGAAATTAACAGCTAGATGGGCCTGAATGACCTCAGGAGAACTACATTTTCTCAATTCTTGATTCCAAGATTATTTTTTTAGTCTAAGTACACAGCTAAGATATGCATCTAGCTCATCCACAGCTTGCTGTGAGCTTTTGCTATGTTCAGTAACCACCGTGCAAATTTCATGGAGAGGCCAATGGAGAGAATCAATCCAGTTGGAGGAAGTTAGTTTCACACAAATATCATGGGGAGGTGGGGTGGATGAAAAACAAGGAAATAAATAAATGTATAAACTAACTAAAAAGTATTTTCTGGGAAGAGGGGCTGGGGAATCCAATCAGGAGAGTTATTTCTGTACCTAGATCTTTCCACTGCCTGGATCATTCTTCATGTGTCATATGTCTTTCCAAGGCTCGGTGTCTGCACTGAAAAATGCCCAATAATCTTAAAGTGCAGTGCATTTTATGACGCTGTTAGTTCCTTAAAGCAGCTTGTTCAAGTACCTTAATTCTCTAAAGATGGAAAAGAGACAAACAGAAATGCAGGCTATAAAATTCATCCTTGGAATATTTCATCACCTTACTGGATAACTCTAATATTCCATTAGCAATAAGATAAAGCGAAGATGAAAACATTAACTAAACATGGACACATTTCAAACTGACCAAAAACTCAGCCCAGATAAGATTGTAAACTAAAATTTAAATCTCTTCTCTCTTCTTTTTCTTAATTTTTTTCATGTATTTTTCATCTTTTTCTCTCTCTCTCTTTCAAAAGGCAAATTTACTCCAACCCCAACATAAGTTAAACTACAAAATCACTAAAATTACAGTGGTGAAATCGAAGCTTTGCTCTGGATATTGGGAGCTGAGATCTATTTTGCTATCTATCTTATAAAATCGTCCACCATTCCAAGGAAATCCAGGGATAGCATTGTTTCTTCTTTGACCATGCAACAAATTTTAAACTCTCTGTCATTTCATTGCCACCTTTCTCCTGGTGGTGAGAAGTGGGCCTGGGAGGGGCAGGGCAGAGATTGGGAAATTGGTCAGCGGCGCATTTTTCATGCCTCAGTTAAAAAGGCTCATTAGATACAAGACATTCCTTAGATGCTACAAAATTATGTCAAATCCTTATAACAAACTTGTTAGTTTTGAAGGGAGGTCACTCCCATTTTAAATGGGGTCCTTCAGATTTGCTATTTGGTATTGCTGAAACCGAAAGAGCTCAAGAGGGGAATAAAAAAGCAAAAAACAGAAAACATGGAGAGTTTGAACATATCAGCAATTGTTCAAGGCCAAAGACTAAGACAAAAAACACATAGTAGACACAAATTTTCTTCTCATCTAGAAGTCAGCATAAAACACTTTGGGAGGAGTTAGAATGATCTGCTTATGATATCAACTCTAGAAGTCTGCCAGCTGACACCCGCATTGGTAATATCTTATTCACTAGTTCCTTACAACCAACAAGATCCACTTCAGCCCTGGCTACCTCAAATGGTCCAAAATGTCTTATGGGAAATCATGCAAGTTTCTCTTCCTAAGAACAGCCACCCAAAAAAAAGGTAAAAAAAAAAAAAAAAAAAAAAACCCTCTGACCAGAAGAATTGGGTCACAGGATGAGAGGATGAGAGAGACACCATTCTCTTGAATGTCATTAATTCTCGATTTTTAAGGAAACATGGTTCCCATTAGGCCTAAGAGAGTTTCTTAAATGTGACCTACATTCAAGCATAATTATCTTTCTTTCCCAATTGGCAAACATACACTGCATAACCTCGTTATAAAATCCCATAATTAATACAGTTTTGAATGTCATGAGCCAGATTATCTGACCTAAAATGTAGTAACATATATAATAGTTGAAGACAACTGGAATAGTCTGACTCTACCTGAGCCCTGCTCCTGGTGTTTTGAAACAAGAGCTCTTCCTTTATGCAACATGACACATTTTATCAGTGGAAGGTCTCAATAAGTTCACTGAGAGAAGTTAGGAATGCTACATTCTTATCAAACATTCAGGAATAGCTTTAAACAGTATTTGAAAAAATACAACCAAGATGAAAACTAAGCATTTCACGTGAAACTTTATGGAAATAGAAATTTATTCTTTAGACAGATTAAATTATTTATTTACACTGTTGGACTTAATGGGTTTTATCAAGTAGCATGTAGGAGACACGGTGAGGCTTAGGAGGAAAAGCACTGGAAGGTTTGGATCTAAATCCAGGCTAGCGCTCACCAGCTCTATGATCTTAAGCTTGTCACTCGACTCTCTCATCAGTGAAATGAAATAGCAATACCCTATTTCACAGTGTGATTTTAACGAACAAATATAAACATTTGAAGGAATTTATACCTCAAAAGGATTAAACAAATGTTTGACTTGCTATTATACCTTCTAATTTTAAGAACATAGCCAAAGAAAGGACATATACTAAAAGACCTATTAAACATGTCCGCTGAAAATACAGGTTTACAAATGATGTGGGCTATAAATAAGTACTGAATATACATCTAGAAATTTCCAGTCACACAAATGTGCCTTCACAAAATAACACGAACTTCCAGATAAAGATGGCAAGTCTTGCACATGTATTTATATTCTCTTCTATCCAGAAACCCATTAAAATGTTAGTAAAGGACTGCAAATAAGTATAAACTCATAAGATAAAAAAAAGAGTAGGAAGTGGCCATTAGCTGTTAAAAAATTTCAACAAATTTTTGGAAGATGGCAAGTGAATGGAGACATGATAACAGATGAAAGGCATCCAAAGAGATTAGCTTAGAGTAAAATAAAGGAAGGCGAGGTGGTATAGTAACAGAAATGGAGATAAAGCTGCCTAGAAGAACCACTGAGATACTCAGAATTCTGATAACTCAGACCCAGTAGCGGTGGGAGTGACACATAAGACTGAAAAATAGGGGAAATCAATCAAATCTCTGTTTATGGGATAGCTGATTTCACCACTATGTAAATCATAACCCCAGTCATGATGTTTGCTTCACTCTAAAATGGGAACAGAAAACCAATGATTTCCATACATTTGAGGTTCTGACAAAGATAAACAAATAGGAAATAACTGATTCTAAAATAAAAAGAGAGACTATGAAAACAGATGTTTTTACAGAAATTATAACATCCTTAGAAAGATCCAAGAATACATTGCATCCATTGGGCAAGAAAAGGGTACTGTGAAAAAAGGACAAACAGATTAAGAAGGAAACTTGACTTTAAAAAAATATGATTGCCAAAAGGAAAAAGAAAAAATGTAGACTATATAACTAAGAAAATCTCTCAGAATGTAAAATAAAAATAGGCAAAAGGCTCAAATGAGGAAGACCAATAGATAATTAGTAGGAATTATGAAAAATAAGGAGCAAAGCTGAGTGGGAAGAAATTGTTAATTTGAATGACGAAAGAGAATTTGGGATAGCTGAATGACTTAAGACTTTAGACAGGAAGAGCCCATCAGTGACTGTAAAAAGACCTCCACCTAGGATTACTGCTGGAAGAAAAAAGCAGAAAGAAAAAGCAGATTGGGTAGCTACACTTATTGTGGTGAGCATTGAGTAATGTATAGAACTGTGGAGTCAATATGTTGTACACCTGAAACCATTATAGCATTGTTTGCCAATTACTTCAATAACAAATTTATAAAAAGAAAAATCAGATTATCAAAGAATGAGAACCAAGCTGGCATTAAACTTCACATCAGCAGTCCTGGATGGTCAAGAAAAAGGAACAATGCCCTTAAAATTTGGGGGGAAGTTATTTTTAAACTATATTTTCCATACCTAATTAAACTATTATTCAAGTGTGAACATAGATCACACTTGTATGTGCTGATTTTCATACATTCAAAATGTCAGAACAGTGACATCTCACATACAATTTCTTGGGAATTTTGTAGAGTATGTACTGCAGCAAAAAGAAGGAAACAAAGAAATCAAAAGACTTGAGTTCCAGAAATGAGGAAATAGAGCAAAAAAAAAAAAAAAGCTAATACCAAGATGATCACCGTGTAGCAGGCCTATGGAACAAGTACAGACAGGATTAGCAAGATGAAGAGGCTCAGAAGAAAGAAGTTTCGGAAAGATGTTAACAAAATCTCTGCATGGACAAAAAAAAATGAGAACACAATAAAGGCAGGTAGTATAAGAAAAAAAAGGCAATTAAAAATTCCAGCAAAATTAAAAGCTGTACAAGAAGCATCAAAACAATAGACTATGTAACACTGCAATAAACAATATGGAGCCCCAACGTAAACACCATTTACTGGTGTACAATTTTAGAATCAACCTATAGACAAAGATGGTAGAATTTGATCAGAGAGCAGCAAGCAAATGTTAATACCCTCAATATTGTAGAGGTGCAGGTTACAGTAACTGGGATGGAGAAGTGGGAAAGAAGGACAGAAACGTTGGGGACTCAAATTGTCAATTATTAAAGGAATAAGTATTTTATCTAAAATTGCATAGGTAACCAATAAATATCTGAAGCAGGGATACCACTAACCGGAGGTATTGGGTGGCTTCATTGAGTTACAATCTCTATCAGCCTAGGAAGACAATGTATAATATCTAAAACTAAGAGCCCAAGAACGAGCAGTACAAGAATATTGCTTAGAGATACAGAGGTAAATAACAAAAAGAAATGCTATAAAAGTTAAAAGTCACATCTGAGAAGACACTGAAGATAAGGAGTGCTACAGGGGGCTCTTGCTTTTCAGCATAAAAGCTTCTAACTTTTGTTGTTATATGCACTTTTTGCTTTGATAAAAAATTTTAAATTATTAATATAAAAATCCAAGTGTATACATTTTATCTAGAGATGCAGAATCCACCACTATACACAAGCTGATCAAATTTATGTAAAAATGAAATGACAAAGTATTCTTCTACAACATATTTAATTATATTTAATGCTGAACATGATTCCAGAATGGAGAGATGCTCAATTTTGATAAACAGTCCCTAACAAACACTCGAGTGTTCCAAACCCAAGATGTAAAGTATCTTTAAATATCCCCTCCATTTGGAGACATCTGTGCTCATCGATTTACAATGTGCACAGACTGCCTGATTATTTTATTATGTCATTTGCTACCGCAGGAATTATTCATGCCCATTCACCAGCAAGCTGAGAACACATGGGGCTGATGTGTTGATTGCACAACCCTAAACCTAAAGTGGTTATAAGGACTTGGTTGATTTAGAGGCAGATTCCATTCCCCTTCCACCACCCTTATTCATCTACCTTCATATACAGTTACCACCAGGAGCTACAGGTGCATTTTGCGTGGCATGTCCTTTGTGAGCAGCAGAGAACAAAGAGAATTTCCTGCAAAATGATGCTGAAACATGATCGTTGATGTATATTGTCTTGGCAGCACCTTGCCTATTGAATATCATCCCTGGCTATTATTCAGATAATTGTTCTCTTTGGATTGGTAGGACAAAGATGAGAAGTGCACTTAAGTGCTCAAACAGTACCCTCTGCTGGTTGAGTTAGAGCTGAAGATTTGATTTATAGCAGGGCTGAGACACCACCGACAATGCATGGGCAAGAGAGAAGGGAAAGCAAGGTGAAAACCACAGACCAGGAGATAAAAGGCAAACACAAATAAAAACTGGCTAATTTTAGTGACATCTAAGGAAACGACATTTTAGGCATCATGCCACATAGTTGATGCATGTGTACTTAAGTCAAATCTTAACAGAATACGTTGTTCTTACAAAAAGGATGTATTAAAGAAGGATTTTTGCATATGACATTCAAATTCTCTGCTTTGCAAAACGGTCCATCACAAGTTCCTCCAGTGAGTTTTTCTTGGGCTCTGAACAGGTGACGTGACTTCCACCCTGGCTTTCAGGAGTAGATTAACCATGAAAAACAAGTGGTTTCTTGCATCACAGTCTAGGGTCCTGTTAAACCATACCAAAGATGTCTGCATGACTTAACCTGTTTATAAATGTATGGGGCGCCTGGGTGGTTCAGTCGTTAAGGATCTGCCTTCGGCTCAGGTCAAGATCCCGGGGTCTCGGGATAGAGTCCCGCATCGGGCTCCCTGCTCAACAGGGAGCCTGCTTCTCCCTCTCCCTCTCCCCCTGCTTGTGCTTTCCCTCTCTCTCTCTCTGTGTCAAATAAATAAATAAAATCTTAAAATTTTTTAAAAATAAATAAATAAATGTTTATAAATGTTTATAAAAAATCAAAATTAATTTTTTGCCATCTTCATCTGGAGATGTTAAGATTAATTTATCTGACCGAGGAAGGAATGGGTACACATATGTCTCCAGAGCAGGGCTATCTTATGATCTATTTTGCTTAGTGTAGTAGAAATGCTTAATAAATTGAATAACAATTAAAAACTGATGCAGTATTATGACATTTAGGGGCACAGAACCAGCATTTTGTATACATTTGACTACCTATCCGTAGAATCTTCAGTTCTCCGTGCTTTCTTCGCTGGTGGGATTTGCGATGTGTAAAGTTACATCCCATTCTCACTAAGTATTTGCAGTCATCTACACTGAGAAAAAAGTCAACGTTTCCTCCGAGGTAGGATTGGGGGGGGGGTGGAATTTAAATGCCCATGGGCACCAAGACATGGTCCCTGAGTGGCAGACTCTGAGTTTGAGGAAAAGCGCAGGGTTTTCTCAATCTATCTTTCATTCGGGATCAAGACAAGGATACAGAGAAAAACTCCACCGCAAGGAAAACAACAGCTCAAACAAGATGACAAGTGGTAGCTGAGGGGGTGTGAAGACACCACGGAGGAGGAGCACTGAGGAAGTGGGGAGTGTGCACCCCACCAAAGGGCTCAGACGCTTGGCGTTTGTCACTGTGGCACGAAGCCCTGAGGGCCAAAGGGTGCCAGGGCTTAGGCTTTTTTGAGAAGAGCTTTAAGTCAGAATATTAATACATTTCCTCTGGGAGGCTCAAATGTTTCCAGAAGAATCTGTGAGCCAAAACAAATATCTACAAACTAAATTTATCCCACAGGCCAGCAGTGTCTAATGACCAAAGACTAAAAATTCTTTCCTCCTGCTTCAGGACCTTTGCACAAGTCCTTTATTCTGCCCATAATTCTCTCCTCCCATTTCCCTTCTCTTCCTCCTGGTCAATTACACTCATCCCTCTGGTCTTTACTCAATTGCCACTGCTTCCAAAAAATCTTCCCTGGTCTGGTAGATTAGATTGGGCCCCCTTGTGCCATGATCTCCTGCTCTCCCACCACCCTGTGCCTTTCCACTGTAACACAGAGCACACTTTATAATTATACGTTTATCTGTGAACGGATTTGATTTTTTTTTCCTCCTCTACCATGCAGGCAGAGGCCATCTCTCTTTTGTTCAGGAGGACATTGTTCATCTTTCTTTTTTAAATATTTTATTTATTTATTTGAGAGAGAGAGAGAGCACAAGCAGGGGGAGTGACAGGCAGAGGGAGAGGAAGAAGCAGACTCCCCAATAAGCAGGGAGCCCAATGCAGGGCTCAATCCCAGGACCCTGAGATCGTCACCTGAGCCAAAGGCAAACGCTTAACTGACTGAGCCACCCAGATGCCCCTGGAGGACATTGTTCGTCTTAAAATAGGCCTTGGTCGATAATTGTTAAATAAATGGGTAATGGTTTTAAATTAACTCTTCATAGGTGTAGCTGAACCACTTATCTATGGTAATATTACAGGAACCCTTAGATTTGGGCTTTGGAGGCAGAAAGCTCTGGATTTAAACCCCAGATAGTCCACCTGCTGTCTGGGTGATGTTAACCAGTTGCTGAACCTCCCAGTCTGTTTCCTCCTTTAAAAAGTGGGACCTCATAGGTTTGTGCAGAGGACTAAAGATGATGCTTCACAGCGCTAATGCACAGTAGACGCTCAAAAATGTGAATTATTATCACTACCACTCCTACTAACAGTTGGCTTGCTCACGTAGCTTGCCTTCTTGCCCTCTGGGAGCAGCGATGAGGGCTTGGCAAATCTGAGCTCACAGGCCCACAGTTGTGCCTCTGACCTCAGGACAACACTCTTCCAACTATCAGCAGCATTCTCCCACCAACCCAACTAATCAGTATTCAGAGAAATCAGGCCTGAAATTACAATCCAGTGTCTTAATCATAGTTTTTTTTTTTTTTAAGTCAGAAAGATCTATTCACCACTGATCTTTCCTGATTATGTAATTGATCTTAACCCCTTAAGAACGCTTGATATATATCTTAGGAACACCGGGCCAGGAATGAGTTAAAAACTTAAGATGGATCAATGGACATATTATCCCTAAGGTGAGACGCATGATTTCTTGATCTACAATATCTGGGAAAGAGGCACTGTGGTGTGTGTCATGGAAAGCAGGTCAGGTTGGATCCAGACTCACACGGGTTCAAATTTTTTATTCACCGACCAGCTCTGTGATCTTGGCCAAATCATTAGGCCTCACCTGTAAAACTAACCCCATAATATCTGCTTGGAGGATTGTGTTGAAGATTACAGATAACATGTGGAAAGAGCCAGGCATGGAAGTGATGCTCAATGAAAGACAGTGATGTAGTAAAAGGGAGATCCAGCATTGAACTCATTCCCTCCCCCACCTGCCTAAAGTGAAATTCTATTTAATTTACACAAGATAGCACAAACCATCACAGGCCGGATTGTCTACTGTAAATTGTAGGATTTCAACCTTACAGTGGACGAAATAAAACAATCTTCGGGAACTTTAGGATCACTGATAAACTGGGCCAGAAGTTTGACTGCTAGGTACACAGCTCCTTGCCCTCTATGTTCCCAGGAACGCAAGCCTGGGAATCCAGCACCCTGTCGCCCTGTCCCACCATAATCCCTGCTTGCAGCATTTGCCCTCCTAATATCAGGCTGGTCTGGATGTGCCTCGTTTCTATTCTTCTTCATAACAAAATGTCCATGAGTTCCTCCCTTCATCTTTTTTTTTTTTTTTTAATATGTCACACTGGCTTCCCTGGCCCTTTGCCTCCCTGACAAATTGACCAGGATACGGGTTATCATTCATTGTTTTCCATCCCAGGCTTCCCCGGTTCTTGGTTCTACCCACGCAGCAGCACTCCCTGAGTCTGACTGGGGTACCTGTTTGTCATCCAGACTGAGAACACAGGACCTTTGTCTGATGGATGTTTGTTTTCCCAACAACTGGTACGTAGTAAGTGTTCCTATCCACCCACAAAAGAAGCTAATTATGGCTGATTTAAGCAAGAAAAGAATTTATTCAAAGGCTTTTGGGTAGTTCCCAGAATCTCCCAGAAGCCTGAAGATCCAGACTTTAGATCTGTGTGACTAGAGACAAGGCCCCGAAGAGCACCAGATGAATGCTATTCATCGGGCAAAAAGATACTTCTGCTCTCTCTCCCTCCACTCTTTGGTAACAACGTCCCAATTAAAAATCCAGGACGGCTCTCCATGCCTGCCCGCAAGGGAGGTAAGAAAATTGATAAATCTAGCACTTTCAGCCTCTCACATGAGACATGACCTCCTGCCCGGCAAGACTTAAAAGGTCAAGAATTACTACATAGGATGGGGGTCAAATGCGGGGGCAACCAAAATTAAAATACAGCAAATCATTATTGCACCTACTTCTTAGCATTAACTAGAGTCCAACTCCTCTTGTGTCTGGGTTTTCTTAGCACTCACTACAGCTCCAGAAAAATCACAGTGCTCACTGCCTGTTTGTTGGAAGAAATAAATGAACAGCGACTCTAAGGCCACATAGTTTCTTTCTTCCTGGGCTCCCGTGACATCCACCTGGCTTCTTCCTTTCGTCCTGAACTTTTCAAGTGTTCCTGACTCTCCACAGCCCACAGAGCTGAGGCTAAGCGCAGCAAGCTGTGGGTACAGCACGACCCTCGCTCCCTTTCCTTCAGCACAGCCCGCTCCAGCCCCAGAGCTGCCTGGCTTAGCCCCTCGATGGCTTTGGCTGCCCTTTTTCGTCATTCCCTAGCCCTTTGGACTTGATGACTGCATTTGGCTCACTTACTTTTTGACCCTGAGTGCTTCACAGTGTTTCTCAACAGGAGCACTGTTAGCGTTCTGTGCAAAACACTTCTTTGCTGAGCTGAACTGCCCCTTATACTGCAGATTCTGCACCCTTCCTGGCCATGCTCATTTAAGGTGGGGACTCTTCTACAGTCTTGATGACAACCAAAAAATGGATACAACTTTGCAAACTGACCCTAGTCTGTGGTGGGGAGTGGGGGCATAGCACCAAACCCTGATCCCCGGGAAGAAGCACCACCATGTAAAGACCACTCATACACACCACCTGCTTGCTCCCTGACTGGATCTCAGCCTCCTGGCCCTGCAGCTCGGGACTTGAACCCAGCGAGCTGCCCACCTGGCCAGGAGACTTCCACGTCCCCTTGGAGGAGGAAGCTTGTCAATCAAAACTGACATTGGGAGGAATTATCAAATGATAAGAGAACAGAGACAGATGGAACTGGAGTTTGTATTCCTACTCTTCTGTGGGATATGGGCAAACAATTTAATCACTCTGAGCTCAAGTTTCTTCACTTGTAAAATGGGGAGTGTTTTAGGTCAGGTTCCCTAGGAGTAGAACTTGATTTGGAGCCTTCTGTTCAAGCAGTGTATTGGGAGAGTATTCTCCAGAGAAGGGGAGCAGGTGAAGCAGAACAGGGCAGGAAAAAGCCAAACAAGGAAACTCTGAAGCATAAATTAACATCAGAGTTAGTTCAGCCTTGAGATAAAGGAACTGGCTTTTTTCCCCCCCGGGGTTAGTCGGGGTTAGTCAGGCGCTGGCCCAGGTCTGGGTGGGGAGGTGGTTACCACTGGCCAAGGGAAGACCCCCTTCCCCATCCCCGAGGATGTGGCAGTAAATGGTTAATCAGCCATCTCTCAGGGCAGCCAGGGGATGGGTGAGCAGCAGTAAAGGGGATCTGGGCAGGGCATCCATTACAGGAAATGATAATACATACCTGGAGGAATATGCTTGTACGGTTAGCACACAGCGAGTGTTCAGCAAATGGTTTTATTGAGTGAAGTGTCATGAATCTCTAGCAGGTGGGGTGGGAGCGCTGCCGGCAAGGACACCAGTCAGGAGTCGATCAAGTTCTCATTCCCTCTCAGGAGCCCACAGCTTCCCCAGCCTAACCCTCACTCTGACGGACCCCCACTAGCCTCTGTGCCCTGCGAAATGGCTATTATTTCCCATTTTCACAGTGCACAGAATGCACAAGTCTTAGAATGCCAAAAATATAAATGAGGAATCATTAAAGGAAGTCGGTTGTCCAAGCCCTCAGAGCTTTCCAGAGATACAAGGTGGGTGGATTTGCATAAAGAGAGATATTCTCTCTTCTATTGGGAGGAGGAGAAGAGAGGGAAGGAAGGAAGGAAGGAAGGAAGGAAGGAAGGAAGGAAGGAAGGAAGGAAGGAAGGAAGGAAGAAAGGGAGGGAGGGAGGAAATCAAGGAGGGAGAGAAGGAGAGTGGGAGAGAGGAGGAAAATACCCGGAAACATTTGTGGGGCATTGAAAAAAAAAAAAAAAAGTCATGCATTTGATGACACCATGGCTAAAAGACAGGAAATTAAAACTAATTGACAGGACGCAGGGACTGACTAAATCCTCCAGATCGAAGGCCATGTCTTTCTCCAAAAAAGAAGCAAATAAATCTTTCAGTAAAGTCACTTGTTCTGACTGATGAGAAGAGAGAAAGTCAAGCAGAACTAACTGAAGGTAATTTGCAAGATCACCTGCAACTTTCAAAGATTTGAAGAGTTTTCTTGGAAATGAAACATTTTTATTTCTTGGATAGAGATGCAGAGAAAAATACAAAGGGAAGAGACCACTAAGCTCACTGCTATCACATAGTAGGGTACATTAGTTTGCTCTGAGGCCTCCCACAAGGCTTCACTCTATTTGTTCCTTTTCCTAAAAGGCCTTCCCCCACTTCTATATTTATACATGAAATCACTCAGCAAGTATTTCCTGGGGTCTACAACAGGCTCAGCACTGTGTTTACAGGCACTGAGGATAAAGTCGTGGAAAAAAATTAAAGCCACAAACACTTCCTTCAAGAATCTGACAATGGGGGGAGGGGGAGTTAGAAATTTAAAAAATAATTACATTAATAAATTCACAAACACATATTGCAATCGGTGCTCTAAAACCCAAGCATGTAGTACCTTTGAGTGTTTTATGACCAGGAGTCTTAACCTTGGCAGGCAGGTCAGGGAAAGCCTTTTTGGAGCAAAATGACATGAAGGGACAAGTAAGGGTTAGTCGGGCCTGGAAGGTGGGGCGAGAACAACTCAAGTGTGAGGGCAGCACCTCTAAGTACCCGAAGCTGGAAAAGAAGTTAAATCTAAATCCTACACAGGTGGAAAGTTCAGTGCAAATAAGCTCGTCTCCCGAGAAGTTTCTAAAAATTTCCCCTCAGATATTTTGTCTCTACCTCAGCTTTTCTGCAAATTCTCCTGCATTTTGTCAGTCATAAAAATAACAGTAAGAACACATCAATCACATTTAAAGATTTTACTTATTTACTTGAAAGAGAGAGGAAGGGAGAGAGCGCGCACGAGTGCGGGCGAGGGGCAGAGGGAGAAGCGGGCTCCCCGCTGAGCAAGGAGCCTGATGCCGGACTCCATCCCAGAGTCCTGGACCATGACTGAGCCCACGGCAGATGCTTAACCGACAGAGGCACCCGGGCACCCCACCAACCGCATTTAATCAAAACTTAACAATGTGCCCTCCTCTGCTGTAAGCGCTTTACCTATTGTTCTCATTTATCTCTCGCAAGAAGTCTATGAGATAGTTACTGGTTTAGCCCCATTTCACAGGTAGATAAACTAGAGCAGAGACTTGAATAAATTGTCCCAGTTCTCAGTTAATAAGTGGAGCAGTTGGGCTGGAACTCTCAACTAACGCCTCCTGAGGATACTTTCCTCGTCGTTTTTGTACATCTTAATTCCTCCACCAGATGATAGAGTTGGAGAGAAGGGGCCAGAGCAAATGACCCATTCACTCACCATTCATTCCGCCAGCACTCAGCCCAAGACTACCATTTCCCTGGCGGTGTGTGTATCCCTCTGCACACCCGCTCCGTGCACTGTGGGAATGTATGCGTGAATGATCACCTCGCACAACCCGGAGAGCCTTGTCTGGGGCAGAAGATGGAAGGTAGAAGCTTTAGTGGGGAGCAGCAACAGCAAAGGAAGTCATTTTTATGTCACCAGATGGCATGTCTCATAATTCCTCTTGAGCAAGAAGGGCCCCTGGGCACAACAAAGCATCTGACAGCACATTAAGTGGCTTCATGTGTCTGTCACCTCACTTCCAATAGAATAGCCTTGTGGGTCGGTTTGTTATTCCAACTGCATAAATAAGGAAACTGAACTTTAGAGTGTCTATGGGATCTGCCAGAGCCATACAGCTAGAAACAGGCAAAGCAGATATTTCCCCCAGCCTTGTCCGAGGCCAAGATCTCCTGCCACTCAGCCTCCCAGCCTATATTATGGGGCCTCTCCTTGTTAAGCTCAAGAGGGTCAAAGACCAAAAGAGTCTGTCAGTTTCCAAACTGTAGTGTTTATGGATGAAACAATCGGAACACACACACGGGGACACACACACACACACACACACACACACACACACACGGATATGATTCCCAATTAAGTCAGAGCAGGGGACCTCTTGGGAGGAAAGGGGTGGGTGTGTTGGAAAGGAGCACTCAGCAAAAGTCTGAGGTGCTGGCCATGTTCTATTCCCTGCCCCGAGTGGCAATTACATGAGCCTTCATGGTATAATTCATTAAGATATTAATTTGTTCAGTGTACTTTTCTCCATGTGTGTCCTATGGCCCCATGACAAAGTTTTAATACAAAAGTCTGGCCATTTCTTTCCTCAAAATACAGCCTGACAAAGATTGTGGAGTCAGGTGGTCTTGGTAAGAGAAACACTTGGGTTGAGTTACTTTTCAGCAAGCTCCAAAGGGACAAACAGTTGAGAGGGCTGCCCAGGAGAGATTAAGTCACCTTCTCCCGAGCCCTGGTTGTAGCCCCCAGGGATGCTCACTTTCACGGATCTATGTAGGAGCCCAAAATGCAGGCGCAAGACCTACAGGGCCAGGTGATGTTTCCAAACAGGGGTCAGGGAGGGAATGGGGCTTTGCTGTAAGGGATTATTCTTCTGGAAATTTACCAAAAATAGCTAAAGGACACCAGGCAAAATTGTAGTCTGCAAGGAGCTGCTTGTGCAAATCACATCATGACATTCCCCAGTCTGCTGCCCTGCCGAACCACTACCCCGGGGGCTGGCATTCGGGAACCTCCATTATTCTGCTCATGCGGGACGGCAGAGCCTGGGTGGCCAAGAGCGGGAAAGGGCCACAACTTTACAAGACGAAGAACAGACAGTCCGGAACTGAATACGGCCCACAGAGGATATTTGAGAGCCGTCACTCACATCAAATGTTCCGCCTTACCCCGAGTCTCCATTTTCTCCTTTTTTCCCTCATATTTTTGGCTCATTATTTTAGGTACAGTGGATCTATTCTGGTTTCCCAAAGCAATATTTTAGCTATAGAACATCTGTCACCTTGAGAGTCTGAGTGGAACTGCTCTTCATCATTTTGTAGCTGAATTCTAATATATCAGACATTGACCCCATTAGTACGTACCAAAATGTGCAGAGCACCAATTCAGAAGACTATAGCCCCCAACACCAAGCGTGCACACACACACACACACACACACACACACACACATAGGTCCTGCTTCCGTGTGCTACATGACATACTCTATACCATTTGGGTCCCAAAAGGATACACATCAACTGTTTTATTTTATTTCTTTTTGCTGTTATTTTTCTTTTTTTTCCACTTAATTCATTTTTGTGATTACTAACTGTATCACTCACAGGCAGCATTTTAAATATTTGTTTAGAAATGACATTGATACTATATTTTTCTACTCTCCTGAATACCTTAAAAATTGAGTTAACTATCGGCTGTGTATGTATAATGCAAACAGCTGTCACTTGAAAACCATGAGCTCTGGGCAAGTGATTGAACCTCCTCTCTGAGACTGAGTCTCCTTGTCTATAAATAGGAGCAGGAGGGCATGGCTCCCAGGACTGCGAAATAGCAAAATGAGATAACATATGTAAAGCAGATAGCATAGCACATGGCAAACAGAAGGTGGTTAATAAATGTAAGTCCTCGCCCCTGAGGTCTCTGGAGGATACTGCAAATAAACACAAATGATACGGTGCATCCTGTGGATTAAAAATGTGATGTTCAAAGGCATAGAGTGTTTTAGTTTCTAAAACAACCATTGTATGTCCAAGAATAGCTCTGTTTATGACTGTGTGTTTTTATCCATCTGGGTTCACTCAACCCTCAATGTATCAGTTAGTCTTTCACATTCGATTTAAATTTCATTTCTCCTGAGGAAGTCTTCCCCAGACATTTCCGCTCACAATGAGCTCCCCTTTCTGAATTCCCCCCATGCGATAAATAATACCTTATGTGTGTGTGTAATTTGTGTGTGTGTGTGTGTGTGTATGTATATAAATTTTCTGAACCAAACTGTAGACCTTTAAAGCAAGGATTTAACCAATGCCTCTTTACGTTTTCAGAGCTCAACACAGTGCCTTGCATTCAAGCAGCTACTATATACATGGTAGTTGGTTGGTTGATTGATTGATTCATTGATTGATGGACAAAGACTTAACTCTTTTGTTGTAACTGTGTAACAGGCTTGTAAAATTTAGAGCTCATACAGGGAGCCGCACCTCCTCAAGGAATCCAACCACCAATTTCCCAGCAGACTCCCAAATGGCCCCCTTTAGAAGAGTTGAGGAGGGATCACCCAGGATCTAAGATTTGAGCCAGTTTGAGATCTACCATAAATCCAACAGCTTAATCCACTGCTCCCTCATCCAAGCAATGAGCAGTGTTTCTTCTCCACTGAAAACAAAAACATTTGTCCAGCTTAGCAAATGTTAGCACAGCACCATGAAGACAAAAAAAAAAAAAAAGAATGCCATTTCCATGAAGCAAAGTTACTGGGCCAACAGCAGATGCATCCGTTGGCATCAGGCAAGGTCCATTATGTAAGCAGCGGTAACACCAGAGATCAGGAGCACACAAAGCCCAAGCTTTCAGGCCTGGTCAAAAGGCCCATCTATTGTCTCTGGCAGACAGTGCCAGAGATAAAGTATCCTGGAGACACAATGTAAGGCAGGCTGAAAATGCATGTGCCAAGCCAAAACGAAAGCGAGGCTACACAATGAGAACTAGTGAAGGAGCAGCTGGTCCTGGTGGCACCAGACTGCGTCTTTCAGCCCATGTCATCAACACTTGTCCATATAGTAAACATTTTCTGAAGAGGTGCCTGTCAGTTTCCACTTATTTATAAATAAGTGAGTGAATAGCATCCAACTTACACATTTTTCATGGTCTCTTCCGCCCCCCCCCTTTAAATTCCGAACCCAGATGAAAAAGGCCACCACATAGCAAAGCGATAACAGGAGGAGAATGCAGCTCTGTCCTGAAGGAGAGTTGATGAGTGACAGATGATGCACGTTGAGACAATGAAATGAGGCGGTTGCAGGCTATTGTTGGAACAAAAGGAGGTCAAATCTTGTTCTTTTCTCCTGCCAGGTCACAAAGAGTTGGTCACAACTTTTCTTTAAAAGGAAGAGGAAGAATGCATTCCTAAAGCAAGGCTTCCCAGGGCAGCGGGGACAATCCCAGCACTCCTTAGATACACTATCTTGGTTGGTGGACAAATATTTCTGACCTTTTATACTGAACTCTAAGAAAGTCCTTTTAAATGTAAATGGGCCATAGTCATCTCATTACCCCTCCTCTTAGAACTATCAGAATGATTGTGAAAAGATAAAACCATACACATCCACCATGGTCCGTTATGAAGGTTCTCACATCCAATGGTCCCTGAATTAAGTTTCTGATCAGCAAAAATGGCCTTGGAGGTTCTTACCAGTTGAAGTTCCTTACCAGTTCTCTTACCAGTTCTCTCTTTACAAAAGATAAAAATTGAAAAATTGAGTCAAATTCTTCTCGGGTCAGAGGGTGAATTGGAAACAATACAAACATGCAAAGGGTTAAATAAATGCACCTTCTTTGAAATCAGTCATGATATTTTCTAGGCCCATCTCAGATCACATGGGGCTTCCTTTTACAAAGCATTATGGTGCACAGCAAATGGCCTGCCAGGCTTTGGGATGAAACCTCAGGTGACACCTACTGGCCAAGTTGGTAGGTGGATTACATTAATTTTCCATTCTTTACCCCTTCTGTGTCCAGGTTCTGACTGTGGCCCCAACCATACAACCTTCTTTGGCCAACAGCTTGTTATCAGACACAGTAGCAAGCAGAGAGTTAAAAAGTGCTTCCATGTTTCAGGTTGCACTCTTTCCCTCGGCCATTGTCATGAGCACTTGCCAGGCCTAGCCTAGAAGATAATGGAAGACAAAGGAAACATAACTGAGGCCTCCTAGTCATCCCAGCCGAAGCAATTCCAATGTGCAGACAGTCAGTTGACGTCCAGGCGTGTAAGTGAGCCCAACTCAGACCAGAACTGCCCAGCTGAGTCCAGCCGAAATCATCAATCCTCAGACTGAGGAACTAAATAAACACTATTTTAAGACACTGGGCTTTGTTTGTGGGCTTTGTTATGCAGCATTATTATGGCAAAAGATAACTGATACACTACGTGATACTGGGCAAGTCACTCTACCCTGCAAGCTTTAGTTTTCTTCAATTTTCTCAACTGCAAAACGAGTGCACAATGACTTCTTCACAAGGTGGCTGCCACGATTAAATTTATAAAATTAGACAAGGTATGTGAAATGGTTTAGCACTGTCCCTGGCACATAAATGACATGTAATCTGTGAGAGTTCCCTCTATGCCTCGTGTTCTGCCTTTAGATTGCTCCCACCAGAAGACATGCCTCCTTAATGTTCTCACTATTGATCTCCAAACGCTGTAGAAGTTACATGAGCCATAGTGGTACCCTATGTTAAATACTTCAGTGGAGTCTACATGATAGATTGCCAAACATTTAAACAAAAAATCTCTTGTGATACCCAGATTTTTCCTGCAATGTGCCTGGAATTTCTCAGATCACTTCAAAGACTTATTTCACTTGAAACCACAAATCTAGGTTGAAATCTAGAGAAATACCATTGACTTCCCACTGCCTTGTGGCTGTATCTGAAGGTTGGAGCCCACTCTTCCTGCAAAGGGGCAATCCAGACACGCTATCCCTCAAGTGATAATAGAATTTTGAATAAATTTACAAGCTCCAATACCCTTAGATGGGATCATTCTGGGATGCATGGTCTATACTATTCTCCCAGGGATCCCTAGAGGGATTGAATCTCAATTGCCCACAGCACTAATGTCATCTCTAGTACATTCTTTATTGGATACATTTCTGTCACTGTTTCACCTCTCCACTCCCCTAACAACATTTCCTAGGATCACCTCCCAAATAAGCAGCTTGCATTCAAATCCTTTCTGAGACCTGCATCTGGAAGTTCCAAATGTAAATAATCATGGAAACCCGTCTTTGGAATGAACCCATCTGAAAACCTAGATTCCAAAAGCCAGACCTGGCAAAGTATGAGAACAGAATCATTCCCTCGTTTTAAAAAATTTTTAATGAGGGTAACAAATCAGGATCTCAATTCCCAAGGATCCAAGCAGGCGTTCAGCATGTCCCTTCTAGGATTTTCTAGTAATTATCTAAGTGGTCTCTCTTTTTGCAGACTCGTCCCATCGCCCCAACCCCACCCACCCCCACTATCCATTTTCCACACAACTGCCATGTAACTCCTCTGCTTAAAGTTATTCAGTGTTTTCCCACTATCTTCATAATGAGCCCAATATCTCTAGAATAACATACAAGATCCTTCCTGATCTGGTCATCCCTACCTCCCTCTCCTGACTCATTCCTTACCATCTGCCTGTACCTTCCATCTTGGCCATACTAAACAACTTGTAATTCCTGACTCAGTATGCTATACTCTATTTCCATGCAGTTGCATAAATTATTTCCTCAATCTGAAATCCCTTCTTCCCACATACCTACTTGCTGAATCCCAATTCCTCCTTCAAAGCCCTAATAGGGGAATGTAATGAAGAGGGCAGCCACATCTACTGTGTTGCTGACTATCCCTCTACAACATATCTCTAACCCATCCATTTCCCTCCAGGTCTACTCCACCATCCTAGTCAGATTCCTCTATCATGATATACCTGCCCTCAGCACATTTGCCCAAGTTTAAATTTTATATTATATGTGAGGTTAATTGATTAATGTCTCTCTCCTTCTGCAGATGGTAAATTCCTATGAGAACAAGGCCAGCTCTACCTTCAACCACTAGAGAGTTCCTGGCACAAAACATGCCACCTAGTAACCATTCAATAAATATTCCATAAAGTAATTTGTGAATCACTCCCTGCTATTTATAAAACTTTACCTTGAAATCATTTATATTATTTCATATCTAACATTCTGTATTAGTCAGCGTTCTCCAGAGAAACAGAACCAATAGAATATATGGAGATAGCCATAACAGGTGGTTTATCATAGAAATTGGCTCACACACTTATGGAGACCTAGAAGTCCCATGCTCTGCCATCTGCAAGCTGGAGAATCAGGAAAGCTTGTAGTGTAATCCAGTCTGAGTCCAAAGGCCTGAGAATTAGGGAGCTAATGACTTTAACTCCTGGTCTGAGTCTAAAAGCCCAAGAAGTAGGAGGATGGATATGAAGAAGGCAGGAAAAGATGGCTATCTCAACCAAACCACAGTAAATTCTCTCTTCCACTGCCTTTATATTGTATTCAGGTGCTCAGTGGATTGAGTGATGGATGTCCACTTGTTTGGTGAGGCTGATGGTCTTTACTCAGTCTACTATTCAAATGTTCATTTCCTCCAGAGACACTCTCACAAACACACCCAGAAATAATGTTTTACAAGCTATATGGGTTTCCCTTAGCCCAGTCATGTTGACACATAAAATTAACCATCACACACTCTATGGTAACTTTTTGCTCACATGTCAGTTTCTACCACATAATTGTCATCTTGGGGCACCTGGGTGGCTCAGTCAGTTAAGCGTCTGCCTTCGGCTCGGGTCATGTTTCCAGGGTCCTGGGATCGAGCCCCACAGAGGGCTCCCTGCTCAGTGGGGAGCCTGCTTCTCCCTCTCCCACTCCCCCTGCTTGTGTTCTCTCTCTTTCTGTCAAATAAAGAAATAAAAATCTTTTTTAAAAATAATAATTGTCATCTTGAAGGTCCCAGGGCCTTCATACGGTACTCCATAGAAACTCGCCATTTATTGAGCTCATGTGCTGAATTAAGGTTTCTGAAAGTATAAGGTTATAATGCACAGAGAGGAAGGTACATTGGGCAGGCTATGGAAGTTGGATAAAATTTCAACTGGCAGAGATCATGGCTTAAATAAAATGGCTTGAATAAAAGGGGAAATGCAGATAAAAGCAAGTTGTGTTGGAAATAGTAAGTTGTCACCGTGATTGGAAAGTGATTGGAGTGTGTGTGAGTAATGGAACAATTTAGCTGACATGTGTTAAGGGTTTATTACATGCCAGGCACGATTATAAACATTTCACACATATTAACACTTTTTTAAAATAATGAAAGTTAAAAGTAGAACAATAAATAAGGGTCAAAATATAGAAGGCTTTGAATGTCATCTAAGGAATTATTCTTTATCTGATGACTGACAGAGATTCATTGAAGGTTTCCGAGCAAACATATGATGTATCTGACATCTCAAAACCATGCTGTAAGAATATTAAGCTGGTAATAGCAGGCACCAGATCTAGAAGAGGAAAGAGCTGCAGGTATGGAGACCACATTGGTCATCTCTATGAGAGTTTGCAAAGAAGACCCACAAGACATGTCCCTTTTATACATGGCATGAGAAACAAGAAAGAATAAAGACTTAGTCCACAGACTAGATCATGAATGGTTAACCAAAAAGTAGGTAGCATTAAAATTAAAAGGGTGAGGAATGGCTAAATAAAATACATAAATAAATAATATGTCTATTCTGTGTCTAAATCAATTGAAAAAAAAGGAAAATAAGCAAGAAAGATTAGAGACCAAAAATTACCTTTATTATTGATGAAGTTGATATCGGATAAAGTGGCTTATATCTGAATAAGAAAAGCAAATGGACATTCTCATACTAATGCTCAGAATTAGACAGACTGTCCAGCATGCAGTGCTGGTCTCGGGAGGGCAGCTCCTCTTGGAACAAAAAAAGTGTATGCTCCCTGCAGACAGCCGGCTCCCAACAAGGAAGAAAAGAGGAAAGGATATGCCCACTTTCTCCTCCAAGCACACCAGCCATATCAGGTCTCTCCACCTCGTTGGGGGCAGTTAGTGGGGAGTGAAGAATGCAGGTCACTCCACATGAAGGACACACAAGATGTGAAGAATGAATAATCCTCCCTAATGACATATATGGGGGATTGGCAAACTACAGCCCATGGGCCACATCTTGCCCACGGCATGTTTTTGTGCAGCTCCAAGCTTTGTATTTTTAAATGGTTGAAAAAAATCAGAAGAATGATATTTCATGACACATGAAAATTATGACATCCAAATGTTAGTGTAAATAAATATTTACTGGAACACAAGTATATCCACTCATTTCTGTATTGTCTATGGCTACTTTCATGCTACAGGACAGGGTTGAGTAGTTAGGACAGATCCCATAGGGACCACAAAGTCAAAAATATTTATTCTCTGATCCCTTAAAGAAAAGTTAGCCTACCCCTAATTTAAACTATGGAATTCTATGCTGCCATCAAAACAGAAATAGAACTACATATACTGACCTGGAAGGCGACCCAACCTATTCCATGGTGAGCAAAAACTAAGTTGCAGAGCAGCAGATAGAGTGCAAGTCCATTTTAGTACAGATGCATATACAGCTAGACAGAAGGAAATTCACGTATCTACCTAACAACTCAAGCTGTCAACCACGATGACTTGAGTGGAAAGGAATGGGCAAGAGCTGGGAGAGCTTAGACATTTGTACATCAGCGTTGCTTAACAGTTTTGGTAACGACCATTATTACCTTTGTATATGGACAAAACAAGAAAATAAACACAGGGTTGGCTTATGCTGCAAATAGGTCAAAAGAGAGAAAAGTTGGAAATGACTTCACGATAATCACAAGATCTCAGGATTCGGAAGCAGACATGGAGTCTAAGAGCTCATCTGATGCTCAAATCTATTCTCCTACAACTTAAGCTGAGTTTGAATACCTCCAGTAGGAGGAAACTTGCTGCTCCCCACCAGCAGCCCATTTCATCTCTGGATAATTTCAGTGGTAATGGAATACATCCTGGTATTGTACTGAAAATTTACCTCTCTGTAGTTTTTATTCGTTAATTCAAATTCTCCACTGTAGGCTTGTAAGAAAAGGTAATCTTTCCCCATCGGAGAGCACTTTATATATTTGAACACAAATTGCATGGCAAATTTGAGCCTTCGCTTCACCAAACTAAATACCCCTCTGTCTTTCCACCATTCTATATGTGGAGCTAAAAGATGGAAAAAGCTACAGTCAATGAGTCATGGAATAGAGTGGATACCAGTAAAATATATGCTTTTGGAAAACCTCAGCAGTAAAGGTTAGTGATGAATTGAGATAGTAGCTGGAACAATAAAGCTGAAATTTCAAGAGGAACAGATATTTCGAGTAGACGGAAAGAAGCGAGCATACCTCTAGATGAAATGATGTCAGTGAGAATGGGACAAGCAGTGCAGTGGGACTGAGGACCCGACAAAGGAAGAGAAGACCATGGTGAGGATATGAAGAATTTGAAAGGGGAAATAAATAAGATAAATAGAAACAAATTTTCCCAGGAAAACAAGTGAGCAGGTCATGTGCTATGAGAGAGGGAAGCCAGGAATCTGCAATGAACAGGGTGGAAAAAGTGTGTTGTTGGAGTGAAAAACTCACATGACAGGTGTTCCAGTGGTCACTGAGGAAACAGAAGACAGAGCCAACGGGAGTTAAATAGAAGGAAGTCTTAGCTTTGGTGAGGGCTGGGCGTAGGAGAGAATGGACAGCTCTCAAGGTTGAGTGGGTTTTTCCAATGGCATTTAACAACTCAGATTTTCCCACCTCAGTCCATACTCCACCCGCCCCTCCGATTCAGGACCCTGAGAGATCGTACTATTGATTGCTGGCAGGAGATTGCGAGGCCCATTGCAAGAAGACAGCAGTGGCTCTTTGTGTCCAGCTACACCAAGGTGTGTCTTTATGTGTGTAGACCCACAAATATACGTTCCAATAGAAACATTATACTCGGGCTTATTAAAGAATCATAATGCTTTCCAAAATTTCCCAAGCCATAATAAAAGGCCAGTATTCAACAGTGTTTACCGCTTGACCTATTCAGTCAGAAATAATGGGAAATATATTAAAAGTGCTACCTTGTCACGCTCTTAACATAAGGCTTTGAATTTCCCATGGCATCCCAGTGGATTACTATGAATTACCTAGCAGGCACAAAATCCTGTTTGTTTGCTCTCCCACCTTAGGCTCTAATCTTTGAAAATGTATTTATCTGGAGCTGAAGTGGCTTGTTTCTCCTCCAGCCTTCTCTGGAGGGGCACATAACAGCATGTGGAAAGCTCAGTGTTTAAAGAGCTAGGATTCTTTCCGTGTGTAACTCAGCGATCATCTCGTTCCTTTCTGGTTGACTCTTTGGGCTCTTCCCCACTCCCATGGATGCTCTTCTAAAATTCACCCAAGTTCCCGCCTTACTCTTCACCCACTTACTCTCTAAGCTGGTATCTTCCTGTTATCTGTGCTGGGACAACGCCCACCCATCATCCCCGAACCCTTTTCAATAGTTACGACTTTTTGGAGTGCCGTGTCTCTATAAGAGAAGACAGGGAGTGGTCAGAATTAAGCATCATTGAATGGATATGAAGGCGCCCATAGCTCCATAGGAGCAGGTATTAGTGTCATCTGCCCCACTAGCAGTATAGACATTCTCATCAAGGTTTAAATATCTCATAATTGCCGCCTCCCTTAAGTGTTTTCTGGACTGGTCTCCCACCATTTCCTCTCTGGGAACTCAGCGTTACTTGACATTCACCTCCACATCTTGCAACCTGGGTCCAGGAACAATGAACCAAAAATAACAAGTAAAGGAAACATGCATTCCTTGTTTTCTTTTCCCCCCATCCAAGCTCTTATTCACGTATAGCATTAACCAATGCCAAGCAAACAAAACCTCCAGCTGGGGAGGAAGGAACCACAGAGAAACCATTTGGTATAAGAGTGAATAAGAGTGAACTAGATGGAAAGAATGTCAGATTCTTGATCTGAATGTGGAAAAGAGCAAAGATAATAATTTCAAAGGTATTCTGCCTTTCGGCTGGGTAATCAGCACATTTCACCCCAATTTTGTCTGAACATAGCCTTTTAAGTCCACTAAGTCTCTTCTTCTGTTTTATTGAGAAAATCAAGGCCATCCGATAAAAGCAGACCAAATTTCCCTCTTCTTTTATCAGCATTATATGGTAGGTTAGGGACAAGTTCTCTGGGCACAGGCGGACTGAAGCTTTCTCTGACACTTACTAGCTATTGGGCAAGTTCTTTGATCTTTCCATGCTTGCAGAAAGTTTCCTCATTATCAAAAAGGTAAAAATAATGCTGTTTTTCAGGATTGTTCTGAAGTTTTATTTAGATCGTGTATCAAACGCTCTGGGTCTTTCTTTTAGTATGAGATTAAAATGATACATAAAACTCCGGATTCTTGGTCTGTATTAAATTATATGGGCCAAATTATGTGTTTAGTAGATGGTTATTATTATAATTTCTTTGTTTTCTTTGCTAGAAATATGGAAAAGAATTTAAAAAATTACACTTGATAGAAGTGCTTTGTCACCATACTCCCTGTCCAAAACAATTGTAATATAATTAGATCTGACAAGAGATTAGCCCACCTCCACCCAACTGAAGTTATCAAGAAGATGATTTGGAATATGGATTTTTATGCACCCTCCCTGACAATGAATGCCACACTAAGTGTATATTAAAATATTTGTTATAATTTTAGCAAGACACTTAAAAATGAAGCAATCAGTAATGGTATGGTTTTTAGTAAGATAAACATTGAAAATCAATTTTAAATCTTTTAAATATAGGTTATCTTTATCTTGTCCTTTTTAATGCCTGCTTTTAAATTTTACACTATGCAACGGGTTACTAGTACAAGTATGGATGTATATAATTTACAAATAAATAGATATGCATATATTAGCAGGACATGCTCAAACAGTTTTCACTGACGGGGTGCGCTATCAAAGGTTTGGAGAAGATGATCTACACTGACCTCAACCAAGTGTTTGCCTCACTCTTTGGGTTATGTTACACCTCTGCATAAAGATCTATCTTTCATAGTTCTCCATTTCCAAATGAATATGGTCTGAGCTCTTTAAATACATGCAAGGCCTTTCCCGACTTGTCCCTCTTGTATCTTTCCAGGTCGTGGCGGGAAACAGATCAACACATAGGTACGCTGAAGAAAGATTAATAGAGAGACCACCTACAAATATGTGGGTAGAGAAACCACAAGGGTCGTGACATGGAAAGATAAGAGGAGGTGGCACTCCCCTTAAAGTGATGAAGGGAAGAGGCATTTACCCTTTCCTAGAAGCAGAGAGACTGTGTGAGGAGATCCCTTGGAGAGACCATCAGGGGAAAGATGCAGCCGGCTGGAGGCACCAACACCTTTCTCTCCCTTAGCTGTTCCCTTTTGGCTGAATCCAACCCAAAGGGTAGCTATTGATGTGGTTCATACAAGTCAGCCTTCCGTGACACAGAATTGGATGAAGAAGGACGGCGATTGGACCTGGAGAAACAAATGGCAGATATCCAGACCAACCTCTTTCCAAATTTTTCATCCATTCATTCATTGATGTTTTCCTTTCTTCATTCAACAAATTTCCATCACATGTAGTGTCAGAGACTGATCCGGGCACTAGGGATACAACAGGAACAAGACAGTCAGTATCCCTACTCCCAGGTCTCACACTACATTCCTGAGTGGCAGGCAGGCAATGACTGGTCACAATGCATCCCATGCAACATGTGCTGTGATAGGGAATACTAGGGCACTTGCTTCAGGGAAAATGGCCCTGGGGCTGGCCTCCCAGAGGAGGTAAGACCTGAAAGAGTGAGAAAGGGTCAGCCATGCAAACAGGTAGGAGAGAATGTTCCAGAGAAAATAAGCAGTCAGTGCAGCAGCTCTGAAGTAGAATCATGCTTACTTATGAGGATCCAAAGACAAAAAGGAGCCCATGTGGCTGGTGGTTGTGAGGCAAGACATGGAAGGTGGGCAGGGACTGTCTCACGCCAGGCTCTGCCAGCTAAGCTAAGGAACTTGGCCCATGATGTGTCACTGAAACAGGGCAGCACCATACTCCTTCTGAATTGCTCACGCTGTCCCAGTGTTGCAAACTTGTGTGCCTCCGTGCCTTTGCACATGCCGTTTCCCCACCTTAAAACCTACTCTCTCTCCTGTTTCCAACAGTTAGTCATCCTTCGACCAGTTTATATGTCATTTCCTGTCTAAAGCCTCCCTGGGTCCCCTTAGGCTGTCTTAGTCACTTCCCCTTCTGTGCTTCTTTAGCACTTTGTACCTCTCTCACTGCTTTGTCACTCTTTGTTTACTGCTCTTATCCCTCTCAAGACAGTGAACCCTTTGAGGGCAAGGACTACTCTACTGTTTTTTGCATCCTGGCCTCTCGCCCTCCCACCTGAAGCCCTTCCAGAGTTGACACCAGGTCTTAATCATGTTTATGTCCTCACCCTACCCTTCCTCCACCCCTGGTTCACTTGGCCTGGGGCATGCCCCATCAGTAACACTCGGGCATGCAACAAAGGGAACAAAGTCACAGAAAGCAGACCTTCTCCCAACTCAGCTTTAAATAACAAGAAAAGCCTGCCCAGAAGAGCCTATGGGTGATTAGGTGATTCCTTAGAGCTTCCTGAACATGCATAGTAAGAAGACAGCTGGAATCCATTTTGACATTTAGAAGGGGTTTTTGTTTGTTTGTGTATTTGTTTAATAGAGCACAGACGTTTAATAAATTACTTAAACATTTATAACAAGTCATAGTTTAAAGTAAGTTGGTGAAGTTGCATGAATAGGTTTGCCACACATTCTGCAAGCTTGCCTTTCCCAAGAAAGCAAGGACGGTGTCTTTTTTAAAAGTTGCCTTTATGTCCACACTACCCAGCACATGGTAAATGCTCATTGAGTGAGTATGTGAAAGAACAAGAATTAGATATCAGATCTGCTCTGTCTAAACTATTTCCATATCAGTGGTGACTTCAGCTCATGGTTAGTTGTGTGTATTGGTTACCCATGGCCACATAAAAAATTATCTCAAAATACAGCTGCTTCAAACAACAAATATTTATTATTTCACAGTTTTAAACAATTAGAAGTTTGATGTTTACCTACAGTTTAGAGGGTGCCTTTAATTCATATGAGGTTCATAATATAATATTTATTAAGTGCTTACTACATGCCACACTATCCTAATGTCTGTCCATATCCACTCATTTAATCTTCAGATTATTTATTCCTCTTAACTTATTCTGTGATGCAAAAATCTGGGCACAGCGAGGTTAACTAACTCAACAAAAGTCACACAGCCGGTAATAGGCAGGCCTGAGATTCAGACTCAGCTAGTCCTGCTCCTGTGCAAACTCTTCATCTCTAACAGCCCGCCTTCAAAAAAAGGAAGATAGCAATAATTTACTCTTTAAGGATGAAGCTAATACCATGAAGGCTCCTCCCTCTTTTCATTATCGTACATAGGTCACATCATCGCTCCAAGAAAGATGATAGACTTGTATAGATCCATTGTCCCATATGTGCCTGATGGCTGCCCGTATTTGATGGTGACCTCAGTAGCCATGGGTCTGAACTTAGCAAATTAGCTCAAAGGAACTCCCCTCCAGAGCTCTGACAGTATTAGAATGATTGGATCAAATTGTATCTTATTCAGTGTAAAAGATAAAGGATGCCATCATTAATCTAAAGATTACAGCCAGTACCACTGACTATGCCTAAGCTCCCAGCCTAAAACACTGCCCACTCTCTCGCTAAAAAAATGACCAACAGGGCCGGCAAACAATGCTTTTAGGGTGCAAATCTCTTGTAGATGAGGTAAAGACCCCAGCTCTTGGAGGGTCTTTATCGTCTGCCCTTCTCCATCAAGAAAATAGGAAAATCTCCCTCTCTCACATAGATATTTTGCACTAAAGGACACACAGTGCATATTTTTTCAGTCAAATCAAACCAAAGAGTGGAATGAGCAATGGGTCTTGAGCAAGGAGGACTGAGTTCACGCCTCAAACTAGCTGATTCGTCTGATTCATCAGAGACCCAGCTCTTCACCGCCCTGGGTGTCAACTTCCTCATTATACCAAGGGAAAAAAAATTGGATGAGAAATTATCTATGATCACATCTAGCTCTAAAAATTGTTGATTCTTAGACGTACAAGTCCATATAAAATGAACACTTCTTTTACCCAGGTGATAGATACTCTTACGCTTTGTAACAGTCTATTAACTGCATGTGATGACAAATGTCACAAAACAGGTCGTGAAAATTTATCATTCATCAGAGGCCAAACACAATGTCAGTTCTGAGAAAGAGAGACGGCATTCAGTCAACTGGAGACCGGCAGAGAATTTCTCATTACTCTCTTCTGTCACATGGCGGGGGAACAACAAAAGATGACCACACAGATTCCCACTTCCCTCCCTGCCTGCCACCCAGCTTTGGTCATGGACTGAGAGCCTCCTTCACAGGGCATGCTACCTACTGTGCTTTCATGGGCTTGTGGAGTATGGATGGGTATGTGGAGTAAGATTTCTTTAAGCTGTCATGAGAATTGTCATGGGAAGAAGTCTATTGATTAACACGGGAAGAAGATAATGAATGGAACCCCGTTGACATGAGAAGTAAGAAGGGCTAGAGGGGGCTCAGGAAGTGGGAGGATTGCTCTTGACACTCCAAGTATGACATAGTGAAAACATCACTATACAGGGTCCTGGTCCCCCGGGGAACGAATTGTGGGATTCTGGGTAGGCCATCTTATCCCCATTTATAAGTTGTGCAAGTGGCATTAGGTTAGTGGTTTTCAAACTAAGTCCTTAGACCAGAGGTCTCTCATGGAAAAATCAGGTGGGTGAGAAGGACACAGACCCAGGTGGGTCATGCTCTTGACGTTCCACTCCATCTCCTACACGATCATCTTCGCTTTTACCTGTTTTGTATTGGAGCTGAACAAAAGAGTTTATTTTCTCTAACTTGTGCTATTATAAAGAATCAAGGGTTTGAAGCCACCTAAACTGGATGACTTCACACATCTCCAACTCTTTCTATGAGTCCCCATGAAAATTAACAAACAAGCATACACTTGCTCTCTGAATTCATTTTCACTCCCACAGCAAACACCTCAGAGTGAATGAAAAGTAATTCTTTTGAATTTGGCCTCTTTTTCCTCTCGCCCAACAGTGAATTCTGGAACTCCTTGACAAAATATCTAAATTATAAAAATCACCGGTGTCTTCTCCTCACTGGAAAATAAGTCTGTTCATGGTTTTTGACCCTCAAACTTAAGTGACTTTCTCTATCAACTTCCTCAAATCATTATTCCCCTTCTGCTTCACCATGATAATAATCATTATCATTTTTATTCGTGAAGTCTTGGCAGAGTCCTTCGATAATCATCTCTAATATCATACGTCAGCCTTCCTGTCTCCACAACCTGAGCAGAGGTTGGCAGCAGCTGTCGCAGTGTTCCACCGAAATGCTGCCACTTTCTGATGATCCAGATGAGTCTTCAGTTTCCTTGGCAACCCAAAAGACTTTACACGGTCACCTCAATCTTCTTTGGGGTAAGAAAGCAAAAGACCTCCATTTGCTGGGAGAGGTTCAGAGGTGGTAGGTGGGATGATAGAGCCAAATGAAATTGAAATGAGTGAACAGAAAGCAATACAGTCTTTATACATAGAATAACACGGGAGAAATTGAGAATGATCTGCCACATCACCAGGTGTGGCCATATGATTTGACTCCATAGCAGGTTTCCCAGCCAGACCTGTGGAATTTGCCCAGTCTTCATCAGCCTGTTTTTCTATCCCTAATAGATCCCAGAGCAAAAGTGCATTGACGTCCCAGAAGGCATTTTAGTTGTTATCAACCAGCTTTGATTCAAATATCATGGTGGAAGGAAAGGACAGCAACAACACTGTATTCCAGCTCTTAGAATCCGTTCCAAGTTTTAATCACATAGACAGTTCCTTTCGAAGTTTAGTGCTCATTCCATTTTGCAGTATTTGAAGTGATATATCCAGGGCCACATGTTGGGGCATTTATCCAATTCGTTTTCTATACCTGAAAAACGCAGAGTGTCAGCAAATACTAGGCCTACCCTGCTGCCGCAGCTACTCCTGCCAATCAAGGTGCGTGCTGAAAATCGATGACAGCGCTCTTTTCACTCATTCCAGATGCAACCTTAAAAGAGTTCTCTGAGCATCCATTAAAAATTAATCAGAGTTGACAGTTAAGATGAAACTTATTCCTCGCCATGGGCATACCCTTGGTATTCATGGATTTAACATTTATATTTCCAGCTATTCAGAAGCACCCCTCAAGGTCATAATAGCTATGTAACTTGGCTTAGTCACGTAGTTGAATCACTTATGATGGAAAGATCCCTCAGCTGATGAGTGAGCCAAACCCCTCCCAGCATCTGTATCTCAACGCAACTTTTGATCTTTCTTCCTCCTGCTTTCAAAAAAAAGCATTTTTTTTGAGAAAAAATATGGCCTATGGTAGCATTTATTATTTTGGAGATTTCATAAATGCTCCTGTTATTTAAAAATCCACTTTTATAACTACTGCTATTAATAGCCATTCGTGCCACCTCCCCAATTCTAAACTCATTCATCCTCCACTGTTATTATCACAATCAATGACATGAATATGCAAACAGTTGTTCAGAACAGAAGCCTGGAAGTCACGTTTGAATTACCCTCTTAACTCTCCACTCCGTGAGAACAACCTATGGATTCTATCTCCAAATACATCATGATCTGTCCACTAATCTTCCACTTCCACTGCCGCCATCTTGGTCGAGGTCATTGTCATCTCTTTGCTAGAATGCTCGTCCTGATTGATCTCTTCTGCCTCCTCCCACTCCGCTGCCGATTCTGTAGCCACAGAAATCATTTTTAAAAATTAATCTGATCATGCCATAACACCCCCCCTCGCCCACCACTCCCTCACCACCAAACACATTCACATGCACTGGGAATCTTTGAGTGTGTGTATGCTCCATGTGTTGCTATGTGTTGATCTGCAACAAGATAAGGAATGTACATCAGAACATAAATATAAAGCAGCACACTCCTTTTTTCATTGAGCAAGTCTTGTTACACGTGTGTGTGTGTGTGTGTGTTTAAGCTCAGTAAAAAGTGTTCTAGGTGACAGAGTTGATTTACAACTGCACAAGCTCTTTTTCTTATCACAGACAGGTAGCAGTTTGCAGACCAGCAGCCCATGTTCAGACCACAAGCTGAGTAGAACGGGCTTCCCAACTCCAAATAATGAGGCTTCTCCCTGTCTCTCAAACTTGAATTTGAGCCCCTCTTCCTTTGATTCCTCTGGTCCAGCCACGAGGCACTCCTTTTGGGTTCTAGACATAATCATGTTGTCTTAGAGACATAACCCCTTAACCACCACCTGTCCTAGAGACTTTGAACTTGCTTCCCTCAGCTGGGAATGTCTTTTCCCTGACTTTTATTTAAATGATACTCCCTCAGGCCCTCCTTCCCTGACCACTTATGCAGAGCTTCCTCTTTATTCCCCATCACCATTTGGTCTTCAGTGTGACACCATTTTTTTTCCATCTGCAAGTCCATATTTATATGTGTGTTGAGCTGCTGATTGTTTGTGTCCCTTCCTAGACTGAAGGCTCCATGAAGGCCGAACCCCCACTAGTTTCTCTGGTTTCACTGGTCAAGAGAACTACTGCTTTGGGCATGGGCGTATCCCTCCAGTGTGTTATGGTAGACGGAAGCTTCAAGAATACATGGGCAGGCATGCTGACACTCCAAGATGTTAATTTATTTCTTCACGTCTTCCCAGGATCATTTGCAAAATCTGAGATAAGACCTAGATTCTTATACCCAGGTTGCCCAATCTCAAGCCATGTTGTCTCTCACTTTATAACTGCAACAAGTCTCAGCCAGTTTAAGGTTAGGCAACTTGTAAAGGAGAAACAGAATTACTTCATGTGAGTAAACAATTCATTATCCTCACTTAGGATTTTCTCATCCTGAATCGTTGCAATGTTTTCATGGGCATTTACATCACTGTCATTCTCCTTAGAGACCCCATCATATAATAGCTAACATTTATAAAGCAACCAAAAATTTAGATGCCAAAAACTGAAGCCTCCTCGGGGAACAAGACCACTCAGCCCCACCTTCATGGAGCTTCTGGTTCAGTGAGAAACACAGACAGTAATCAAGTAATCAACATACAGAGTGGTGGGTGGAGAGAACAGTGCTATGGGAGCACATTGCAGGATGCTGGCAGTTCCTAGGAGTCAGGGAGGTTTGGCACCTGAGCATGGATAACAGGCACATAATGAGGGCAGAGGAGTGATTCCGGCAGCAGAGGGCTAGAAAAGGCCAGGGAAAAAGAGCAGGCTTGGTAAGTTCAAGTCCAGTGGGGCTGGACTGCAAACTAATGGGAAGGGGAAGACAGGAAGGAGGCTGGTGGGGAACCAGGAGCCACATCTCACATGGCATAGCAAGGAACTTGGACTTTCTCCCTTTATGTCAGGGCATGACATGCAACACCTCCTGTCTCCAAACCACTTATCTGTAAATGATGTACAGGGATATCCGCCATGAAAACACTTGCTAAGTACATGTTAGGGACTATTAGAGGTCCATGAAAGAATATGAAGCAATGAAAGAAAAAAAAAACTGAGACAATGTTAACATCAGAGGAAGAAAAATTGTAGAAGAAAGGACCCAGAATCCATACACCATGTGGCTCAGCTATGAAGAATACTTATGTGTATGTGTAGCACTGAAAAGGATTTTACCAAATATGTGATACAACTGTATTTGAAAGATTTCTAGGCAGTCAATAGATAATATTTAAAATTGGAAAATCAAGAAATATCTGTAAAAATAGATACTATTTATTAATCGTTACTTAGAAATAAAGTAAATACCAGAATAAAGAGTTGAAAGACTTGTAAGCAGTTACTTCCGAGGTAAGGCACTAGAAAAGGGAAATGAGGTACGCTAAGGTAGAGCTGGGCACTGTTCTTATTTTATTATTATCCTTGTATGTGTATTATTTTGTTATTTCTATGATTATAAGCTATGTATATGTGTGGCTTTTTGACAGAAGTATAAATTAAGCACACACACACACACACCCAGCTCTAGCGAATACTAAAGAGAAAAGAATGGAGGGAGGCAGTCATGACGCCCCCTACTGGCCTTCTCGCAGATGGCTCTACCGATGAGTCCCAACTTGTCCAAACTTGCCTGGGTCCTTAAACCAATCATGTCAGCAGCAGCAACAGAGCAGCCTATGCCCCTTTTGTTGGGCATGTTGTGTGTCGGGCTGCCGGGCAACTTTTGGATTTGTAGTGCTAGGGACAGCCATAGTTACCTGCTTAGACTCCCACTTGGCTCCGTCTAATGAGATCTTGAGCACAGACCAGGGCCCCCCAGTGAAGCAAATGCTTTGGGAGTTCCAGAGTTCTCAGGGTCTTCAGAGGAAGCCAGGACATGAGGGAAGCTTGAGCCCCACGTACAGGGAAGCAAGATCCAGAGATGGAGCACCTGCTCTCTTTGATTGGGCTGACTCATTCACTTACGGGAAGTCAACGGATCCGCAAGATGCTGAAGTGTTACATCTCATTACTTCATACCCCAGTTGCTGGAGATGCGCGATGCTTAACAGGGAGAAAACGCAAACTATCTTTTACTACCTATGAAGGAAAACACAGTGAGAGGAAGACCACAACTGAAACAATCCATTGCAGAGGGGAGGCTGTTCTGAAGTATTTTCAAGGACTTTAGAAGGACCCCTTTTACTGGCACATTAGTTAAAAACCTTTCTTATTTATTAAAGCAATTCCCCTAGTCTTCTCTACCAGGCGACATTTTATCAGGCTACTTTCGGTGACTAGGTATACTTGAAAGATTAAAAAAAAAAGTATTAAAATGTTTTGTAGATGAGAATTGTTACTTCTTCTGAGTAAGTTTGACATGTAGCGTTATAAGTTAAGTGTTATATATCCTAATGCAATTTCTCCACCCTTAAAGTCAATGAGGATATTTATCTCTTCTGAGTGTAGGGCGTTTTTTTGCTAAAAAATGAATATTTTCCCAAAACAAATGCCAACTATTTCCTCATTATGTCTTAAAAAGATAACTTCCACGTAAGTGAATGTTCGTGTCAAATGTTACTAAGTATAAATAGCATAATAACTAAAAATAGTTCAAATATTCCAGCTACATCTTGTCAACAATCTTGCTCTAGCCAAGTTCCCCATTAATTGCACAATCTATATTTTGGAAAAGACAGAACCTAATTGTTTCCAAATAAAATTTCAAGCCTGCATGGGGTTTCCTTCCTCTGGTTGGTTTTGTTAAGTGAATTAATCTTTAAAAAGGAGAATGCAGAAAGGAGGACTCCTCCAAAAGCTCACTTTGTATGTGCATTTTATCAAGGGCTTTAGTTATAAAGTTGCATGGGTAATTTTTGTTGCAATCACCTGTGGAGAGATTTCCATTTTTTTAGGGCATTACTTTCATCTTTTGCCTTTTTGTCCATACAAGATGTATGGACAAAGAGCAAACAGCAAATGTCCACTTGAAGAAAAGGTATTTAATGCTACAAGGGCCTGAAAACAAAGACAAAAAAAATTTTCTAATTCAGTTAGAGCAATATTCTATTAAAAAAAAATTATCAGCTCATTCAATCACTCTTCTAAAGTAAGAAATACAAGTTAGTCATTTAGGACACCAAGTAAACTTTTTCTGAGTGGGTGAATGTGACTCAATAGGTTTTTCTAGTACCCTTTCAAATTCTTAAAATTCAAAGCATAGTATGTGGATACATGGGGAATATGAAGAAGTATAAGACACAGTTCTTACTCCCAGTCTGATTACATTGGGAGAAATCATCTTATTGTGGGCATTTTGTCTGAACTGAACCAGAATTCTCCATTAACAAGTCACTTACAGTTCAGAGGAATTTCAACACCATTAATGCGAACAATTAAAGGCATCAAAGTGGCAGAGAGAGAAGAGTAGTAATGGGAACAGATCAGCACTAGATCCTGGTGTTTTACCAGTGAAAGGTCCTCACAATGGGATCCTTCAAAGATGCATCCTACCCAGTGATTTCCATAATTAAGTGTACTATGCTTTATATAAGTTCTTATTTAATCCTCACAACACTTTGAGGGAGATCCTCTAGATCGTCTCCTTTTACAGGTAAAGAAAGCAACACATAAAAGACAGCAATAATTTGCCCGAGCTCATGTAGTTTATTGAGTGGCAAAGTCAGGAATTAAATCAAGGCAGTTTGATTCCAGTACATGTGCTTTTAACAAACATGTATAGAGTGTTTACAGCATTTTGTTTTAATGTGATTATCACATTTAAATGTAATTATCACAGAAACACATATTTGCATGGAAAAAAAGGTGTGTGTGCATATGTATAGATATTAATGTCATTACAGAAGTCTTCTCTGGATGGTAAGACTGAATGATTTTTTTTCTTCTTATTATGTGAATTTATAATCTGTAATTACAATGGTTGTGTACTGGTCAGGTAATAAAATAAATATGAAATGTTATTTCAAAAATAAAATTAAATGGTAACAAGTTGATTTATTTAGTGACTAAATGAAGACAAGGGAGGGGATGCTTGGGTGGCTCAGTGGATTAAGCTTTGGACTCTTGGTTTCAGCTCAGGTTATGATCTCAAGGTTGTGAGTTCGAGCCCTGCATCAGGCTCCATGCTGGGCGTGGAGTCTGCTTAAGATTCTCCCTCTCCCTCTGCCTTCCCACACACACACACACACACACACACACACACACACACACACACACATACAATCTCTCTCTCTCTCTCTCTCTCTCTCTCTAAAAAATATACATAAAACATTTTAAAAAGACTAACTTAAAAAAATAAATACATGAAGACAAAGGATTCTATTCTCCTCCTCCTATTACTACTACTACTACTACTAATAGCTGTTTAATAATAAAATTTAAAAATATAAAAATAGCTGTTTGGGGGCATTTTTCAGGAAGAACACTGCCGAGTCCTGTACCTGCATTATCTCATTTAATCCACACAATTTTTTTACAGCATAGATGTTATTTATCATCCTCCCTTTATAAATGGTAAAAGTGAGACACAGTAAGTTTGTCCTAGGTCCTATAACTGTAAAGTGTTTACACCACTATCATCTGAAGCCAGTCTCCAGAGCTTTCCTAAGCACCATGGTGGCAGTCTCTCCTGTGACACAGGAGTGCTGGCTGGGAAGGGAAGGCACTTCCAAGCATGGCAACTCTGGATTCAGAGACTGAGACATGTAGAAGAACTGGTGCCAGTCTCAATTCAAAGTTAGGCAGTTGAAGTCTTTCTATCAATTCATGTCTCAAGTAGAAAAAATGTAAAGCCATTTTAAAGGCCTCCTGATGCAGGAAGAGGATTCTCACTAATCTTTAGTATTTTGTAAACATAAAACACTTAGCCAAAATATTTGTCATTATGTTATGATAAATTTTGTTTAATTTTCATAAATAAAATACAGAGCCCAAGGTTTCAAAAAATATTTCCATAACTTAAGTTTTTCTAAATCCCAATTATGAATGTTCACATTTCATTCCAAAACAGAATTTAATGTATGTTTAGGATGTTGTATGTAAGATGCTGTATTTGAAGCATTATCTAAATGGCCTAAGCATCCAATAAGAGAATGTAAGATTCTAAATAACCAAAGGGATGAGTTTAAGAGGAGCAAATTTTTTATTATTATCCCAGGAGAGGTAATTATGGAAGTTTAGGTGTATAACTGCATACAGATTTTTAAATAAATTGTCATGAGACATTAATTAATCTGGAAATTTAAGAAATTACTCATGAGACCTGTTCATGTAACTTTTGACAATAGGTACAAAAGTTTGGATTTTTTCCATCAACCTGATGTTAACAGAGTCTCAGATTCTCTACAGATAATATGCTTCTAGCATGTTGTTGGAGAGGTTCCTTAGGTTTTAGAGGCAATAACATATATGGTTATGGAGTGATTATTAACACATTTTGTTATTGTGTTTTGCTTGCAGTGATGTTCAACTAAATAAATATCTCCAGAAGCTAATTGTTAAGAAGTGACAAAAATCTCTGCCGTGCTCACCATCTAGTTCTTAAGACAGGATGCAAATGCCGCTTAAGACAATCCTTTCCAAGTGAGTGTTTTGTGAATAATCGAATACATTTCCTCCTAAGAGCAATTTAAAATATTTCAAGGCTTGTTTATTAAGAGAGAATCTCACTTTGTCTTGCAGAGACTTAATTTCATTAAACTCTTCATTTCATGTTTTTACCCCCCAGTGGGTTACTTAGCCCAGTTTCCTTCCCAGTACACAGGGAGAATTGTTCATCTATACTTCTTTAGTATTGGACAACGCCGTGATACATTTCAAGCCCCTAACCATACATGCATGTTAAAGAATTATATACTGCCTGTCACCCCGTAATAGCACTGTCTAGTGGACCCATTAAATTGTTACTGGATCTTCCTCTGGCACAGAATCTATCAAGCTCTTTGCATCCTGCTGGAAGGGTCTGAAAAGCCAAGAGACATTTTCCCCTCTTTTTCCTCTCCCCGCTCTCGTCCTTACATTGAGCTGAGTTCCTAATTCCTTTTGCTTCTTTGGGAGAAAAAGCAAAACCACTGTCGCAGGCAAAAACGTTCTTTCTTGCCCTTTCATCTCCAGGCAGATGAATCAATAAAATATGAAGACAAAAGTGCTCCATCTTCTGGTTGAGGATGAATGTTCACCAGCAGATATTCCCAATTCTAAAAGGAAGCACTTCATCTCAGGGACCAGATCCTGGAGAAAATTATTGATGAATCCCTCCAATACCATCAAGAATAAAACAGCCTTCTCCTGGTCTCAGACTTGAAAGAATTTTCTTCCAGTCTTCTCTTTTTTCCTTCATTCACGCCTACCAACCCAAGCCAGCTAACAGTGCAGGCTTAGGCTTGGCATCGCGCAAAGCTGCCGCCTCATTGCCCCTTCATTCCCAGCACAGATCACTTAACTTTTTGAATCCCCAGTCTCCTCGTCTTGTACCTTCTATGTAATTGGGAGGACTAAATAAGATTTGTAAAATACTGAACCCCACATCACACACAGAGAAAGCACTCAATGCATGTGAGTCACTCTGATTATGACAATTCCTGAGACGTTTTTTTCTTTTCCCATCTCCCTTCAATTCAATACAGATGTGTCCATCCTTCCTAGGGTTGAGATGCTAAGTGCAGTTAAATGTAACCTCTGCCTTCAACAAAGTCACAGTCTGCCAGTAGTCACAAAGAAGAACGTAAATAACTTTAATACAAGAGAAGAGATGGTCGATGGCCAAAAGAGCTACCAAGTGTTCCAAGACAGTGCTTCTCAAACTGGGCCGCATGCCTCAATCATGTGGGGATTTTGTTAAAATGCAGATTTTGATTCAGTAAGTCTAGGGTAGGGCCTGAGACTCTGGTTTTCCTTTTTTTTTTTTTTTTTTTTTTTTTTTAGAGACAGAGAGAGCGTCAGAGCGTGAGCAGGGGAAAGGCAGAGGGAGAGGGAGAGAGAGAATCTCACACAGGTTCCATTCTCAACGCAGAGCTGATGCAGGGCTCAATCTCACGACCTTGAGATCGTGGCCTGAGCTAAAATCAAGAGTCGAACACTTAACCAACTGAACTACTCAGGCACCCTGGATTCTGTGTTTCTAATAAGCACACAGGTGATGCTGAGGCTGCTGGTCTGAGGTCTACCCTTTGAGCAACAAAGTTCTGGGATACGTGTAGGATATAAACAGGCTTTGTATTTAACTAGTGTGCATCAGCATACCTGTACTGGTATGCTGATGCCCTCTTGAGTGCTGGGTACGCTCTGACTGGCCATGATCCATGACAAAACTATTGTTAAACCTGTTGCTCAGTATCACCCTGGCTATCAATACTACAGGACTCTGGTGGACAGCATAGATGTCACATTTGGTTTTAAAGGGGCATACATGGTGTTTAAGGACAGCCTTGAAAGATTAGCAAAATTTTACTCATTTCTACTTTCTTGTCTAGTATACTCACTCTACCTTTCCCAAACACCACGGTTACTGTTCATTTGAAATATGAAGTGCCCTCTTATGATTCCCTCTAAAATACCGTTCCTCTGAACCTTTAAGAATAGACAACTTCTGGGCGCCTGGGTGGCTCAGATGGTTAAGCGTCTGCCTTGGGCTCAGGTCATGATCCCAGGGTCCTGGGATCGAGTCCCGCATCGGGCTCCCTGCTCGGTGGGAGGCCTGCTTCTCCCTCTGCCTCTCTCTCTCTCTCTCTCTGTCTCTCATGAGTAAATAAATAAAATCTAAAAAAAAAAAAAAAAAAAAATAGACAACTTCTTTGGAACAATTATGTCCCAGTGATTCCTCCCATGTTCCTAGGGCTTCATTGTTGCTGTCTCTGACTTTGAAATGAAATTAAATAAAAATGCGCAGTGGCATTTTCTATGTTAGAGACAAAGTCAGGTCCTCTCCGCCTCCTGTGTTCCGGTGGCCAGATACCCACTCTCGACTTGGATACCAATTTTTAATTGGGGGCTTTCACATAAAAATCTAGATACTCAGCTTGGAAAATTGGGAAACCCAGCTACCCAGAGCCCAAATTCACACTTGGAAGCAATCAGCTAGGGCAGCACAGCAGGACCGCCTTGGGAGTTGGGGGGTAGGGGTGGGGAGTGGGGGGAGCAGTGCCTCCAAAGTCTCCATAGTCCAGGCAAATCTCATTACCTCTCACGCCAGATGCAGCCTACTCTCTCCTACAACTCAGCCTATGTAGGTATTTGAGTTTATGATTCCATCTTCCGAAAGCCCAGGAGTCATATTGATTTAGAAAAAAATATATGGTGTGTCATTAATGATACAGAACCACCTATACATGGCGATTTTCAGAATACAGAGACAACTAGCTTTTTTCCAGGAAAATAAATCTTCATATAATAATCAGAGCAACTTTAAAGCTTTAGCTTTATTGGTTCGCAGTCTTCATCTTTATCCATCATTTTAATATTTGGTTCTAGTAATTTGTTTCTTTCCTTCCCTCTTGTGGACTTGAAAGGGAATCTGAATAAAAAGGAGAAAAAGGGTAAACCAAGGAATCAATACCCCATTTCATGAGCAAAACATGCCTAAAGGTTATCCTACTTTGTGAATCACTAGAGAATTCGCATAAAGTAAAGAAACCAGAAAAAAGTGTGTGACTTTTCCCAGCCTGGGTTCTCTACTTCTCAGAATTGTATTACCAACTTGGTAAAAACTGTGTAAATCATTTTGGTTTCTTATGCCTCATGAGAGTTCCCAGAATCGAGAGAGGGGGGAAAAAAAAAAAGACTAAAGAAAATAATTTTGAGTCATTTTTAAAGCATTTTGGATTGCTAATAATAGATATATATTTAAATTAAGACCCTCTTTACTCACTTGAAATACTTTGAGATCTTTTCCCTTCCGTATTTAAAGGTAGTAAAACTACAGCACTACGTCGATAACAAGAAAACAGAGGTACTAATTAATTTCTTTCAGATACAAAAAAATTATCCAATGTTTTCATATTGCAAAATAGATAACCAATCTCTAGCATGACTGTTGCACAATTTGAAAAACAGGCTTCCAAGGAAGACAGGATCACTTCTCTCAACACGCCTTCCAAATGTACCATGGCCTCACTATTTAACTGAATGGCTGATGGGCTGGAAGAAGCTGGCTTGTTTTAAAATTAGAAAGTAACGTGATACCTGGGCCACTATCCGGCCACATTTAAAATCGATTAGATTCATGAATTTGTTCTACGTGGCATGAGCACAGGAGTTTGGAGTCCACAACCCTCTGAATGTGTGGGACTCTGCTCGGCTCCCTGGCAAGGACCACAGCCCTCGCCTTATCTGAAGACCAGAGGTAGTGAAGACTACTTCCCCAGGTTGCTGGAAAGATCAAATCAAGAGATTGGAAGTTATCTGTACTATTGAGAAGGTCAATACAAAAGCAAGACATGATCTGCTGAGTTAAACGCTGAGAATACTGCCTGGTACATGTGGCCTCTTGGTTTAAAAAAAAGAAAAAGTTCTTCAGATCTGGGGTACTACCCTATTATGAATTTCTTGGTAATGAGTTTCACAGAACATTTCCATTGTTGGCTGTCTCTCCATTCACTACTTATCCCACCCCAATACCTCTGGAAACAGCTGAAATACGGAACAGGTTTGGTCTTGCTAGCACCCTTACCAAAAGGTTATCCAAAACAGTTGCTTAATTAATGGAGGATAGCATTTAATTTTAAGTGGTACGTAGGATAAACTAATGCTCTAAATTAAAGGGGTACCATATAGAAGCCGAAATTAAAGTTGTTATTCAAAATCCCAGCCATTGGGGGTCTTTAGCTCACAAACCAGGGAGGGAAGCAGAGACCCTTTCCGAGGTGAGCATCACCAATGATTGCTGGTGCGGTCCCTTTGCTGCAGCGACCCGTCTCTCCCCTTCCCCCACTTTATCCTTCTTAGCACACCTTCTGCTGGACGCCTGCCTCCTCGGCTTTCTCGGACCTCCACCACAGACAGACCTCTAGCCTTAGAAGATTGATTCCTGCCTCCCTTGTCACTTCTTGCTCTCCAGTCAAATGACAAGATGCTATTTCTCCATTTCTTGACGTGACTTAGATCATACGACACCTACAGGAATTGGTGGTATTATGGATAAAGTGTCACTTCCCGTGTACTCCCAATGTCAGGCGCACTGCACATTGAGCAGGCGCCTACTGTATACAAGGCACTGATGAATACAAAGCTAAACACCTTCCTGTCTGTAAGCAGCTTACAATATCTAAGGCATCTGGGTCATTTTCTCATGTATAAAAAGGTATATAATTTTTTAAAGTAGAATTATATTCTGTAGGCGTGCAAAAGGAAGAGTAATTGTCTCCTTGCTGGCCTCTCCACCACTTTCTAGCCCTTCACCTCCTTTATCTTACTTTATTACCTTACCTCCTGTATTTCCCTGACTTGTCACGTATCTACTTTTTTGGTTATTTATCAGTAGCTATTCCCAACTCCCAGAATGTAAATGCCATGCGAGCGGGGACTTTGTCCTTATTCACTGCTGTGCCCCAGCCCTTAGAACACTACCTGGCACAGAGAAGGCCCTCCATAAATATTTGTTGAAAGCAAGTCTTCCAGAAGAAGTGGCCTTTGAGTTGGGCTTTGACCAATAGGAAGGGCCTCGATAAGCGAGAAATGGGGAAAAAGATATTCCAGAAGGAGGCTTCAGCAAGAGCATGGAGGTTTCTAAGTACAATTTAAATGAGGTAATAAAGTGGTTTTAATACAGAGAAATGAAATGCTCTGGGGGAATTTGACTACTTAACTAATTTTAAGAAAGAAAATAATGTTTGCAACAGTATTATATTTTAAACATTTCAATGACATTTATGGCCAATCTAAGTGGTTTTAGAGTAAGCCAGGTCCCAAATGGATAAACTGCAATGTAAAGATATATCTGTTAATAATGCAGAGAACAGATTGAATCCAGAAAGCAGGGGAGCTAGGGAGGAGAAGGAGAAAGGAAGGAATGGGCAAGGTGGGAGGAAAGAAGAAAGCCAGAGCCCTTGCCACAGAGTGTCCTTTTATTTTATTTCATGAATTTATTTCGAGAAACCCATGTTCCATTCCTGCCTGCCCTGCTTTAATGACCCCATCTGTGGGTGACTACCATCCTCGGTTTTGATTCTTGGTGATCGTACTGCATTAGAGAAAACAGATGGGAGGTTGCGGGGGTAGGCATTTTATAGTTTCTGTAGTTTCTGCTAACTTCTCTAACAAAGACAGGCGGCTTCCACATTATGCAGCGAGTTTCCATCGTCTACAGAAATCTCTTTCGATTCAAGAAAAATCCAGTATCATTGCCAACGTGAGTCATTAACGGGTAAGAGGAAGAACAGCATTGTATTCTGTCTCTCCATTTCCACACACCTCCTCCACCAGGGGGCCACCTAATGGTGATTTTTTTTTTTTTTTAAAGAACAATGTTTATGGCTTTCCAAATAGTATTTCCTCAAAAGGTTTCTATCCAAGTCATTGCTCTGGAAATTCATGGGCTTGCAGGAACTGTTTGTCTGCCACTCTGTTCTCACCTGCCCTGGACAGGCTGTGACCTCAGGCCTCTGCCAGCTTCAAGTCAAAGGTAAGTGTCTCCTGAGCACTTCAGAGGACAGAAACGGCTCCCCAATGAACTCCAGCACCTGGGATGTAGCCCAGGTAAAGGGGGCGACAGATATAATGTTCCCCGACCTCTGTTTGGGTCCAGCTTTCAGCCCCGCTGTCCCAGCCTATTTTCTGGTATGAAATTTAAAACCCACCACGCCTCAGTTGCCTTTAGGGGGAGGCTTCCATTGTCCTCACTGGGGAGAGGGAGAGGACTATGAGTTGCATCACAGCTGCCTCGAGAAGGGAAGGAACTGCGTTTGAGGAACAATTTATCCGAACTCACCCAGGTCTGAATTACTGAGAACGTACAGCAAAGAATGTGAAATTCTGAGCCAACTGGAAATGCCCCCTTGGCCTCTAAAACTCTAAAATAATAAAAGCCCTCAGGGAAGACTGCATTGTTCCTTCGTTGCCTGAGAAAACAGACTAACACGACAATTCCAGGCATTTGGATATTGAGCTTACCAACTAGCCACCCCTAGGGGATGCCAACCCCCAACGGCGCCTGGAACCAACTGGGTGATGCGGGTTAGACCAACTCTGGGAACATTTTCAAAGCTTAAAAAGAGCCCAGGGGGTACCAAACAGAGAATGTGGTAAAAGGACCCATTGACTTTTTTTTCTGTTCATCATCCTCCTGAAATAAAAATGGATTTTTTTTTTTTTTTAAATGCACTTCCATTCCTGCAGCCCAGCTAGGTCTGGGATGAAAGCAACTCCTTCAGAAAAAAAGGATGAAATAGCAGCACACAAACCATGGAGGGGAGAAAGGGTTGGAAGATGAAAACCCTCTGAGGGTCGTCAAAACACAAACTTGATCAAAGCACACACCTCCCCGTCTTGAAGCGCAGCATAAAGACTTCAGTGTGGAGAACAAAAGACTCCAGGAAGGAAGAAGGAAAACAAAGGAATGGACAAAAGAGACAGGGAGAGGGGGTGAGACAATGACATTCTCCCAAGACCAGGAAGGAAATTCATCCCAGAAATAAAGGGCACAAAAGAAAGACAAGTGCAGAGCAGAAATAGAAAGTGCCTATGACACATCAGGCCAGGAAGCCAGTATGACAATATTTTCTCAGAGAACGACATTCTATTTCATCACCATATGCTCTCGGAAAACCCAATATGTTCCTGACAGACTTCTAACATTTTTTTCCCAAGATGGTTAAAGCTTTAGGGAACATGTCAAAGATACTCAGCACCCACTACATTTCTGAATATTACACATGAATGTTAATAATTCCATCGCGATTCAGTTTGCCAATCACTGTCCCTGGCACCAGCCGATAAAAACAGGCAACAGCAGATCCTGTTTGGGTTTTGGTCCAGGATGCTGTTGAATCTGCAAATGGAAATTAGATACGTATAAAAAAAATTTTTTTTTCAAGGAAAATGTATGCCAGGATGGGATGCAAACGTGATTTGGAGAACTATTTCCAAACACGGGTCAGTGCTATTTCGAAGTGCAGCTCTTAGGTACGGTGGAAAGGAGTGAACGTTGGAAGCTGAATCCTTCAATCACAAGTAGACGACTTCAGACTAAGTAACGCAAGTGAGAGTGAAACTGGAGATGAAGAGGAGCCGCTTGTGCGGTCCGCTCCGCGCGCCTCTGAGCTTTGCCTACAGCCCCCTCTCTGCATCTACCTGTATTTGCAAACTTCTAACCACCTGCGGATTGCTAGCGACTGTTCTGGCCTCTTGTTCACAAATGACATACCATACCTGGAAGAGTGCCCAGGAAACCATAAGGTATTATATAAATACAGAATTAGGTGCTGCACCATTCATCAGGATATGCTAGCGTAAAATTGAAGTCATCTATTTCTTCCTTTTATCTGGCTTCCTTTTCTTCTTCTATGCTCTTTCTGTCAAAGGCCCACTGGATCCTTCCAGTCACCTGAGCCGCAAACGTAATTGTCCCTCATTTTCCCTTTCCTCACCTCGCCCCCTCCGGTTACTAGCCACCGTTAGCTCTCTAGTAACCCACTCACTAACACAGCCTTTGAACCATTGTCCCCTTCCTATTCCCATTTCCCAAAGCCAGACCCTCATCGCCTCAGACTTACACTCTGCTAAAAATCTCTTAATTGCTTCCTGCTCCCAGTTTGGGTCCTCTCCAATTCATTCCTTTTGTTCAGACCTGGTGGATCTTTCTAAAAATGCTACTTTAATCTTGTCGCTCTTCTGCTCAAAAACAAAGGCAGCCACTATTCGCGGGATAAAGAACAAAGTCCCCATTTCATAGCCCAGGGCCAAGGTAGGCGCCCCGGCTCTTTGAAGCTGCACCTTCCACTGCTTCTCAAAACAAGCCCTTTGAGGCAGGTGGATTATCCCACTGCCAGAAACAACACAGTTGCCAGTGGCTACTTGCCCTGCCTGTGGCACTTTCCTCTTTCCACCTATGAATCGGAGTTCCCAGATCAGCCGTCCAGCTTTCTGAGCCTCCTGTGCCCACAGGCTCGTGCTGCCTGGACCCTCTCACTTGGTGCTTGTTCAAGGTCTGCTGTGTTCCACATTCACATGCATGAGTCTGCAGATGGCTCTTTCATTTTCCCAAATAGATGCAAGCTCTGTGAGGGCAGTGACCTTTGTGTAACATTTATTAAGCACTTGCTGTGCGCAGAGTCCTTCCAGAGGTACCACAAAGATAGAGCAATGTCTTAGCTAGGGCTGCTATCTCAAGCCATCACAGACTGGGTGGCTTATAAACAACAGATTTATTTCTCACAGCGCTGGAGGCTGGATGTCCGAGACCAGGGTGCCAACATGGTCAAGTTCTAGTGAGGATCCCCTTCTGAGTTGCAGACTGCCACCTTCTCATTGCATCCTCATGTGGTGGAAAGGGGAGAGAATTCTCTGGGCAGGGGGGTCCTTTGATAAGGGCGCCAGTCGCATTAGTGACGCTCAGGTTCTGATGAAGCCTTCTTCCAGGTTGCAGAGGGCACACTTCCCACTAAGTCCTCACGAGGTGGAAAAAGGAGAGGGATCTCTCGGAGCTTCTATTCTAACGACAGTAGTCCCATTCGTGAGGGCTCTGGCCCTCATGACTTCATCACCTCCCAAAGCCCCCACTTCCAGGTGTCACCTCAGGGTTAGGATTTCAGCATATGAAATTTGAGGGACAAAACATTCAGACCACTGTAGGAGGGTTATACTCCTTTTTCATTCCACAACAACAAACAGACCACTGCGCATACCCTAGCTGTCGAATGCATATCTTGAGTGAATCGATTTCCATAATTTTTATATTATAAAATTATGATTTCACAATCAAACTGTCAAAATTAAATCCCAGAAATGCCTTCCTCATTTCACAGTAGGGAAACTATGGTAAAGATGGAATATCTTATTCATCCAATGTATTGGTAACAAAATTAATATCTGAACACACATATTTGTCTTCTATTTTCATGCTCCAACTGGTGAACCTTTCTATGTCACTTCAGGAAAGACGTGTCCTAGATTCAAATTTCTCCACTGGTAATTAATGAATTGTTCTTTTGCCCAAGGCAATTTTTGACTTCTGTCCCCTCCCCAACAAGGCACCAAGTCTTACATTCTGATCTTTTATTTTTTCACATGCTTCTCTTTATTTAGACTCAACCATAGGAAGCTCAAATCCTGTGGAACTGGAGCCAAAGTCACATAAATCAAAATAGATGTTTTTTACACTCACATTCACATTGCCCTAATTTATAGCTACACGGACAATTCCTGAGTTTTCTTGACAATTAAAGAAATTTCAAAAACTGTGTTTGATCACATGCCTCAGCTAGTTTCCATTAGATAAAAAATACATGTGCTTCCAGGAGTATTTTACATTTATCATAAAGAGACTTTGGTGCAAGAGGGATTGAGAAAGCACAGGCTTTGTCTTCACATCATGTTAATTAGAAGGATGAGAATATGCCAGATTATAAGGGTTTGCACTTGTTTAGTAGAAACAAGTGACTCAACGCTGAAAATCAAACAGTCCAAACAGAACATGAATTAAAAATATGTACAATATTATCAAAAGTACATAAAACAAAAAAAGATGCACAGAAAAAAAAAACCCCTAACACTAAGATATTAACAAAGGTTTTTTTTTTCCCCTGGGTATATTCCTTCATTCATTTATGCATTCATTCACTAAGCGTACACTCTTGGAGAATTTATTAAGTGTCAGGTACCTTGTTAGGCATTGAGTCGTGAGGTTTTTTTCAGTTCTCCAAAATTTTCAACAGCATGTATCAATTTTATGATGAAAAATAAGCTTTTTAATTATAGTGAGTTGTGATGGTTAATTTTATGTGTCAACTTAGCTGGGCCACAAAGTGCCCAGATATTGGGTTAAACATTATTCTGAGTGTGTCATAAGTATGTATGTACATATGTACATAATATGTAATATAGGCAACTAGGTAGACCTATCTACTTACCTGGCTATTTATTTGTTTTTTCATCATTAAACATAATGTTTAATTAGGACTTCATTAGAATGAAGAAAATGTATTTATTTAAAGACACTACTGGGCACCTGGGTGTGGCTCAGTCGCTTAAGTGTCCACGGCTCAGGTCACAGTTTTGCAGTCGTGAGATGGAGCCCCGGGGTCAGGCTCTGCGCTCAGTGCGGAGTCTACTTCAAATTCTCTCTCCCTCTCCCTCCTTCCCTCTCTCTAGTAAAGAAATAAAATCTTTAAAAAGATAAAATAAAGACACTACTGAGAGAGTGAAATGCACTGAGTCTGGAAGAAGATCCTTGTAATGTCTATCTGACAAAGTACTTGTATCCAGAATATACAGAGTATGCTTAGAAATCTGTATGAAAAAGACAAGACAACCCATTAAAAATGGGCAAAACACTTGAATCAGCACTGTATAAGTGAAATATTCAAATATAATTAAACATATGAAAAGGTACTAAATATCATCAGTCATCAGGAAAATGCAAATTAAAATCCTAATAACTTACTACAAAACACACCAGAATGGCTTAAAATTTATACAACCTAAAAAAAAAAAAAATTATACAACCTGACAATTCCAAATTACAAGTGTTGACAAGAATGTGAAGGAACTGGAATCCCCATGCGTGCTAGGGTGCTAGGGGTAGTTTATGGGTGGTTGGCAAATGCCACTTTGGAAAACTGGCAGTATCTACAAGAGCCGAGCATTGCTACTACCTATGATCCAGCAGTCCCATTCTCAACAAATGCCCAAAAGAAATGCATGTGTTTACCAAAAGACACGCACAGGAATGTTTGTAGCTGCATAATTACAATAGCCAAAACTTGAAAACAACTCAAGTGCTCATCAATAGTAGATTGAAGAAATAAATTATAGTATTCACAGGAAGGAAAAGCAACAACTTTTGTTGGTGGAAAACAACTGCTGCTAGCCACAATGTATGTGAACTTCAAAACAATGACTGAAACAAGCTAGATACAAAAGAGTATGTGCAGTCTGGTTCTATTTACATAAAGTTCAAATCAGGCATAATTAATCCAGGGTGCTAGAAGTCACAGTTGTGGTTTCCCCTGTGTTTAGGGGATGGAGTAACGAGGTTTCTGGGGTGCTGGTGGTCTTTTGGTCAAAGTGGCTGGTGGCACAGGTATTTTCATGGTATAAAATCTCACTGAACTACACACACTTACGTTTTGTGCCTTTTTCAGCGTGTATGTTATGCAGCAATTTAAGATAAAGTTCAGTAAATGGCACCACCCAGCCTGCTCAACAGTTTTCATGAAGCATTTAAGGTCCTTTAGAGACAAGGGTCTGGTAAAAATGTTCTTACTTCTCCTTCCTCCCCCAAAACAGTCAGCGATCTCTTCTCTTCATGTTTCACTAAGGACAGCCTTTGACCTGGATTACGCTCTCCATCCATTTCTTCCTGTCAAAAAGTCTGTCTTCCCTTTTAAGACTGAGTAAACAATTCCCTCTTCTATATGATACATTCCCTAATAACCTTAGGAAGCATTTTGATCATCGTCTACTGCCTCACGGTCCACTGGTCACGTTCACTGCCTCTTCACCATTCCCAGTGCACCAGGGGGCACCTTTGGTTTTCCTTTAACTATTTATGGCATTCTGCCCTCTTATTCTAGTTATTTTTATTTCTGTGTTTTCACTGCTTAAAGGGAAAGGTTACATCTTCATCATTTTTTTAAATATCCTATTCCACAGACAGTCCCTTGAGCCTGCGTATACTACTTATTTGCTCACAATTTCCAAATTTACACCTCCAGCCAGCCCTGTCCCTGGAACTCATCTTGTGTAGCCATCTGCCAACTCCTTTTCCCCACTGGGATTCTAACCCTGACTCATTCCCCTCAAACCTGTGTCTTCCATTCTCTGAATAAATGGTGACTCCATGAGTTGCTCAGGTCAAAAGTCTTAGAGTCACCCTTAACTCCTCTCTCTTTCTCAACACCCTGTATCTGACGCATCAGTAAACCTTAGCAATGGTGCCCTCAAAATATAACCTGAGGCTGACCCCTTCTGGACACCTCTGCCACTAGCACCTTCTTCAAGTCACCATGGCCTCTCGGCCTGGAGTATCCCAACAGTTTCCCACCTTTGAACTTTGCTCCTCTGTCTGTTCACACACTGACTAGCAAATCCTTTTAAAAATCTAGGTCAGTCTTCCACGGACAGCACTGAAATGGCTTCCCATTCTCACAGAGCAAAAGCCCTTCTCTATCCAGTCTCTTCCTCCCCTTGTTCCTCCCCCACATCCCCAGGACTCCCTGCTGAAACCTTGCCGGCCTCCTTACAGGTGCTCCCCTGACCCAGGCATTGTCCCTGCTCTGGGACTTCATACCGCCATCCCCTCCACCAGGAATGCTCTTCCTTCTAGGAGCCAAGGGGCTCACTCCCTCACCTCCTTTAAGACCTTGCTCAAACATTACCTTCGCAGTCAGGGGCTCCCCTGGCCAACCTACATTAAATTGCATTCCCACTCTCCCCACACTGCTGTTCCTCCACCCTTGCCTTACAATCCCCTTACTATAGCGCTTAACACTGTCTATATGCTCTACAGACACTCTCTATATTATTTGGCTTTGTATTGTCTGTTTCCTCCAACAAAAAAGTAAGCAACAAGAGGGCTGACGTTGGTATCTATTGTATTCATCAGTATATCCCTAGACTCCGTTAAGGGACTAAGCCCTTAACAAACCTTTGCTGGGTTAATGAATAAATAGTAGGCATTTAACAGATCATCTAGGAAGGAATGAATAAGTGAACAAATGAAATAACTCCTAGAATTTCGTTTCCCAGAGATACCATGTGACAATTTCTATCCTCCTCTCCAAATTATTTTACCACATTGGATAGAAATTTTTCTACATTCCACATTTATCTGCCTTCTTAAATAGATGACATCAGTACCATTTAACCCTGTCTTTGTGACTCCAGGTCATTGATAGGAACTTATGGTGCTGCATAGTGATACCCTCAGTTTATCGACACCTACAAAGTTGGCTTTGCCTCCAGTAAGCTCTGTACCTGCTGTTGTCATTTCTTTCGCTTTCTTTGAATCTATTTTGCATTTTCTAATTTGCATTTTCCAAGTCAGGCTTATTAAGCTGGTTAGAAATGTGTCTGTTGGCGCTGAGTGACAACTAAGAGATTCGCCAAGGAGTTAAATTCTATACGTCAGTATTCAAGCAGAACTAAACATCTCCTTTTATTTCTGAGAAGTCGATCTGCTTCTTTCCAAGTTTCACCATGCTGGCAACTGAAATGACAAGGTAGATGACTTCTGAACACTTGAGAAAATGAGCTATTAATGAAATGTTGGGTAATATATATATGAATGTACATTCCTTGGTAGATACATGTGCAAAGTATATGTCATGAGATACTTCACGAGTCTGCAGCACTAGCCTTCGTCAATATAAAGGGGAAGGTAAAAATCTGGATTTTATTTTGGCTAAATCACTTTTTTAAAGAAAATTATGTAGTAAAAATTCTCCAAATTTTTTCAGTTACATAACTCATTCATACTTATTAAATTCACTATTTGCCTTTTCTCAGATTCATATTTAACATAAAAATTTCGTGATTTACTTTTCAAAGGTCAGAACTATTTTAATTGCTTTTTATCATGTGATGATCCTAGTTCAATCACGCAATATGAATTCCATCTCTCTGTGCAACTAATTTCATAACCTGTTAGCCTGTGGATGCGGAAAGTAGTTCAGAGTTTTTAAAGACTTGTAACCAGAACCCCTTTAAGTCCCAGGATGACCCGATTAGGTTAGTAAAAGCTCCCTGAACACCTTAGCCAGTTCACAGTGGAGCATCCATTGTATGAGGACCCAAAGCGGTAATATGTCCCTGGCCTCATCTATCAATTTTATACTGGATCAAGCTGCTTAAAGCCACAAGATTATTTCATTTTGGTTAGTTTTTGGTTTGTTTTGTCTTACTCTATCAACAATGAAAAAGCAAACCATTGCTTCAGAGAAAGATGCTTTTAACTTCCCAGGGCTGATTTCTGTCTCCGGTGCTCTGAGCCACCCCTCCTCACACCGCCCTCCCAGTTCCGCGAGTCTTCTACGCCATCTCCTCTCCATTGGATTTTCTCAGTATACGTTCCTCCCCCTGCCACCCTCCAAAAATGAACTTAAAGTCATGTTGGGGGCTGAATTGTGTCCTCCCAAAATTCACATGGTGAAGTCCTAACCTCCAGGATCTCTGAATACAACTGGAAGGTCCTGTGGGCAGGCCCTAATCCAAGAGGACAGGTGTCCTGTAAGAAGGGAAGAATGTGACACAGATGTGTGAGCACACACCAAAGAAAGATGATATGAGGATCCAGCAAGAAAGCAGCATCTGTAAGCCAAAGAGAGAGAAAGCTTGGAAAAAAACCAAACCTGCCAACATCTCGCTCTTGAACATCCAGCCTCCACAACTCTACAAGGGGAAGAAAGAAAAAAAAAATCTTGTTTAAGCCATCCAGTGTGTGGGATCTTGTTATGACAGCCCTGGAAAACTAGGACATAGAGCTTTGCTGCTTGCTAACCACGTGATTTCTCTACTACAATGAGGACTATTCCTACGTTTAAGAGTTGTTTGAAGAAGGAAGCAAAACACACGACATTCCTAATTTTATTATACATGACATTACTGAAATTTTTCAAAGTTGAAAAAATTAAACAGCATTATTACATATGATATATTTGGGGCTCCGTGTTCAGTGTACTGTAAAAAATATAACACTCTTAATTACATCCCATTTGAAACATAATCTTTGACCATGGGCTTGCACATGTCCCATAATTTTGTTCTTTCCTTTGACAACTGAACCACAGTTGACTAGCTTGAGATCGATAAATGTCTAATAAAGGATAAATTGTCTCCTTTTTTGGCATCCAGATAATTTCCATCTTGTTCTAAATTGGATTAAGTTTATGAGATCAAATTACTTATCATTAAAACCAGCACTCTTACACTTTCCTTTTTCCATTCCATGCATTTTTATAAAATATGTGCAAAAGGGCAATAAAATTCAAATTATTGCATAAAGCACTGCTATAAAGATTAAAATGGAGGACGCCACCAGAACTGAACTAGGAGCTGAAAGGCAGCTCTCCCAGGCTAAAAACATCAATTTGTCATTCCAGATCCAAACGTCCAGATTTGGCCTGGAAAAAGCAATTAAAGGATCAAATGTATAATGATCCAAATGTGGTTTGTATGCAAGTAATAACCCTCGGTTGGCTGAGTGCTTTATTCTCAATGAACAATAGCTATTATTATTGTGGTTGTCATTTTTGTTATAATTTTTGGTGTTATTACTTAAATAAACTCTGTGTCATGTGCCTAAACAGATTGCAAGGGCCCACGGTTTTCCCGCAAACCCTGGTGGAGCCCTGACTGTGGCAGGCACAGGACTGGGTGGTAGGCGGTATGATGGGCAGGATCGAGTCCTTTAGTTGCTCACGCTCTGAGAACAAATTACACCAATGAGAAGATCAGCCCCAGTGCAGTGCGGTCACCCAGCTAGCTATCTCTTGTAGAGAAGGGTCATCAGAGTAGAATCAGGGGAGGCCTGAGAAGGAGCTGAAAACCTGAACAGGGGAGCAGAAATTATTTAAAACTTCTCTTCCATCACAGTGCTGGCTAAACTAAACGTGATTACTTGTTCTGAGACTGGTGGGCAGGTTTGCTTTCTTCTGAGGCCTCTCTCCTGGGCTTACAGACGGCCCCCTTCTTGCCGTGACCTCACGTGGTCTTGCTCTGTGTGCACTCACATCTGTGACACTGTCTCCCCGTCTTATAAACACACCAGTCCTATTGGATTAGGGCAGGCCTATGCAGCAACCTATTTTACCTTATTGCCTTTTTAAAGGTCTTATCTCCGAATACAATCCTATTTTTCTCAAGTACTAAGGGGTAGGACTTCACCATATGAATTTGGGGAAGATGTAATGCAGCCCATAACACTGTGACATGATCTAAAGTTAGTAAGTCTAAATTCATTTTTTACTCTTCTCGTGGTCACTGCTTGTCAATACTCTTTCACCAATTCTACTAATAATCGTGCCCTTGCATGTACGAAGTCTTTCATATGTGCTTTTTTTTTTTAATCCCAAGACATTGCGTATGAGATAGACACTGTTGTTTCAGGGGGGAACCAAAACTCAGAATGCAGCTTCGTCTGATAAAGCTTACATAGTTAGAAAGTGGTACAACAGGTTGTCTTGGTCAGTTCAGGCTGCTCTAACAAAACCACCACAGGTGGTTTATAGACAACAGAATTTTCTTTCTTAGAGTTCTGGAGGCTAGGAAGACCAAAATCAAGGTGACAGCAGATTCAGCATCTGATGAGAGCCTGCTTCCTGGTTCATAGATGACTGTCTTTTCACTATAACTTCACATGGCAAAAGAAAGGGAGCTCTCTGGGGCCTTTTTCATAAGGGTACTAATCCCATTCGTGAAGGTTCCATCCTCATGACTTAATTGTCTTCCAAAGGGCCCATCTCCTACTACCATCCCTTTGGGGGTGTGGTTTCAACACATGAATTTTGGAGGACACCGACAGAGTCTACAGCAGAAGTAACTGCTTAGACCTTCTGACCTCCTTCCAGAAGGTCATCAGATGTTTAGTCAAGGGTACTTTCTACTATACCATCGTACCCTGCGTTACTGTGAAGCAACTCTCCTTCATAAAATGTCGAGCTCTGATACGGATCACAACAGCCACCGCTTTCCCAAATTATCCAGACGCTCCAAACAATTCACATTAATCACAGACTCATAAATAGGATGACAAAAGGAATCCTGAAAACCAGCTAGTTCAACTGTCCACATTTCACTGATAAGGAAACCAAGGCCAAAGAACAAATAACAGGCCCAAGGTTACGTAGGAAATAAGAGGGAGACTAGGACTAGACACCAATCTGCATTCTTCTGTCCTGTTGATAATTCAGTAACTTATTAACCAGACATTTGTGGAGCAATACATGTGGCAATTCAGAGGAACAAATCCATAGCCAGAGACTCCTGGATTTGAATGTGGTTTCCATGCTATACACTTAAAGTCACTTAAACTTTAAGAACCTCACTTTCTCTTCTGAAATATAAGAATAGTAATACCAAGTCAGAGTTGATTGAGATAATATAGGCAAAGGACATGAAGTTGTACCGGATATAGTAAGCACTCAATGAGGAGAACATGACATATTCATCTTCATTACATGTTACATAGGTACAATGTAGATACTATAATAAATATCATGTTAGTTTCTCAGGGCTGGAGAGGTTTTGCCTGTCCCAGTGCAGGATTGCGTAGTAGAGTTTCACAGACCACAAAGCCAAACTTCAGTGGCTGTGTTTGGAAACAAGTTTAGAAAATTTAAAGATAGAAAATTGCTGAACCCAGTGAAATGCCAGATGTTTCAGAGGAGTCGGTCTACCAGTCAAGTCAATATCACATCTGGACAGACACTGGCCATTAACATCTTTCTCACTAATATCCATACACTACTAAATCTAAATATTCTTAACAGAGACAAACACCCTGGGTTTCTGTGTATAACTCCGCCTAACCTTTACCAATTACAATGCTCGATGCTAGATACATTTTTGCTGGTAGGTTACAACCACACAATTAGTACCCTTTTCTCCTGGTCAGAGTCTACATTTCTGACACCGCCAGAGGAAACAACCCAATTTTATTTTTAAACTACCATTGTTTTTAGTTTCTTTGTCCACAAAAACCATAACGAGACACATACAGGGTATCCAGTTTTAGATTTGGTGTACTACCAGGATATTTTCTTTCAGGAGAAAAAACATTAGAGGAAATTACTGTACAAATAATCATGTCCCTCTGGTGACTATGTTGGTGACCATTGGGCAAAATAATTTGTCACTCCTGAGACTTTTCCATGGAAACCACCCTATCTAAAGTGGCTCCTAAAGAAACTCCACATTCCTCGTGACCTTCCCAAATGGAAAAATCTGGTTTGAGCAAGTTAGAAAGGGAAGAAGAATTTGTTCAGGGATCATAGACTTTATAATCTAGGTTGAGTTATTACTTTTCTTAATGCAGAAAGTTGGCAAAAGAGATCAAATAAACATTCCGAGAAGTTTATAGAAAGAGAAATTTCTGGCAATGATTAAGGTCAGCTAAGCTGGAGCCTGATCTTTCAGCTTAAAGGCAGCAAAGGTGGGGAACCCCAATTCAAGCTCAACTGTTAAGTCATTCCCAACACTTGGCTGTGAGGACAGCTGGTCCCACAACTTCCTGTTTTGTTTTGACTTGCATATATCACTGATGCAATGCCATATTAATTTGCAGAAATAGGGATTTTTTTAAATGACATACACATATAAATTTTAAACTACATATGTATGATTTATGGCAGAAAGATTAGAGGCTGTGGATCTTCTTTTTTTTGTCATTTGTTTTTTGCCTGGGGTAAAAAAAATAAATGAAAATGTATAAAAAATATTCAGGGGGAAGATCATTATGAAACAGAAAGATATGCAATTCTTTCCTTCCCTTCTGTTTGTTAATCTAGGAGAATGGGGCTCTCCTCTCTTCCCCTTGGGCCTCTAGGATATACACATGCTCACACATATCAAGAATTTTTCAAATATATGTAATATCTCATTGAACCTTATGCCGGTTCTGAGAGGGAGGAAGAAATGTGTAAGAGGGAAACATGGGCTCCACCAGACTCTGCTCCAGACGTTCTCTCCTTCATGGTGTCAGCTGCCCTTTGAAGGAGACATCAGCAGCCCCCTGTAGACCTAAAAAGTGAGCCTCAGGGAGATCAGGTGACTCAGTCCAGGTGAGGGTGGAGTGAGAGCTGGGGCAGCATCTGCCTGGCCCACTGCTGCCACAGATGCCCCTGGATTAGCACCTGCCAGACGTAGACATCCCCCCTCCGCCCCCCGCTGCCCCAGCTATGGGGAAGGCCACACTCCAAGTTGATTTCTTAATCGCAACGAGATAGAAATGTTCAGAAAAGAAAAGGAGGGCAAATCGGGAGGAAGGGAAGGGAGGAGGAGAGGACTTAAGAGAGAGGAGGATCCGGGAACAGAACCCTTGACCTTTGAGGGCTGCAGGTTTAAAAGGCTGCCAAGCTGCTCAAGGACCCATGAAGAAAGTAAGTTCTGTCTGTCCCTCCAAAGAAATGTCTTCAGGGGGGGAAAAAAAGTGCCATGACAGCTTTCTTCTCCCAGAAACTAGAGTGTTTTTCCCTCAGGCCAAGGACCATGAGATAACTGATCATATTTTCATTTTTGTTTTGGCCCCAAACAACTGAGAATGACATTTACAGCTCAATTTTATTAACTCTGTAGGACCTCTAGCTTAGATATTTATTCTAGCTCTTTACCTGGCCTTGTCTTTTTCTATTTATATATAAATCATCTTTCCCCTTCATTCAGCCAACAAATATTTATCAAGTGTTCACTACACTCCAGGCACTGAACTGTGTGTTGGGTTCCCAGTGGAAGCAACACACACATAGTCTCTGTTTTCAGGAACACGATGAAATTGTCACGTGAAAAGTACAAGGAAGGAAAAGTACAGAGTGATAGAAGCACCTAGAACAGATGGACTTGAGCTAATCCTGAGGGTATCAAGATTGCGCCAGGCAGGTGACGTTTGAACTGAGTTCTATAGGGCATTATCCAAGAGAAAAAGGGGGGGTGGGGAAAGGTTGGAGTTGGGGAGCACTTCAAGCAGAAAACACAAACATGCAAGCTCTAGGGTGGAAAGAGTTTTGACAGCAAGGGAAGGAGGTAGAAAGATAGAAAGAGATAGAAAGACCATGGCAACATGTAGAGAGACATGTTAACATATAGAGAGGAATATTAAAGATTTTGGTCTTTGTCCCAAGAATGCTGATGAAGATATTAAATGACTTGCCTGAAGTCATTCAGCCAGCGAATAAAGATGTGTGTAAGAAATATCAACATAGCAAAATTGAATCAGCTTATAGCTAAGGAGAAATCTGAAATAATCACTAAAATCATTACATTGGTGCTTTCACATATAAGGCATTATCAAAATTGCTGTTAAGTCAAAAATGTAACACAGATCCTGTCAAATAGTTGTTATTAAATTTACTATGACATACCCCAGTTTACATACGATAAAACTGATGTTCAGAGGAGTTAAGTGGTTTGCTTGAGATCATTCCCAAAAGTAGCCAACCTGGGACTAGGAATGAGGACTATTGAATCAACATCTTGTGTTCTCTCCATGAAGCATGCTCCACATGGTGCTTAGCTGATCCTTTAAATTCACATTCAAGACTGGGTATCAAGGAACAAATCAGAGGACGTAAACTTTTCTGTGACTCTGCCCTTGAGCTCTATTCTTGAGGCATATCAATGACAGTGAAGGAGAAAATGTGACATAGATTTTATAAATTATTCTAATAAATGGAACGTCGTTATCTAGATTATTCATGCAAATGCATGATCAATCTTGAATTTTTATAAAGGAAAGAAAACAAAACATCTTTCACCACTGAAAGGTAATTTGAAATTTGTTACACTTAAGATGTTATAAAATCTAGGCAAGCTTTAGCTTTACATGCTTTGATTTTAAAAAGCTTTCACTCTTGGGCTGAAAATTAAATGTTCTCATTCCTATCCCTAATGAGAGGAAAAGAAAAATTTGATGGAGTGTAGAGAAACTGTTTCTTCTCTTCATATAAACAATGTTCTCTTCTGTTGAGTTGTTCTTATAAGAAAAAAAAAAGTAGATTTAAGCAATGTCAAGAAATGCAAATGGGGACTTATCGAAATGGTACTCTTGACAATAAAGGAAAAGGACATCTTGTGGGAAAAAAAGGAGCCATGGAAGAGAGAGAAGTGTCCCCTCGAAGTTGTCTGGCTCCAGAGACTGAGGGATCACATGAGTTACACCACAGCAAGAGTTCTTAGCTGGCCCTCAGATGTGCTTCATCAGCGGGTCCCACCTCCCCTCCTGAGTATCGTCTTCCTTCTCTACACAACGCATCGGCATCTGTTAAGATCCCCTGGGCCTCAGGGAATGTGCGTATGACCTGGGCTCCGGTTCTGCCTCCCTGGCCATTGGGGCTCACTGAAACTCTCCGCCACATCATAATCTGCCTCTCCCCGTCACTATCTTGTTGTCCCCTGCTCTGCATCTTTTCCCTACCTTACACCTCTACTTGCTAACACCTTTAGATGACCATTGCTTTGGTTCATTTACAACTCTGCGAGACCTCTGTGGCCCTAAGGCCTGTTTACCTGAGCTCTCTCCATGGGGGTTTTGGGTGTTGGCCCCTTCCTTCTATATTCCCTTGCTATATTCCTCAGTTCATACCATGGGAGAAAAATTGATTGGCCTAGTGAACAGCCCTGTTCTGATTTTGACACAGCTGTATCTAGCAGGTCATGTCATTGACTGCCGGCCACTCTTAGTTCAGGCAGTCATCACTCTCCCAGATAGTCCTAGCACACCAGGGGCAAGCTCTGATTGATTCCTGGGTTCAAATCCCAGCTATGCCATTTACTAGCCATGGGACTTTGGGCAAATCCTTTAATGCCTCCTTTATAAAAGGAAGGGGATTGTAACATCTGTCTAATTGAGTTGTTGTGAGGACTAAATGAAATAACACACGAAAAAACTTATCACTGTATTTAGAACCCAATAAGGGCTCCACTGGCTTCAGCTGCTATTACTATGCGTGTCTATAGCTGATCCTCAGCAGGTGGCCATGAGCAGGCCAGTTGCCCTTGACTGGGGACCGTGGTTCCAGAGGATCTCATCAATGACCCCTTTCAATCACAAGTATACAATGTCTTCAACCTCTGCTATGCCTGTCAAAGCTCACTAACAGATCTTTTCAGATGGGAAAGGTGTTGAGAGGATTTTGGATTTTTTTTTTACCTGAACTATTTCTGCATGCCCAGTTTAAATCTGCAAAATTAATATACACAAATGCGGGTAACTACTGGGATAGGCTGTCAAAATTGCCCTTCTTCATTTGAGCAGTCTGTGAAATATTAATGGTTGCGTTTAGAGAGGTTTTTATGGTTGTTTAGGCATTTGCCTATGTGCGTGTGCCTTTTCCTAAGAACTCCACCATTATTATGGGACCTGTTAAGATCTAGAGGAATTATCTGGTAACCTGGGAAATTAGCTTATTTAAACCTGGTTCAGTCAAGCCAGTCACGTCACATAAGTTGAACTAACTAAATATTATTATTTGAATTAGCAATTGTAACTGTTCTATAACAACACAGAAACGGGTTTAGGCCAGGGCAGGGTATCTCTGACCCATCTGAACTGGGCTAGAAATGAGATGGCCTGTGAGAGCAGCCTAATCTTGAGATGACATGAAGTCACTACATTTCATTGTCTGATTCCAGGGAGCACCATTCACACTATGTTCTAGAATATACCATGACAAAATACCATGACTTCTGAAGTCTGGATGGTCCAGAAAATCTCACTAGGGAAGGGAAGGGGGTCGGGCTCATAGACTGATGTTTATCAGAGGTTGAAGCATAGCTCTCTGACATTGACAAAAATCCCTGAAAATTATAAATTGGATTATGATAATTCCCATCTTCAGTCTTTCCGATGGTACACACCTGAGCCCGTACCCGTGTGTAAGTGCAGTTCCATCCCTCTCCAGCCCGTGGTTCAACACACCTCAGCCCCTCTGCCTGCATCCTGTGCCCAGCACGTACCAAGATCTTCCCCAGCTCAGGCCCAGTCCCATGTGAGTCCTCTTCCTCATCACCTACCCTAGAGTCCTCCCGCACATCCAACTCCTCACTTCCTATCTTGATAAGCACCCTACTGTGTTTCCTACATAGCACCTGTCATAATCATATAATAATATGATAATTATAATTATTTTCTTCCTAAGCTCACTTGAATTCTGAGATCTTTGTTCCTAGACTAAAGGTTTTATGAAAGCAGAGACCATCTCTATTTTATCAACTATCAGGGCTCCAACGTTTAGCCCAATGCCCAGCCCACAGGAGGGACTCAACAAATACCTGTTGAATGAATTAAAGACCCGAGGGAAATCTAAGGGCAATTCACACGCTACAGGGAAATAAATAGGTGTCTTGTTCTTTAAATGGGTGAAGTGTATGGTATACAAATTTTATGCTACGTGAGTTATGTATCAAAAGAGCTGTTCTCAGAAGAACAAAATCTTAAAATTGGAATCTAAACTCAGAACTTTGGGCTTCCTTCTAGGATTGTGACATGCAACTCTATCTCATGCACAAGGAAAGCCTCAGAAACAAAGAATAGTGCTGATACCAAAGGAACAGTGAACTGCTGCACCATTCAGTGGTTATTAAAGCACAGACCGCCCTGAACCGAAACAGAGATCAACAAACCTCAGTTAGAGGGTGGCTGATACTATGCTTGCCTAGGCAGTGAGTCTCGTGGTGCCAGCTCAGTCTTTGGAAGACCAGAGACTGGACGAGGCTAAATGGGAAAGCAAACTTTGTTTCTGTTGTAATAAGACCCAAGAGGTGCTTGGTTGGGGGTGGGGTGCAGGGGAGGATTTTTATCTTCTTCCGGTCAGCTTTGTTCAATGCTTGATCTCCTAAAGCATTCAGATGTTAAAATCTGATTACAGAAAAGCTTGGATTTCATTTTTACTTTCTGTGTTTCTCTACCATTTGAATATTGGCAAAGCAATCTATAATTATTTTTTGCTCTTGTTCAAAGTACTTTTGTGCTGAGCAGGTAGGTAGATGTCTCAAACTCAGCTGTACCTGGGCCCTTTGTATGGTGAGAATAACAGAATGTCCCAATTAACTTAAAATAACCCACTTGGGGGCTGTCTTTTCAGGAGATGCCTGTCCTCCCTATCAGCAGATAAAGCTACTTATGGGATTTTGTGAGCTCTCTTATGGACCCTTAGAGCTTTGTAAAATCCTTTCAGGACAAAGGTGGGCTTTGACAAAATAAACCATCAATAACAACTGATTTGATAAATAGGGTGTAAGTTGTTCCTTGTTCCATCCCATAATAGCAAAGTCCCTTGGCTTAAAGGAATCAGGTATTTGGTGGAATGTCCTTGGCTCTTTCTTCATAGAAAAGATTGGGAAGTGAAATTCCCTTTATAGAATTAACCATCTCCAAAAGGTTGAGATACTGCTCAGATGCAGCATCTCCACAGATCTTGTAAATTGGCTAATAACAAGTGCTAAATTAAAACCAAGCTGGATCTGAATCTTAGCTCAGTCACTCCTTAAGTCTATATATGACACAGGCAAGTTATTTAGCCTCTGTAAGACTGTCTTCCCATTTGTACAATGGACATAGGAATATTTACTATTAGGTGGGCTGTCTCATGGATCAAGTAAAACAGAACACACCTATCACAGTGCCTGACCCACAGGAAGTGCCTGATATGCTCTAGTTGTTGTTGTTGTCCCAAGAGAAAGTTCTGTTAAATTCATATGGTGCTCCCCCACACACACCAAAAAACAATCATATGATGCTCAATAATGAAAGTGAAACCCCTCCAAAACTCAGTTTCCCTATTTTTTAACATGTAGCAAGAGTAAGAAGAAAATACATACGACAGTGATCTGTAAATTAGGCGGCTGCATTAGCCTGATTTAGTATATTAGCTTTATCGTGGGTGCTATTAGTACTGTAATACTTAAAGCAGTCAAAACTGCTGTCACACACCACAAAATCCACAACCCTTTCTCAATTTCCAGCCTCAGGATTAAAGATGATGAAGAGACATTATTTTGTTTCCCAAAGGGAGGGAAAAAAACACAAAAGAAAAGAATCATTAGGGAACGCAATAGCACATGTTACTATTAATTTTTTTTTGAAAGGGCACACTCAGTTAATGTTTTCAACCTCACACTTAGCACCGATGAGCACGGAATTAAGTTAAATATTTTAATGCACATGTAGGCGGAGTAAGACAGGTAGATTTTTTGGTTCTAAGAAGAATTCCAAATCCTGTTGGTTTCCCTACAGGCAAAACACAGGGAGGATATGACAAAACAGAGATAAGACCATCAAAAGCAATATCATGAATCTGATCTCAATAGTTGGAGCCTTGGAAACAAGTACCAAAGCATCTCCATGGCACAAAGGGGACCTGTTTTTGAGGCTAAAGGAAGGAATTCTCAGCCTTGCGTAAGCCTCAGAGTCTTGCAGAAAGCTTGTTAAAACACAAGTTGCTGCTAATTCAACACAAGTTGAATTAGTAGGTTGGAGTGCAGCCCAAGAACTTGCATTTCTACCAAGCTCCCAGGGGATACTGATGCTGGTCTAGGGACCGTACTTTGAAGACACCTGATCTGTATAATATAGGTACTTCTGTAGTAATGCAAAGCTCCGTGAAGATGATTGGAAGAACGTGATAGTGTTTTGTTTTGTTTTTAACTTTATTAAAGGATAATTAACAAATATAATTATGTGTATTTAAGGTGTATGATGTGATGATTTGACATACATATACATTGTGGAATGATTACCCAGATCAACATAACAAACACATCTATCACCTCACATGCTTTACTCCTTTTTTCAGTGTGTGTGTGTGTGTGTGTGTGTGTGTGTGTGTGTGTGTGTGATGAGAATGCTTATGATCTACTCTCAGTAACTTTCAAGTACACAATACCATATTATTAACTACAGTCACCATGCTCTACATCAGATCCTCAGAACTCATTCTTCTTATTACTGAAAATTTGTACCCTTTGACCTATATCACTCCATTCCCCCTCCCCCCAGCCCCTGGCCACCATCACTCTACTGTCTATTTCTATGAATGCGTCTTTCTTTACATTCCACATATAAGTGAGATCATACAGTATTTGTCTTTGTCTGGTTTATTCCACTTAGCATAATGTCCTCTGGGTTCTTCCATGTTGTTGCAAATGGCAGGATTTCCTGCTTTTTTATGTCTGGATCATATTCCACTCTGTGTGTGTGTGTGTGTGTGTGTGTGTGTGTGACTATGTATGTGTATATACCACATTTTCCTTATCCACTCATCCTTCAAAGGACATTTAAGTTGTTTCCATATCTTGGCTGTTGTGAATAAAGCTACAATGAACATGAGTATGCAGCTATCTCTTCAAGATACAGATTTGAATTCCTTCCTTCAAATATATATACCCAGGAGTGGGATTGCTGAACCATATGTAGTTCACTTTTAAATTTGTTGAGGAAGTACCATACTGTTTTCTACAATGGCTGTTACCAATTTACCTTCCCACCAATAGTGTATAAGGGTTCCCTCTTCTCCACATCCTTGCCAACATTTGTTATCTCTTGTCTTCTGGGTAATAGCCATCCTAACAATTGTGAGGTGATACCTCATTGTGGTTTTGATTTGCTTGATGATCAGTGATGTAAAGCACCTTTCATATATCTATTGGTATGCCATTTGTATGTCTTTGGAAAAAATGTCTATTCAGGTTATTTGCCCACTTTTTATTGTATTATGTGCTTTTTGGCTATTGAATTATATGAGTTTTTTTTAAATATATTTTGGACATTGATCCCTTTTCAGATATACCTTGCAAGTATTTTCTCCTAGTCTATTTTTGTGTTTTCAGTTTATTGTTTTCTTTCCTATGCAGAATCTCTTTAGTCTGATATAATCCCACTTGTTTATTTTCACTTTTGTTGCCTGTGCTTTTGGTTTCTCATCTAAGAAATCACTGTGAAGACTAACGTCAAAGATCCTTTTACCTATGTTTTCTTCTAGGAATTTTATGGTTTCAGGTCTTACAATTAAGTCTCTGATCTATTTGTGAGTGGTGTAAGACAGGGGTCCACTTTCATGCTTTTGCATGTAGATATCCAGTTTTTCCAGCAGCATTTACTGAAGACACTATCCTTTCCATCCTTTCCCCATTGTGGATTCTTGGCACCACTGTCAAAAATTAGTTGACCATATACGTGTGAGTTTATGTCTGGGCTCTCTATTCTATTCCAATGGTCTGTGTACCACCTTTATGCCCTCTACCATACTGTTTTGATTACTATAGCTTTGTAATGTAGCTTGAAATCAGAAAGTGTGATGCCTTCAGCTTTGTTCTTCTTTATCAGGATTGCTTTGGCTATTCAGGGTCTTTTGCAGTTCCACAAAAATTTTAGGATAGTTTTTCCCTATTTCTGTAAAAAATGCCATTGGAATTGAGAAGGATTGCATTGAATCTGTAGATCATTTTGGGTTGTATGGACATTTTTACAATATTAATTCTTTAAATCCAAGAAACTGAGATAGCTTTCTATTTATTTGTGTCTTCTCCTTCAATCTTTTCCATCAGTGTCTTATAGTTTTCACTGTACAGGTCTTTCACCCCCTTGGTTAAATTTATTCCAAAGTATTTTATTGTTTTTGAGGCTATTGTAAATGAAATTTCTTTCTTTCTTTTTTTTAATATTTCATTTATTTATTTGAGCAAAAGTGAAAGAGAGATCATGAGCAAGGGTAGGGGTAGAAGGAGAAGCAGACTCCCCACTGAGCAGGGAGCCCAAAGTGGGGCTTGATCCCAATGAGCGGCTCAATCCCAGAACCCTGGGATCATGACCTGAGCCAAAGGCAGACTCTTAACCAACTGAACCACCCAGGAGCCCTGAAATTGCTTTCTTCATTTCTCTTATATATAAGAGAATATAGTATGTTTTTAGTGTACAGAAATGCAACTGATTTTTCTATGTTGATTTTGTATCCTGTAACTTCACTGACTTCATTTATTAGTTCTAATAGTTTTTTTGGTGGGGTCTTTAGGATGTTCTATATATAAGATTATGTCATCTGCAGAGATAATTTTATTTCTTCCTTTCTAATTTAGATGCCCTTTAGTTCTTTTTCTTGCCTAATTGCTATGGCTAGGACTTTCACTACTAAGTTGTACAGAAATGGTGAGAGTAGGCATGTTTGTCTTTTTCCTAATTCTAGAGGAAAGGTTTTTATCTTTTCACCATTATGATGTTAGCTGTGGGCTTGTCAAATATGGCCTGTATTATATTGATAAGCATTCCTTCTATACCTAATCTATTAAAAGTTTTTATCATGAAGAGATGTTAAATTGTGTCAAATGCTTCTTCGGCACTTATTGAAAAGATTATATGATTTTTATCCCTCATTCTGTTAATGTGGTATGTCAGATTTATTGATTTGCATAAGTTGAGCCACCTTTGCATCCCAAGATGAATCCCACTTGATTATGGTGAATGACCCTTTCAGTGTGTTCTCAAATTCAGTTTGCTAGTATTTTGGTGAGACTTTTTGCATTTATGTTTATCAGGGATATTGACCTGTAGTTTTCCTATAGAGTCCTTGTCTTGGCATAGTATAATACTGGCCTCATAACATGATTTGGAAGTGTTCTTTCCTCTTCAATTTTTTTGGAAGTCTCTGAGAAGGATTGGAATTAATTCTTCTTTAAATGTTTGATAGAATTCACCTGTGAAGCCATATGGCCTTGGGCTTTTTATTGTTAGGGAATTTTTGATTATGGAACATAAGAGTGTTTGATTTTAAATGGAAGCCTCTCTATAAAAGGTGAGGAATGGGGAGTAAAAAAATTGAAATCATGATCAAGATGCTGTTATTTGTGGAATATCTGCTCTGTGAATGAGTGGAAACCAGAGATACTGGCTTGCTGAAGTCTCAAAGCATTGGCAGGCTCTTAAATGACCCCCCAAAATGCAATTTAACTGCAAAAGGGAATCAGCTTGGCCTGATGAAGACACCACAATCCTAGGCACTGCCATAAGCCCCCTGAAAGGATGTGAAAGGATGGGAGAAAGTCATTCAGCAGAGAGCTCCAAGGAGGAGCCCACCTTTTTGTTTTGTCTCTTTATTGTTCAAGTTGAGCAATTTCTGGTATTACCAGATTCCCAGCTGTGACTGAATTCCAGGCCCATGAAAAGCACCATCGCTTTTGTAACTGGACAGAACTATCAGTAATAATGATGCAGCACTTGTCTGGGGCTTCCTATGCACTGGGCACTTTATATGCATTATCCTATATAATCCTTATATCAGTTTCTAAATAGGAACTACTATACTCTTCCCCCATTTTTTAAATGAGGAAACTGAGGTGAAGCAAGTTGCTCTTAATCACAAAGCCAGTAAATAACAGAGCTAGATTTGAAACCAGAGCTCACTCACTCCTGATCCCGGTCTATATTCAGACAACACTTGGCACATGTGAAGAATGATCTGAGAGGTACATAAGACTTCACTGGCACCTGGGGTATGTGGGTGGCTCAGTCAGTTAAGCGTCCAACTCTTGATTTTGGCTCAGGTCATGATCTCAGGGTCGTGAGATTGAGCCCTACATCGGGCTCCACACTGAGCATGGAGCCTCCTTAAGATTCTCTCTCCTTCTCCCTCTGCCCCTCCCTGCTCATGCTCTCTCTCTCAAAAAAAAAAAAAAAGACTTCACTGGCGCCTAAGAACCCTTAGAAATCCTCTTGAAAACATGACTATTGCTTATTGCTATTATACAACAAAGTACAAAATGATGTAGAGAGAAGCACACAGAATTCCTCTTGTTCCACCAGCCTCATAAATATTTTTTATGTTATTACGTCAACAGGAATTCTCTTTGTCCGTAGACTATACATTGATTTCTACCCAAGCTGGGCTGCCCTCTTCCCTTCTCTGATATGAATCTTGGTCTTTCTCTTAGTCGTCATATGTCTCTAAACCAAGGAAACAAACATCTGAAGAAAGCACATCGTTTCCATGATTCAGCACCTAAAAATACTTCATGACTTTGCCTTATTTAATATTCCCAACAATCTGCAAGGCAGATAGTGTCCTCCCATGTCATGCATGAAGAAACGCATCCAGGAGTATTGGGTGTCATGGTTAATATCACAGAGCCAGCCTAGGGACTCTCTGAGTCCATGTCCCGTGACAACAAAGCCTGCTCTTTTTCTTTCTGCTATTCTGCTCGCTCTTTCCACTGCTACTTTTCACACATCAATTCCATAAAACCTAAATAGGAAGGGGGAGTGGAAGGTCAAGATGCAAAAGAAATTTTTTAAATAAAAATGAAGTAGCTCTTCCTGGTTCTTCTAGGTCTTGGTAGAGCACTTACCCCTGACAACCCGTAGCATGGGACCGCTATCATTCAGCTAAGGTCTCTGAGGATCCTTTCCCCTTGGATTAGCTAGATAGGGATGAATTCCATGTGTTTGCATGTACGACAGGAGGAACTGCTAAGGCCAGTCTTACTGTCAATGGTTTGTCTGTCTGACATTTGCAACTGACCTGGTGAAAAGCCATTGGGAAGTTACAGCCCTTTCCCCCATGTTTGAACTGTGTAATGTTGTACTGCCACCTTGTGGTCCCTTCATCGTGATTGCAAAAACAAAGCTGGGGCTTGACAAAACCAGTTGCCGCGGAAACCACAGATTTGGAGCAGGGCTGAAGAAGTGGAGGTTTGGGAGAGAATATAGAAGAGACGTCCTAACTTGTCAGGGAAAACGTTAAGTCATATATGTCAGAAAATAATTTCCTGGTCAAGGGCACAGGACCTGCAGTCAGACCACACAGTTTAGACTTACCCACTAAATAACTCCTTCTTCGGGCCTTTTGCTTGTCAGTATAATGGGAATAGGAATAACTTCTCAGGACTGCTCTAAGAATTAAATGAGACAATGCATGCAGAGTGCTTGGCCTTGAGCCTGACACGTGATCAGTTTTGCTGCTACTGTGGAGCCGAGACAAGAACCACGCTGTCCTCTCTAAAGCCCCAAAAAGGCCCTCCCTTCCCTGTCACTTTCTGAGATTCTTTCCCTTTCCACTCTGCTGTTCTTTGGTTTGAGGCTTAAACGTTTCCTCTTTCCCCACCTTGAAGCGTGACTTTGGTGGAGTCAAGCAGAACACATTTCAAATCTCATCTTAATTGTCTAGCAGTTTTATGACCTTTTGCCAAGTCATGTAAATTTCCTAAGCCCAAATTTCCTCCCCTATAAAATAGGATGAATAATACCCATGTCTCCAGATAATAGAAAGAACTAGAAATAATATACACAAAGTATCGGGCTCAGTGTCTCACGTAGTTGTTTTATTCTTCATGGTAATCATTATTACTGTCATTGTTACCTTTATGCATTTCAATTCCCCAATCCTTACCTTGTCCTTCAAGAAGCAACAAAATCTGTAAGTTCATCTTAACCATCAAAGGCCCACCAAGTAATTGGAAGAGAAAGAACCTTCTAGTGTTTAATAATGCAGTTCCAATAAAACATTATATCCCATGATTTCATAATATATTTTTTCAAGGCAAGAATTGTTCAAGGCAATTTGTTCACATTTTGATGTTTCTGATATTTAAGTGTATTTTTTTTTGAGAGAGAGAGAGAGAAAGAGAAAGAACAACCGGGGAGGAGGGTCAGAGAGAGAGGGAGAAGCAGACTCTCTACTGAGCAGGGAACCCCACGCGGAACTCGATCCCAGGACCCTGAGATCACAACCTGAGCCAAAGGCAGATGCTAAATCGACTGAGCCACCCAGGCAGTGTTTTTTATAATCAGTAGGTACTTGTATACTTCTTTTTCTTCTCTCCAACCCCCAACTCCCTCCAAAAGAAAACAAAGATGTTATTAAATCAGGGTATATCTTATACTCGATGACAATTTAGGACTCAAAACTATACGTGGCTTCTGCTTTCACCCACCCCAATATCCAGACGTCTAGATTTATGATGACATCTTGAATGTTCTTAGCCATAAGAATAGGAGTTCCCAAACGCACAATGTGGAGCCGGAATGCTGAGGGACTGTGAAAGGGGCCACTCAAGAGTCCCACCCGCCCAGCAATACGACAATTCGCAGCACAGAACGAGATTGGAGCTCCTGTTTCTGCCACTCCTCCATGTCCCCAAAACAAACGACAAGCCCCAAGCCCTCTAAACTCGGATGGGAAAGATTTGGCCCTCTGTTCTGAATATGCCCACATTTAATCACTCCCAGGATACCTGAACTGGCAACTCGGATGCTCAACAGTGAAACTGCCCAACTTTTGCGCCAAGCAGGGAGCCACACGTCCCATCACTGAAATACAGCTGGGATTGCTGCCTTGGTTTCTAATGAATGAGGACTTGTTGCATAATTGAAAACAAGCCTAACATGCTTCATTCATTAGTGTCAAAGAAAGAAAAAAAAAAGAGAGAGAGAGAGAGAGAGAGAGAGAGAGAGAGAGAGAGAGAGAATACGTCCCGATGCCAACTTTTCTAAAACTCCCTCTGGTCAGTTTGCCTACATAAAAACTAGCCCACCATCTCCAGCCACCCCAAGACTTGGCAATGCCTTCTCCGGGCCACCCCTTGGCACTGAAGATAAAATGATCTTTGTAGCGGCTTCTTTGGAAAGTGCCATGGAATAGCTAATAGGGACGAAGGAAAAAGTAAACATTTCACTCTGGCTGAAAACAGGCTGTTTCAGCCACAGAGTGCAGCTGGTAGGTCAGCCAACCGATACCTTTTGCTTATTCTTCCAAAAACAAAACCAAAGTGACCTTGGACACCCCCAGGGCCCAAGAGAATGTGCTAGCAGCCAAGCTGAGCTACCACCAGGAACTGTGATGTCTGACATGCTGGGGGCTTACTCTTTCTTTTCTCTTCTTGATGCACCTCTCCTGAGGTTCGTTCCCACTGTCAGTTGCCCAGGGCACCTGAGAGGGAGAGACAAATAGCTTGGGAGTCCTCAAATAGCTTGCCGTTAGCTACCATCTTTACCTGAGCTAAATGGAAACTCTGACCCCGAAGCCCAGATTTTGTGCACAAGTCCCTTCTCCAGACAAGCCACTAGCAGGCAATTATGGTGAGTGGTCACAGCTGAGTTATTAGGTCCAGGCGCTGTCCTGCTCTCGGCAGCAAAGCAAAAGCTGAAGAGGGCTTGGTTTCAACTGAATAAAGATTTTTCTGAGAGAAGCCCCTGCTGGGTTCCCTTCAACCTAACTGTGGGTCTGTGAGAAATTTCTAACTCGTGTACCTCCACAGCCAAAGTCGATGCCCATAGAAATAAAGCTTATCAAAGAGCTGGTCTAGAAAATGGCCTGCGTTCTGGGCTATTCAAAGATCTTAATCCCAAACAATTGAAAACTCTCCGGCTGAGGAGTACCAGACTGGAGAGGGCTAGCGGAAGGATCATGTAAGGCTTACGGAGATCAAAATAACAGATCATTTATCCTCAGGGAACTAACGACTCTTGCTGGACAGAGAATCTTAACATGATGAATTAACTGTACTCCTCACATCTTTCAACTCCATTCCTCTCCCTAAAAGCATCAAGGAGTTAAGCCAATTTATGGCATTGTATATTTCATTGATTCAACAAATATCACCTGAGGTTCTACCTCATGCCAGGCATTCTACGACAGGGAAGAAGCTAAACCAACCCCGGTCCACACGGTGTACAGTCTGTTGGAGCTAACGGCCCCAGCAGCCAGTCATGCGGGAGTCAAGTCAATTGGAAAGAGCACTGGCTTCAGAGTCAAGGCAACTGAGGTCAAGATCAGGCTCTGCCATTGACCTCATATATGACCATGAGCAAATCACAAGGGTCTCCCCAACCCTTAGTAAAACGAGGGCTGTTTGTGAGCTGCCACATCATTTAATTTCTGTTGTGTTCCTCAGTGCACAGAGCAGCTCGAAGGCAAGATGGAGGTTTGTGGGAGCAAGCCGGCCACAGACCTTTCACCCTCATCTTCGACCTCAGCCATGCTGCTTGCTTCTGGTTTAATACATCGGACTTCAGAGTATTTGAGGGGGAAAAAATTCAACAACTAAAATGAAGTTGAAAACTATTGTCTTGAACAATTTTAGAGTCCATTCCTGTTCTGTGGCTTGTCTTCCCAAATTTCATGTTTTTCTTTCTTCCAGGATACACCAGTCTCTCATCTCTGGCAGATAAATCACCAGGGGAAATCGCTCTGAAAAAAGTTCCTCTCCTTGGAACATGGACTTCTCTCACGAATATTACCCTGCCATAACCTTGCAGGGCTTGCCCGTCTCTTCCCCCTACCCCCACATTTCCCCTTCTCAGCCTTCAAATAGAAGCTCACCAATAGATGGTCATCACTGGTAAGATCAACTCATTTCCTCTCTAAGTGACCACACTTGACATTTTTTCCTTGCATAAACCACGGGGTTTCCTATTTTAGCCAACATGATAGGCGGCTTGCCCTCCCTGGGGAAGATTTTGGTTCTGTTTGTTTGCTGGCTTATATCCCACCTTTTTCTCAGAAAAGATCTGAAGCACTTTGCGTAAAATGGAATGAGTGGAATGCATAAAATACAAAATTGTATGACATCTTTAATTGATATCAAAATAATTTATATATACACATTTTACAAAACAAATAGTCCAAACAGAATTTTAACAAAGTCCCAAAGCCAACTACCTTAAATCACTTAGCTATTTTTTTTTTAATCCTGGTCATTGCTTTCATATTTCTTAGTAATATGTCAATATTGCTATTTGTTGATTTTTACATTTTTTACCTGACCCATTGATTTCTGCTATTATGAATGAGGAGTTCACACTCACCTTCCCCATTTTCCCAAAGTAAGTGTGCCACTATTTTAGGTAAATCAATATACATTTTTCTACTGTGATGATTATGTAAATGTTGCTTCTGGAAAGGCCAAGCAGTTTGCTGAGCATGAAGCTTAAATGGGAATCTAAAAGTAGAGAAACAAAGGCTGGGGGTGGGGTGGGGAAGAGCTAGAAATAAGATTTAAATGTATACTCTACCATATCTGAATATTTCTCTGCTCCCATGAATAAACCACCACTGAGATCACTCCCAGACTTATAATGTGCATAAAAATCACATGGGATCTTGTTAAAATGCGGATTCTGATGTAGTAGGTCTGAGTGGGACCTGGGATTCTTGCATTTCTGAGTCTGACAAGCTCCCAGGTGATGCCAATGCCACTGGCCCACGAACTACACTTTCAGAAGCAAGGTCATCTCTGATGACTTCCAACTCTTCACAGAGAGCTCTGACCCTTCTCAATAATCTCATTCTGTTCCATTTTCTATGCTACAGCGATTGACAACATGGCGTTAACGGTAACCACTTGCACAGTGGGAGGAACAGGTGTCCCCTCTCTGTCTTACAGATGGGAGATGCTTCTGCAGGTAAGGGACTCACGTGGAGCTAAATGGCAGAATTCTCTAATATAGAAAGAATGCTTCAATTTCTGCCTCCCTTGCTAACACGCTCAGATGATAATAAACACTTTGAAACAAGCTAAAGGGCATGTCTACCTTGAATCTGACAAAGGTCTAAGTCACTAGGGTAAGCAAAGGACCAGCCATACTTCCTGTGTCTTTCTTGAAATGAAAAGAAGCAGGGGCCCCTGCTTCTTTTCATTTCGCAAAGGTGCTCTTTCTTTGCTCATACCCAACTAGACTGCTGGCAATCTGGAGACACAGGATGATGGAAAAGATACCAAAGGAAGGCCTCCCCTCCTCCATTATGGCTGTCCTCCATCACAAAAGAAACTTCCTCTGAATATTCTTAGACAGGGATACCTGTCATTTGTTATGTGGGTAAAGGCTAGTGGTATGCTGTAAATGTTTGACCACTGTCTGTCAAAAAAGAGGCCCTGATTTGTAGCATTTGCCAATTACCATGGTGTAAATCCTCCCACTCTAGCCAATTTCAAGCAACAAATGTGACTTTTCTGAACATGGAATTAGAAAGACATGAGCACTATTGGTTCTCACAAGCTGGTCCAAGCTGGCTCCGGCACATCACAAGTAAAGCCTGTAAGTTTAAAGCCAGACAATTAAAGCTGTATATTCAGTAAAGATTTACAGTTGTTTTATCAACCTTCTCGTCACCTCCCTTTACACCAAATTAAAGCTGACCTGGCAAGGTCTTTAACAGTTGATCATTTTTCTTTATTACAAAGCATTAGGCAGAAATGTTCCCACCACATGAAATTAGGTCCTTGGCCTATAGATAGCTTCAATAAATAGCTTTCTTTGTCTCCTACTGAATTATCGCCTTGGACCAGAGGGAAAAAATTCCTTTCCTGATGGTTCTCATGCATTTGGTAACTGTCTCAAAGGAGGGAGAAAAAAATCTGCTACTCATACGCTAAAATTAAAATTCAAAACCTTCTATTATGCTCTCATTCTATATCTCAAGGAATTTATTTCAGACATTGTAAAGGTGTGGTTGAAATAAATACATTCAGAAGTTGCATTTGCTAGCTGAAGGAAACAAGATAAAATTTTACACAGGAACAAGAAGATCTTATGGCTCTTTATCCACTGGACCTTAAAACTTTGTAAGTGATCAATTTCTACTACTTTAAGAATAGTTAGTTTAAACTGAAAATATAAACGTTAGGAAATATAGATATTTTGACAGCTAGGAGGGGTAGTGGAAGTTAAAACATATTTGCCTGAGAATAAAGGGAAGGTGCCTCTCAGTAGATAGCTAACTGACCACAAAGTCCAAATTCTCCTCCCTGGATAACCATGCCCTTTGCAATATGACTTTGCAACTTCTCCCATCAACAGGTGAGGTTTACTTCTAGCTCTTGAATGTGAGCTGGCCTTGTAACTTCTTTGGCCAATGAGGGCATGTGCGGTGCAAGACTAGGCTTCGAGAAGCCTTGCAGGAGTTCCCACTTAGGGAACCTGGCACCATATGAACAAACCCAGGTTAGCCTCAGGATAAAAGATGGCATGGAGGAAAGACCAACCTCAGTGAGCCCCCTCCCCCACCCCAGGCAGACTTCTGCTGACCCAACCCCCAATCACACCTGAGCCCAGCCTGAACGGCCAAAGACAGAATCTTATGCTAAATAAAAGAGTGTTCATTTAAGCCACTGAGTTTTCTAGTGATTTCATGACTAAAACTATTACAATACCTTCTAGATTAGAGAAATTGCAAAGGCACACACAACAAAATGTAATGTGTGGATCTTTTCTTTTTTGGATGCTGATTGAAATCGACTATAAAAGAACATTACTAAGATAAATGGGGAAAATTAAAATGGAATGAGTATTGAGAAATTATTGCCAATGTTGTGAGATGTGAGAATGGCATTGTGCTTAGGTTAAAAAAAAAGTCCTTATCTCTTATGTATATAAATATATACATATATACACACATATACACATAGATATAATATATACACATACATAATAAGCATATACATATACATATACACATATATACACATAGAAATATTTAGGGGTAAAACAGCATTATGCTTGGAATTTGCTTTAACATGCTCCAGCAGAGCAGAGAGGGGGAGGGCAGGGAATAGAAGAGATAAAATGGGCAAATATTATAGTGATAATGTTTGAAGGTTGATAACGACCACATGGCAGTTTGTTATACTATTCTCTCTACCTTTGGATATGTTCAAATTTTTCCAAAATAGTTTTTAAAAATATTTCACCTGGGAAGAGGATCTTAAGATTATTTCTGGGATTTTTCCAAGTACCTGGGAAGAAAGCAATCACTGAGTAGAACAGACCAGGTAATACAACTGTTGGCCCAGGAGCCCCTGGGTGGCTCAGCTGGTGAAGTCTCTGCCTTTGGCTCAGGTTGTGATCCCACGGTCCTGGGATCGAGCCCCGCTTCGGGCTCCCTGCTCAATGGGGAGTCTGCCTCTGCTGTTCCCCCAACTCATGCTTGCTCTCTCTCTCTCAAATAAATAAATAAAATCTTTCAAAAAAAAATGCAACCACAGGCCTGATCATCTGCTCAGAGAAGCACTACAGTTCACGAGGCCACGACGGAAACAGAAGGAATCGTATAATGCACGTGGAGATTAGATTTGCTGAAAAGCCATGTCAAAAGTCAGACCCCAGAGAGTAAATCGGTTTACAACTGTAAACCCAAAACGCACTGAATGAAAATTACAAAGTTAACAGGGCAAGGACAAGGATCTTGGATCTTCTGATTTTAGGTCCCGCTTTTTCCCACGGTGACGCTGTCACTCTCTCACTTTATGACATTGAAGTGGCCAGGAGTGACAAGCAGGGCTCTTATGGTTGCAAGTGAAAGAAATGCAACCCAAAATAGCTTAAGCAATGGAAGTTTAGCTGCTAGATAGGTTAGGTAAGGTATTAATCACTAGCTGCCTAAAAAGTTAAACCCCTGAATGTCAGTGTCTTCACACAATGAACGTTGATTTTTTGCTCATGTCACTGTTCAATGGCGGTATCCTAGTCAGATGGCGGCAGGACCCACCTTTCCCCAAATCTGCAGCTCCCAACTCAATGAATAGGGACATGAAATGAAAGATCCCTTCTGGGATGTGTTTATGGGCTAAGCCTGGAAATAGGTTATATGTGCTTCAGCCACATTTGGTGGGAACTCCAGGCCATTCCCAACTGCAAAGAGGGCTGGGAACCATAGTTTAGCTGCATGAACTAGAGGAAGAAGAAATGGGTTTTGGTAAACATATTGCAATTTCTGCATGACTGGACTTTAAGCCTAGGAAGGTAGAAGGGCTACACCAGGCACAACTGGGTCCAGGGCTCCACCATGATAAGATGTCTCTCTCACACTCTTTTTCCTATCTTGTTTCTATCAGGTTCCATCTCAGCTCTGCCTTATTCTGTCTGCTCTTTTTTGTTGTTTTGTTTTGTTTTGTTTTGTTTGTCTCCTGCAGGATGCTCAGGCGTCATATTGCTTATAAATGTAGCTGGCAGACATGACATAGATGCTGACTTTTCCTGCATATCACGGTATTCAGTTCCAGCCATTCGTTGGAACATCATGGTTTCCAGTGGAGTCCCAGATGACAGAAACTGCAGCAGGGGTATGCTAAACACTGACCCTCAGGAAAAGCTGAAGTAACACGGTCCCTCCCTCTTCACACTCAGTTTTGTGGGTGGAAGGGCATACACATAAACATAGAACAGCACAAGGTGGAGTGGGTTGTGTTAGAATGATAAACGAAACTCCTTAAGAATCCGAAGGACGGTGCATGCATGGCCCAGAGTTGGAAGAACTCAGAAGGGTGATTTCCCTTTCCTCTACAGAAGGAGGGATGTTGAGGAAGAGGAGTCAGTGCAAACAAAAGTACAGATCTGAGAGACTACATGCATTTGAAGGAGAAAATTAATGTGTTTAGAGCACAAAGGCCACTGGGTAAGTAAGCAACAACAAAGATACAAGGAAGTGTAAGTATGCTAGTCCTTATCTACCAAGCTCAAGGCTGTGAATTTTTTTCACATAGACTCTCTCCTTGACCAAACTCTAGCCAGGCTCCTCGGAGGTCTATTCCCAGCTAGGCCTCAATTTGGCTGACGAACTTGAACCAACACTAACGCAATCACTTCACAGCCTAAGGCTGCACCCCTAGGATGACCCTAGTCCCTCTTAAAGTGCCTGCCTGAGGAAACTCAGACTGCTAAGAGAATGTATTGTTTGTTCCAGCCAACACCTGAAGGTAGAGCCCCTCCCTGCCCTTAGCCTCTGTGGGAGGAAAGAGGCCGAACTCCAATAAGTGCCAATTAGCAAAACCAGATGGGTTTCACACAGACCAACCCCCTTCTCACTTTTTGTAATGTTTCACTTCCCTGACTCTACTGAGCCCCACCACTTCCTCCCTATCCCCCCATTCTCCCCTTAAAACACCCAGTCACCTCTGTTCAAACCAAAATTGAGTTCAGTTCACACTGAAGTCTTTTCCCTGTGGTAGTAATATAGATGGACTAAAATCCGTCCTCACCACTTCGCCTAGTATCCAGCTTGGTTTATCTTCCACCCTTACTATATAGATAATGGAGACTTTTGATTCAAAAAGTAAACAAATGTAAGCGTTCCTGGGTGGCTCAGTCGGTTAAGCGTCTACCTTCAGCTCAGGTCATGATCCCAGGGTCCTGCGATCGAGCCCCACATCGAGCTCCTTGCTCTGCAGGGAGCCTGCTTCTCCCTCTCCTCCCCGCTTGCGCTGTCTCTCCTCTCTCTCTCTCTCAAATAAATTAATAAATAAATAAAATCCTTAAAAACAAAAAGTAAACAAATGTGGGGCTGTTTGTCCCTTTTGGGTTTTGTAGCTGTTCTTCTTGTTGTTTTATGTCTAAGGGTAAGTAATCTGAAGGAGTATAGCAGATGATTTGGAGCGAGATGACACCAGACACCTGAAGTCCAGAGAGGAAGGTGACAGAAATAATGCAGGCAAGGGAAGGTGAGGCCTGAGCTAAGTCTTTGTCAGTCAGGAAAGTAACAAGAGCAATTTCTCCATTAGAATTTGTGAGATTTGGCTACTGACTGGATGAGGCCAATGAGACACAGTGGAGCTGGAAAAGTATCTGGAGTTTCCAGATGGAGATGCGGATGGAGGACCCCATTGATTTGTTGCTTCAAAAAGAACTGGAATTCGTGTGAGCCATATTTCCACATTTTTTTTTTTGTAAAATTGCCACAGAAAACTTACTGCAAAGAGATTTGTGTATCAGAGGTTTTCAAAGCAATTATCCAACACAAGACAAAATAAAATAGCAGGTATTACATCATGTAAGGTTTGATTGCTAACTAGTATATATGGTGTTTCCAAGTGAAAAATAAGGTCAGAAATCAAGGTCATCAGCTTTGATCTTGCTAAATATTCTAAGTTTGGAGAGCTGAACACAAATACACGCACACACACGCACACGCACGCACACAGAATGCTGAATTAAAAAAAAAAACATTCATTTCCTTTTTGCATTGAAAATCCACGTTAAAAATTAAGAGAATCCAGAAAATTACTCTGTCTACTACTTGCAGTAGTTTTAGGTTGTAAATGTTTAACAGGAAACAAATCACAAGACTAAACACTTCAATGGAGAATTTCTAAATGACATTACCTGGAGTAATGCACAAGAACTGGCTAGTATGTTTTAAGAAACTCGTAACAAAAGTTTTAGGGAAAACGAGCCATTTCTTCTTAATATTTACCACAAATATTGGGAAGTTACCCTAATCTTTAAAGTCTTTTTGAAAAAGGATATAAAATGCCTGATGTTTCCCCAGAGCCAACTAAATGTGGCAAAACTGAGCCCAGGGAAGAGAGTTGGAAACTTCTTTAAGATTACTCAGAAAGGGGCGCCTGGGCGGCTCAGTTGGTTGAGCATCTGACTCTTGGTTTCGGCTCAGGTCATGATCTCAGGGTCGTGAGATGGAGCCCCATGTCAGGCTCCGCACTCAGCAGGGAGTCTGCTTGAGATTCTCTCTCTCTCTCCCTCTCCCACTGCCCCTTCTCACCTCTAGAGTGCAGGCTCTCTCTCTCTCTCTCTCTCTCTCTCTCTAAAATAAATAAATAATTTTAAAAAAAAAGATTATTCAGAAAAAAAGTAAGTATGTCTCATTTGTTCTGGAAATATTTTATATACTTTTAGTAAAAACAGGATACTTACACCATTAATTGATTTCACTTAATTATCAATTCCAAATGTTAGAAATGTATCAAAATCCCCATCTTGGAGAGCTCCCCATTCCCTTGTTGTGTGCTTCCTTCACAGAAGATGAAGGGGAGAGGCAAACACTTCCTGCCGGCTTTGAAAAGTCATCATACACGATAGGAACAGCCCAAGGACAGTTGCCCTGGGGAGCTGCAGGACAGAGGTGGAAGGCAGGGAGGTCCCAAGAAAGCACTGGATCTGCCCTTGCAAAACACAGATGGATGGTCTTGCCTCAACTACCTACTCTCCGTGGGACTCGGAGCAAGTCACTGAAGCCGTCTGCACCTCTAACTGGCGAATCATTAAAGCTTGTCGTTATTAGATCTTGGCTTCTGAGTGCATGTTTGAGGATGAAGTGAGATAATTCATGGGAAAGTGTTTTATAAAATAGGAACTAGGAAAGCAGAATGCATTCTTCTGTCAGTGTCGTTGTTCTCATCCTGTCTATAACATTATAAAGCTTGGAGAGAAGTTGAGAGTATGCTGTTGAAGCGAATTAATGTCTGCTACCTGAATCTTTTGTAAGCCCCAGAATTACACAGGCCATACCTCTCAGCGTGGTGCGCTTATTCAGTTTACAGGGCAAGTATCACCAGAAGACCATTTTAGGATTTCACTTTTTTTCTTCCAAAAATGAGTTTCTTTTCTTTTAAGGAATCCGGTTGAAGATCTCTATCACATAAAAATCACAAGGCCCAGCGTATGGGCCTGTGGCTATAATCTATTGAATGAAGGGAGTTGTTAAGGGCAACCATATTCTCAGGATACCCTCTCCTGGGAGGCAAAGGGATGGTGAAAAAGAACAAGGTGTTTAGATTCAGACCTGCTATAAATTTGCGTTGGCCACGTGCTGTGTGCCCTGCAACAATAACTTTGCAGTCTCTCCGGGCCTCAGTTTCCCTATCTGTAAAATGAGAAACAGAGGGGAATAATACTTACCTTGTCAAACTGTGATGAGAACTGAAGACAAGTTATGAAAGGTGCCCATCAGAGAGCTTGGCCAGCACCCGTGTTCCTTAAATAGTGACCATTACTCCTCGTGCCCCATGGGAACAGCCATATTGCTCCTGCCTCTACAGAAATTGCGAATTTGGGCCATCGTGCCAGTTTTCTTTTCAAATGTGGGAGATTCATAATGGTTGTCTTGTCATGCTGACCAGTGTCAGCTGCTGAGGTTGTAAGTATCGTAGAAAACAAGAGGGCCAAGAACAGAATGTGGGGAAGCTCTTCGAGTGCGGTTCTGGGTGGGGTGGAGGGTGGAGGGGGACCAAAATTCTTGAAAGCTCCTGTTATCACAGGAGCTTTGCTGCTGAGTTTATATATATAACTAATTTGCTGTTCAGTTTACTCATATGACACATGAGAATGGAGTGAGAATAAATGAAACATAGCTCAGGGAGCCCTAAAAATTAGCACACTAAGTTTTAATCATCCAGCTCTGTTAGGAGAGAAAAATCAACAAAAGAACACATGGAACTTTCTCAAGAATGATCTAGGAGATATATACATTTGACAACTCCCAGAACATCAGTAATCACTATCATTTTAGTAATAGGAGTGTAGTATCTACATAGCGTAATATTCAGTTCCTTCCCCTTCCATCTAAATTTGCATTCATTATATCCTCACATAAATTAAGGAATTTTAATAACTTTTTAACAATCGTCACCTTTATAGTTGCAAAAAACAAACACTCGTTCATTTGCTTTTCATTAAAGAACATGAACAGGGCATATGGGAAATGGAATCAACATAGATTTGTTACATCAAACAGTAAGCTTTGTCTCAATTCTTGCTCAATTCCAGCATCAGTCTTGGGACGATATTGGCATTTGCAAAACCTCTTTGGTATCCATAGAATCAGGTAGTGGCAGAGCACCTAGATCTGTGGGTCTTGAATAATGCTGTTCACTTGGGATTTTGATGATCACATGTGTGATTCTGAAGACTTTTATTGCTCTGTAACAACTCATCAAACATGGCCAAAATAACAATCAAAGGATAATAATAACTTTAGAGGTACAATTTTCCATCCCACCTTGTCTACAAGGCTCTCAGATATTGCCTCCCCCTCTCCCACCTGTCCAGTGCCCCCTGACAGAGGAGGACTTCATGTGCACGCCCAGGCTCTTGTTTTTCCTATTAAAGCCATATGTTCAATCCTCTACCATCCACCTTCCATCTCTAGATCTCTATCTTCTCTCCCCACGAAATAGACTTGAACCATGAAATCATCTGCTAGCCAGAAACTCTGAGACTGGCCAATTTTGCTCTCTGTGGTTACACATCATTTTGTGTCGTGGCCTTCCTAGTTGAGAGTCACTGCCTTTTCATTGTCATCCATGCCCAGACTGACCTTCCATTTACATATGACCCAGATGCAGGGACGTGATGGTAGTGACAAGGCTGGAGGGAAGGGTTGGTCTGGAGCAAAAGGTTGTTCCACTTGAACACTTTCTCCAAACTGATGCCTTTGCAAAAATTTTTAAGCAAATATGTTGACATAATGATTGTGAAGATGTACTAAACATCATCACAGAAAGGAATGGAGAGGGAGAGTCGGAGATGGATGATAGATAACCTTCCATCCAAATGGGGTCCCTTTGGGTGCTGGCTTTTCCATCAATCATCAATGACCATCAGCACCGGCCCCACCCTCAAGGCTGAGAGACCTACATTATTTGCATGTTTCCTCCCCTGCTATAAGAATATGCCTCTGCTTGGGTGCCTGGGTGGCTCAGATGGTTAAGCATCTTCCTTCAGCTCAGGTCATGATCCCAGGGTCCTGGGATCAAGTCCCGCATCGGGCTCCCTGCTCCTTGGGAGCCTGCTTCTCCCTCTGCCTCTCTCTCTCTCTCTCTATCTCTCTCTGTCTCTCATGAATAAATAAATAAAATCTTTAAAAAAAAAAAAAAGAATATGCCTCTGCTTGTGTTTGATATTGGAATGAACTTTTAAATTTAAAAATCTCATCAAAATAAGACAAGAAAGGACAACAATAATCCATATGTGTTCATATGTAACTTGTTATACTTGCTGAATTCCTGTTTATCTTTAATACCTGTGTAGTGAGTATATGTCTCCTGATATTGATGAGGAAACACAAGCACATGGTAGTGAAGGGGTTTACCTACAGTCATGCCATCATTAGAATCCCATCCCTGGATGGCAAAGCCAGGTCTCTGGCAAATATAACAAGTTGGCTCCCAACTTATGTTGGGATTAACATAAATTAATGGGTCTTCAATGATGAACGAGATTAAGAGTCTAAAAGAAACCAGACCAAAGGCAAGTGAATATTTTAGGACTTTTCTATTATTATTTTCATTATTATTAATGACCCCCTGGTGGTATATTTTAGGATATTGATGAGCCTTGACCTTAGATGCCACACCATCATGCAATTATTAAGTGTCAGAAGAATTGATAGCTTTTAGAAAGTAACAGCAAGGCTGAAATTAACTCCCTGCCAGCATGCAGTTGACAGCCACTGATGGATGAGAGTGAGTTCAAGGAAGATGTGGTTGCAAAGGAAATCACATGTTCCTGCCCCTGAATCTACCAAATCAGCTTAACTTGGCTCAGATTAGTGTTTGTGTTTTCCCCACTCTCACTTGAACTATGGTGATAGAAGGAGGTAAAGGTCTTCCTTTCTTCCATTGATCACTGAGGATAGAGACCTGTGGATTCCCTTGGTCAATGTAAAGAATTGTTGAACTTGGAAGAGATTTTACAGCCAGATGGAGCTCAGAAGGCTCCGTTGTCTTCTGGTTTTGTCAACATGATTTGAATGTAAGTCAGAAACAAGTAGTCCAAATAAAAAATTTGGAAAGGGAAAATAGAGGGCAGGAAAAAAGATGTCCTTTAACACACAGGGATTTTTTTTTTTAAAACTCCAGAAGACAAACAATTCCTGGAAAAGTGGGTTTTTTATATCAAAAATTAGCTTTGACCTTTGGCTCGACTGGCATATTCCTTCTGATGGCTCTTTTAAATGGATCTTCTACCACTGTGGGGTGATTCTGAGCCCCATTCCTTGGATGGAAATCAGAGACTCTAGTTTCTAGCTCCTGGCGCTTGGGCTGGCACTCCATTCCCATCCCTATTGGCAGTTCTCCACTGGATCTAACCTCTTTTGCAAAGCTAAAAACCCCAGCGAGATTTTAGGAGAACTTACAACATCAGTCTTGCAAAAGGCACTGTGGTGCTGTAAGCCCTGGCCAGGCCACAAACAGAACGTGAATACATTTAGCCAGAAAACCTCAACCACATAATCATGAAGATGATTATGACCTCTTCGGTATACGACACATTTCTTCTTCTTTGGGGAGACTCTGGAAACTGTTGGAGGGGGTAAGGCGTGCGGACATACGAGGTCTAACTCAAGACTGTTGAGGAGGGAGGGAGAGACAGGGAGATAGAGGGGGACAAGTTTTCATATTGGCAACTCTGTAAGAAAATCATCTTGCTGTTTAGTGATGTGGCTTCTTCCTGAAATACTATTGGATGTGACTGCCAGTCATTAAAGGAGAAAGCAGTGCCCCAAGCCAGACATAAAATAAGAAACAAAAGATGGAAAATAATTCCCTCCAAGTGCCTGGACTTCTATTTCCCCTCGGGGAGTTGCCATCCCCATTCTCAACGGCTCCTCCTGGGCGCTGTGACCAGAATCACAGAGCAGATAGGAACCTCCAGATTCTAAGTAGGAAAGTGGGCTTCGAGCAAGTGTTCTGGGAGCCTGGGTTGGGGGACCATGAGAGAGAAACTGGGAGCAGTTCCAGAGCTAGGGAGAAGAACTGCCCATGGGAGGGGTGATAACAGGAGCTTTCAAGAATTTGGTCTTCCTCCACCCTCCACCCCACCCAGAACCCCACTCGAAGAGCTCCCCCACATTCTGTTCTTGGCCCTCTTGTTTTCTACCATACTTACAACCTCAGCTGACCTTCTTTTTCTCCCTTCCCTTTATCATTCATCCCATCCCTCCAGTTTGATGGTTGGGGATTTGCTGCTCATTGTTTAAGCCACCCCAAGCCCACTCTTCTAAGTCGTGGGAGTAAATAACTAAGCACATAAGTGCTTAGTGGGAGTAAATAACTAAGCACATAAGTAAATAAACAAGGTCGGCCTTAATCTCAACCGGTCTCCAGGCTTTAACGCTCCCTGTGAACAGGATCCACAAACCTGAGTGTTCAGGCCCAAGACTGTCCCACAGCCAGGTCCACCAGCTAGGCTCTCTGGTCAACATCTCCACCTGATTCCCTGTGAGCAAATGGCACGCAGAGCCCAGAGCCCCAGGGAGCCATTCTTCACCCATCCATCCCAAACCTGCTCCATGCCTGTGCTCTTTTTTTTTCTTCAAATTTTTTATTGTTATGTTAATCACCATACATTACATCATTAGTTTGTGATGTAGTGTTCCATGATTCATTGTTTGCGCATAACACCCAGTGCTCTACGCAGAACGTGCCCTCTTTAATACCCATCACCAGGCTAACCCATCCCCCCAGCCCCCTCCCCTCTAGAACCCTCAGTTTGTTTTTCAGAGTCCATCATCTCTCATGGTTCGTCTCCCCCTCCAATTTACTCCCCTTCGTTCTTCCCCTTATTTGTTTCAGAGGTACAGATCTGTGACTGTTTCAGAGGTACAGATCTGTGTTTATTTGTTTCAGAGGTACAGATCTGTGATTGCATTATTTGTTTCAGAGGTACAGATCTGTGATTCAACAGTCTTGCACAATTCACAGCGCTCACCATAGCATATACCCTCCCCAATGTCGGTCACCCAGCCACCCCATCCCTCCCACTCCACCTCCTTTCCAGCAACCCTCAGTTTGTTTCCTGAGATTAAGAATTCCTCATATCAGTGAGGTCATATGATACATGTCTTTCTCTGATTGACTTATTTCACTCAGCATAACACCCTCCAGTTCCATCCACGTCGTTGCAAATGGCAAGATCTCATTCCTTTTGATGGCTGCATAATATTCCATTGTGTATACACACCACATCTTTATCCATTCATCTGTCGATGGACATCTTGGCTCTTTCCACGGTTTGGCTGTTGTGGACATGGCTGCCATGCCTGTGCTCTTGACTTAGAGCATTATGATTACCGTCCGCCCTTCAGCCACATGAACACTCTAGCCACCTGTAATTCCTCAGTCTCTCCTGCCATAAAATATCCCATAATTGTGAAATAGCCTCACCCTTGAATCCACTTTCTCTCTCTCTCAGTGAGACCCCTCTCCCGCCCCACAGTCCCAGAACTCTCTACCTTTCCCTGGGGTGCTGAACAACCTCCTTCCCAGGCTGCATCTTTTCCCACTGCCAACCTTGCCTGAGTAGCATGAGCATTCAATTTATCATCCAAACCAGGATACTTCTAAGTGAAAAGGACACTATTCATGATCACCCAGGGACAACAGGTAGAACCTGGGTCCATCCTGAATGTATGGTCACATTGATCCTGCACCCTTCTGACAGACTGACCTTCCTAAGCCTGAACTCGGATATTGCTGCAGCCTACATGAAAACCTGCACTAACTCACTGGTGCTTATCAAATAGATTCGGTGCTTCTTAACACAGCATTTAAGAACATAGCGTTCAAAACTCTGGCCCCAGGGGCACCTGGGTGGCTCAGTCAGTTAAGTGTCTGACTCTTGACTTCAGCTCGGGTCATGACCTCAGGGTCCTGGGATATAGCCCCACATCGGGCTCCACACTCAGCAAGGCATCTGCTTGAGGACGCTCCCTCTCCCTCTCTCTCTCTGCCCCTCCTCCCACAGAGCATGAGTGCTCTCTCTCTCTCTCTCTCTCTAAAATAAATAAATAAATCTTTAAAAAAGGGGGGGTTCTGGCCCCAGTCATCCATCCCTCCATCCCTCCGTCCCTCTATCCCATGGTTTCTCACTACCCCTCTTCCTTCCTGCCACTCCCACCAAACTCAGGAGCTTATGGTCTCCTCCCCCCAGTGTTTGGCTTTTGCCTTTACCTTTGATATCCTCCCCTCCCACCTACCACCCTTCTCCCAATATTCAAATCTTATCTAATTTTCAAGGTGCTCCATAAAGGTCGCCCCTTCTGGGAAGCCATTCCTACTGTCAACATGGCAGGCTCTGGAATCAAGCTGCCTGGGTTAAGATGGCCACTCGTCCACTTACAAGAAGTATGGCATCAGAAGCTTACCTCTGTCTTGTTATCCTCATTTGTAAAAACTCATAGTTGTTCTGGGGATTAAGTGAGTATAGACTGAAAGGTGCTTAGGGCAGTGTCTGACCCATAGAGAGTACCTGATAAATGTGGACGGTCATGATTGCCTCCAGATATATTTTTCCTATGTATGTGCAGAACCCTGCTTTTCACATAGCTCCCGTAGGATCCTCCCCACATTCTACTCTAAACTGAAGTGTTTTCCAAGATGAAATATGAAGAGTCTTCATAACAGTAAACAAAACAAAAACAACAGTGACGGTAGTTCACTGGTCCACCCCACCTGATATGTAGGCCCTCCAGGCAGCCCATATGATTCCCCAAGAGTACTCAGGTTTTGGAGGAAGGGTCCCCTCATGGATCTTCCAGTATTGGGAGATGGAGCCATAAGCAAATAACCCAGCGGTGAACACACCTGCCATGAGTGCTGTGCAGGACCAGCACGGTGGGAGCTGGAAACCTAGAAAGTGACAAAAGAGCGGAGGGAAGGTGAGGAGGGGTAACAGGTAAATGTGGGAGGGGACAAGGGAATTCTCCACACCGAGGGAAGTTTGGCTAAAAGTCCTGTGGCGGGAAGGACCACATCAGGTTCAGGTGGCCAGGGAGTGACAGCCCAGAGAGCAGACAGTGTGGAGTGATATGGCAGCTAGAAAACTAGGGGCCGGGCTAGCAGGGCCAAGCCTCACGCACCATGTTGAAGAAATTTCACCTCTTCCTGAGAGCAAAGGGGAGTCACTGAAGGGCTCTAAGCAGGGACCTGGTGGCATAGTTGCCTTTTGAAGCCGTCCCTCTAGCAACAGCATGGAGAATGGAGGATCTGTCCAGAAAATGGCATTAAGCAAAGGGAATCTACTTCCTTCCTTATGAGACTTCTCAAAGGCTATAAAATCGAACGTGCATGCTGAATCTCTAGCGAGAGGGAGCAGTTAAGATACAGATTTTCACAAATACAGAGTTCACCATGGAACTCTGTTTTTTTTCTTCAAGCCATCTATTGTCATCCCCTAAAACACTGTTCCCCGGAACACCACTTTAGGAAACACTGACTAGGCTTACACTAACATCCAGGCTGCTCAGGTGTGTTGCTGTATGTGAGGCAGAGGGCTCCTTCAGGGCAGGCAGATTCACTGAATTTGCCCGCGACCCTCAGCAGTCTGCTTCCCTTGTAGCATTTGTAAATGATGGTCCTGTCCACACTCTTAAGATGGTCCTGTCCATTATCGTTACTTTTACTCTGAGTTACTATCTATTGAGAAATTGCGGGGCGCCTGGGTGGCTCAGTCAGTTAAGCGTCTGCCTTCGGCTCAGGTCATGATCCCGGGGTCCTGGGATCGAGCCCCGCATCGGGCTCCCTGCTCAGCGGGAAGCCTGCTTCTCCCTCTCCCGCTCCCCCTGCTTGTGTTCCCTCTCTCACTGTGTCTCCGTCAAATAAACAAATAAAATCTTAAAAAGAGAGAGAGAGAACTTGCTAGCTAGAAGGCCTCGACACTAAGAGTTCCACATATCTTCTCTCATTCTTTCCTCATAAAGTCCCTCTGAAGTTAGTGGCTCTTTAGCAGGTGAAAATACATTTCCATGCGGATTTGAGCAAAGACATAGTGAAGCCACCCAACGACAATCTTAAATTCTTAGCAAATTAATTTCGTGGATTTTATTTTCCCTTCCTGTTTTACTTTCTTCTTTTTGAAGGGAGGTGGGAGGGGTGGCATTTTTGAGCCCTCAGCAAAAGCTCTCTGTGGCACCCTTTGCCCTTGTCAGGTGTGGCTTTTTGGTGATGCTGTAATTATAATTATGACAAACTTGAATGGCTAATTTTAGAAAATGTTTTTTTCCACAAAGCAGGAGTGAAATGACAGCTTGCTCACAGATGATGAGATCACTCAATATGCAAAGGATTTTTATGGAGCTAGAAGACTTAAAGACCAGGCACTAAAATCCCTTTGGCCCCCTGCCCAGCAGAGACTCCCCCTGGCGCTCAAGCCCGCGCCAGGCCCTGGAGGAGGGGGCGCTGCGCAGGAAGTCCCCTGGGCTTGCAGTAACACTATCTGCCTTCCGCGCTCAGACCCGCTCTCCACCCTCCCAACAGAACCCGGGGAAAGCACCACAGATCGTTTAATCCCCAAATCTGGCCGGAATCGCCCCACAAAGGGGCAAGAGGTCGCCTGAGGAACAGAAAAAAATGGAGTTTGTGCCCAATAAATGGGTGCTATCACCTTCATTTTGACTTTCACGAATACCTGGGCTGGTTCTGGCAGCTGCCTGAACAATAATAACAATCATTGCAGGGGGTGAGGGCAGTTAAGGAGCGACACTACTTCTATCTGTGTGAAATTAGTTGAAAAATGCGGTTAGATAAAGATCAAACTAGCAGGTTTATTACTGATAACAGCAGCACGGAAGAATGGGACATTGGGCTTCCTGAAAATCCCCCTCTGTGAAGAAGAATTTGCCCCCCAGAGCAGGACAGCTCCCCACCAACAGGACAGAATCTGCGGAGAGGAGCTTTTGGTGGAGTAACAAGCCAGGTCTGCAGAGGTTGCCGAGCATGCTCGCTTTCCTCCCTGCATCTCTGGTCAGAGAAGCCATTTCTCCTCTTCTAGAAGGGAGGAAGTGTAGGATCAGAGACGGCTTCTTCCCGGTCTTTTTATTTCTGGGAATTGGGGTAAAAATCCCGGTCCTTCTACCAAACCGTGAGGCGTGGAATATTCGTCTTTCTCAGGTATCACTCGCATTCGAACCGCAGCAATAAGGGCTAACCCTTTACATAGATTATCACCAAGGATGGAGCTCACATCAACCCCGGGAGGGCAGAGCTAATGCCAGTCCCCATCTTACAGGTGACTTTGGGAGATTAATTGACTTGTTTTTTGTTTTGTTTTTTTTTTAAAGATTTTATTTATTTATTTGAGAGAGAGAGAGAATGAGAGATAGAAAGCACGAGAGGGAAGAGGGTCAGAGGGAGAAGCAGACTCCCCGCTGAGCAGGGAGCCCGATGCGGGACTTGATCCCGGGACTCCAGGATCATGACCTGAGCCGAAGGCAGTCGCTTAACCAACTGAGCCACCCAGGCGCCCTAACTGATTTGTTTTTTACCCAGTTAATAGGCCAGCACTCACATTCAGCTCTGACCCAGGAGACCATTTTCAACCTCTTTGCCATGCTGCCTTAAAATGGTGCCATTAAGTAAATCCAAAGGTCTGATCTCCTGAGGACTAGTCAGGTCTAAAAGAAATAGTTTTTGTCTGCAATCATCAGCTATAAGATAAAGTTATGTACAGGTTAGTGCTTCTGACTCCTAGGGGCCAAGAAAACTTCAGTGGCTCAGGCCTGTGTTAGGAGACTTTGCAAAGCCGTGGGGCTGGCTTCCCAGCTGCTTCCAGCGACAATGCCATGCATCAGTGCCTGACAACCTGCTATGTCAGCTGTCCCCACCCCCTCAAGGACATGGCCTTCAGAGTTAGAACAAGAGCCAAGGGCTGGAGACATCACTTGCAGTAGCCGCATATAAATCCCATGTTTGCTTCATGTAGAATGTTTCAGAGGTCAATACAGTGAGAAGCCCACCAAGCAGGAGCCCATCTGGGCTCTGTTCCCTCCCTGAGTTCACCTGCTATGTGATTTGGGGGGGACCGACTCCCCACTTCATCACAGTAAGCAAGAGGTGCATCCATAGGTGTAGCAGGCAGCCTCTGAGATGGGCTCCAGTGAACCCCACCTCCTAGCACTCCTGCCCTGGGGTATTCCCCTCCTCTTGAGTGTGCACTGGACCTAGCAACTCACTTCTAAGAAAGGAATACAGCAAAAGTGAGGAGGTGCCACATCCAAGATTAGGTTACAAAAAGACTGTGACCTCTGTCTTGGACACTCACACCCTGCCCCCCACCCCCGACCCTGGCCCGTCCTGACTCACTCACTCTAAGTGAAGTCAGCTGCTGTGTTGTGAGCTGCCCGAGGGAAAGGCCCACTTAGCAGGAGCCCATGTCTCTAGCCAACAGCCAGGAAGGAGTTGAGGCCACCAGCAACCTCATGAGGGAGGGTGGAAGCAGACCCTCTTGCTGTGGAGCCTCCAGGTGGTCACAGCCCTGGCCAACACTTTGCTTGCAGCCTCTTGAGAGGCCCGAGTCAGAAGCTCCTGGCAAGGATGCCCCTGAGGTTTTGACCCACAGAAACTGTGAGATAAAAAGCATGTGTTTGTTTAAGATTTATTTATTTATTTGGGAGAGAGAGCACACACGTGCAAGCAGGGGTGGGGAGGGGCAGAGGGAGAGAGAATCTTCAGCAGACTCCCTGCTGAGCGCAGAGCCTGATGCAGGGCTTCGTCTCACAAGTCCGAGATCATGACCTGCGCTGACATCAAGCGTCATTTGCTCAGTCGGCTGAGCCACCCAGGTGCCCCAATAAACATTTGTTTTAGGTCACTAAGCTGTGGGGAAATTTGATCTACAATTGGGAGACAAATCCATGTTTGAGCATGAAACGGTGACCCCAAATTCTTCGAACAGATTCACTTTTTAATGCTTTTCTCCCTATAGTTACCTGTGGGGGAACAGTAGGACTTTTGTGGGTCGCTGGTGGTGAGTGGGGCCTGGTGAGCTGAGCACTTGAGATTTCAAGTGTAAAAAGCTTTCACTGCCCTTATATGTCCCCCCCCCCACCCCGGTCTAGCCCAGCACCTGACTCTTCTAGAAAAGCAAATCATGTCTCATGTCATCAACTTCCTATCTGAGGACCTCTCCTAAATTATTAAGTATCTTGTTCGTGTGTGTTTCTGTTCTTCTTTAACTCTATCTATGCATAAGCATATATATGACATATTTTCCTTATATATTGACATAAACTGTCAGCTCAATTGTATGAATGAATGAACAGGATTGCATTAAAACGTCGTGTACACTTAATAAAGACCTGTCTTTATCCACAGAGAAACTGCAGAGTCATTGTGCTAAATGGTAAGTGTTGTAGCAAAAAAGGAATGAAAACTCCTTTTGCTTTACTAAGTAGCCATGGAGCAGATTTGCATCATACATAACAATTTATCTCCTAACTGAATATGAAAACAGAAATCATTAAGTGTAATTTCGCCATCGAATAGGTTAATCATTAAGACTTATTTTCAGCATCTGTCACTTTCCCATTATAACTGCCTCTCCATGAATTTTATTTTGTTCATATAAAGAAATATTTTTGCAGATGAATAATCCCTCTCTCCCATTTGTTCAAACTCAACTCTCAAACTCTGAAAAGCTCATGACCACATTTGGCACTGGAAAAGAGAGACTAAGAATCCTCTGTCAATTAACCCTACTCTAAAAAAGGCAACTAACCGGTCTCCCATGGTGGGTCAGAGGGATGACCACCACTATGAATAAACAATAAGATATTCCTGGTCTCATATGCACGCATATCCACATACTCAATCTCTCCCCCCAAAGTAACTATATTTTTCCCAATTAATATTTGAACGGCAATAAGAATTTAGATCTCAGGGCGTAATTGATTCCTAAGGCAATGCTTAAGATCTCCCGAAATACAGATGATTTTCCAAAGCTGGATAGACTCCGTAAGGCCAAAGGTAGCACATTAACTTCCCCAGAGGAGAAAGCAGGTAAAATATCCAGATTCATAAGGCAAATGAGGCACTGACTTTCGTGCTTTAGGGATCACATTTGCACATTCCAGAAAACAAGCATTGTGTACAAAACTGTCGCCAGATTGACCCTTTCCTCATAATGCTTCCACTTCATGCAATTTCAGCCTCATTAGAGCCATCTATGCAAATAAGATAGAAAAACAGACAGTCAGGTTACCATTAACAATGAGGTGCCCAGCGTGACTGTGTGTCCTGCTTGCTCACACACAGCTGCTGGAGGCGGGGGCTGGGGCCAGGGATGCGAGGGTTTCGTCAGCCAACAGCTCTGCAATTCCTCTGCACATAGAATGCACTCAATAACTACGTGTTGAGGGAACAACTAAATTTGATTTTCACAACAAGCTAGGAATTAGAGCTAGCGTTTTTCCATTTCGCAGATGGGAAATCAGAGATTCATAGGGGAAAAAAATGCCTCGAGTTACATAGCTAGGAGATAGAAAACCTGGAAGTCAGATCTAGGTCTTTTCACTGTTGAGTTCCTGCTTCTTTCTCTCATTAAGTAAAGGTGCTCGGTGGATGGCATCTCCTGTATTTGCAAGGTATCTACAATGATGCCACGGTGTCCTGGCTCTCATTATTTTGTCATCATTGCTGATATCGCATCGTCACTGAGGAAATAAAATAAGACAAGTATATAAATAACTATTTGCTGCAACCTATATGAGGTTGGCTTGAGCCATTTTCCAAGACTCAACGCCGGTCCCAAGATTTCTGCCAGTTCCAATGGGTGTGGCCACATCCAGGCTCTGGCTTTGCTGCACATGCTGGCTCACTTTGGTCCCATGTTGCAACAGACAGACAGACGTGTCAACTGCAGGTCGAGGTTAGACGTTAGGTTTCTCTGTTCTTAAGATGCCTTTTAGCCAACCAAGCATCCAGGAATTTGGGCCACTTCGCCCCTGAAGACACCCAGCCCCAGTGCTTAGCTGGCTGTCTTCTTACTACCTGCACACGCATATCCCTCTCGCTTCTCTGTCCTCTCTCTCTCTCCTTCCATTCGTCTTTTCAAAAGCACAAGGCATTCATCTCGTTGGCTCCTTTCTAGAAGTGTAACCATCACCTTTGTTCTCTGGGCTCCTGCTGAAGGCAGCACCATCTTTTCCTGCAAGTACCTTAGCAGTGCATCGGTGTTTTTTCCTCCCGAAGGGTTATTCCAGGGCCAGTTGTTAAAATAATCCACTAAATACCTTGCTACAACTGTATTATTCCAAGGTTGATCTGAGAAGCTTAAGAAGATAAAACAAAATGTTTAGATAGAAAGGAAAGGGTCACTTCCAGCTACAGATACTGAAATCGGAAGTGAGGAGGTTGGATTGCAGAGGGGCTTCCCAGGCCGGAGGGAACCGCCTAAGCAAAGAAGAGGCGTGGTTATACCCGGGAAAGATGCTTGTTCCAGGACGCGGAATCAAAGGGAGATAAGTGGGGGAAAAAAGATGGGGAAGGCACTCTGGGGCCAGAGTGTGGAAGGGTTTGAAGAGGTCTCAGTTTCATTCTATAGAAGTGGGCAGCTATTTTCGAGCCGAAAATTATTTTACAATCTCAGGGTAGAGATGAGAAATAGAGAAAATCATTTATCAGCACAGAAATAACTTTCCACCATAGCAAAGAAATGTGCATGAAGAATGAAGGAGACCAGACCAGTCAGAGTTCAGGTTCAAGATTTCTCCACACCGTCTCCTTGACTCTTCAGGAAGCCTCCTTAGCTGTGACGACCAAACGGCGAGCACTCTCGCATGTCTGCCACTGCTGTCTGTCAACAGTTGTGATCCTCTCCTAATTAAGATTTGGCCACGGATAGTTTTCCTCCAATATGGACTAGAACAAGGATCTCACACCCCTGTGACAGTCCTCCTCTGAATGGACTTCGACCAGGAACAGCCAGCTGTGAAGATGTCGGAAGGCAGAATACCTGGGAGGGAATATAATCTATTTGTTCGCAAACAATTTGTACATAGACTATGGAGTTGGATGGATTTGAGATTAGACCTAGTTCTGCTATTTGCCAGCCATGCGACCATGAGCAGGTCCGTTAAGGACAAGACACAATTGTAACCTCTGTCAAATCAAAAGGATTCAGAGAGATAATGTATAAACAGTGTCTGTCACACACAAAATGCTCACTAAGTAAAAGCTATCATCATCATCATGACCATCTTACTCTTCTTACTCTGAGAGGCTAGGGAGTTGTGCCCTGTCTGGGTCTCTCCTACTGTCCTTTCCCAGGGAACCAGGATCCCCACAGACATCCCCTTAGGGTGCTGCCTCACCCTGGCCTTGCCAATGACGACAGGTGGCTGACCCCAGCTCTGTTCATCTTTCTGGCTCAGCAAACCCTTCGGTCCAGCACCACGTCATGCCCACCTCCTTCCTCCTGTCCGTACTCAACCCCAGCTTGTATCGGAAAGCCCTTCTACCTCCTCTGTGCTTGGCCAAACCCGGAGGCTGCTGCACACAGGACCTGGGCCAGGTGCAGGAAGGAACACTAAGAAGAAGGGGCCCCAGGCGCACCCTCAAGGAGCCTGCAGATTAGCACCAGCTGTGTCTTATTCATCGTTCTGCCTCTGAATCCTGCCACAAAGTACCAATTCTACGATTGTTGTTGTCACTATTGTTGTTGTCATTTTTGTTTATATTTAAATGCTTGCTAGACTGAAGTGCACATTAGTATTTACTCACTCCACTTCCACTATGGAACGCTTTCATCACTGTGGAGTATAATGAAAAGGGTAAGGCAGATAGGCAAAGAATAAACTGAACATGCTTTTAAATAGGCTTTTACTGGTATATTTTAGGAGCACAATTTGATCAGGAAGTACTGTGACTAATGAACCAAATTCGATGGTAGAACGATCGATGATAAGTTTCCTGGAGCCTAGTCTCAGACGTAATGACAGAAGTGGGGGAGCACGGCCAAATTGAAAATGATCAAAGAAATCCATAAAATAAATAATAATAAATATTAATAATAAAGATCTAATACATAAATCCATAAAATAGAGATATTTTATGACCATACATTCATTTTGCTTCTCACAAACCAAAAGCCACTGGGTCTCACTATTTCTTTAGCTCAACAGGTGCTACAGACTTATTTACACAAGACTACACACTAAGACAGTTCTTTAATTCTGATAAGGATGACGCCTCTTTTGGTGCTCAGACCTCCACAGGATAGGAAATTCTTTTTTTTAAAGATTTTATTTATTTATTTGAGAGAAAGAGAACACAGAAGGAGAGGGAGAGGCAGACTCCCTGCTGAGAGCAGAGAGCCCAACGTGGTGCTCGATCCCAGGACCCTGAGATCATGACCTGAGCTGAAGACAGACGCTTAACCCACTGAGACACCCAGGCACCCAGGATAGAAAATTCTTAAAAAATGGTCAAAGACAAAGCTGCCAGAGTAAGTTTTGCCATTAAGTTCTTTGGTATCGCGGATAGTGGTTATAAGGTCCTTAGATGACATTTTTACCTGAAAAAGGTAAAAATGAGAATTCCTGAAATGCTACTTGATAAAGGAACAAGTCATAACACATACATGGTGGTGTCATCCTCCTCAGTGATGCTGTGAGTGGCTTTATAACAAGGGCTTGGCCAGTGATGGGCTTTGGTGAGACCACTGACCCAGGAGTCAGGATTCCCGGGTTTTAATGCCAGCAACAAACACACCAGAAGCTAAATCATCCTGGGAAAATCCTTTACTCTCACAGGGAGTGTGATTTCTTTCCATGACCGAAAAATGAAGGCGTTTTTGACTGGTGACTCTGTACCTTCCTCCCAGTTTTTGATTCTCTGCTATCTATGGGGCCTAAGAATTTAATTCCCCTGAGAAGCCTGTGCCAGAAAGAGCAGCTATTGTCACCATCCATATTTTTTGTGACTTTCTCTTTGTTCTCAGCCAGTGGGAAATTTCTGAGACTGATTCTGCTGCCGGCAGAAACCGCGGGAAAGGAAGGAAGTACATGTGGAGTTTTGACCAAGGGCATCTAGAAGCTAAAAAATAAAATATGAGAAAAAAATAGATATAACCAACCAGGATAGCACAACCATGGACCTTCTAACGAGACAACTGTGTCTGAAAAACAGTGAAGTAAAACCACATTCAGAACCAAGGAAAACAGGTAGGAACAATGAGTGGAAGATGCTTCCATTTCTCTAATCTCTGGGCAATGCTAATATCAGGAGAGAATAGTTAGAGCCAAAACTTCGCCAAACTTGGCAAAGCTAGCTTTACTCCATGGATCCACTGAATTAAAATTACTTGTATATCTTTCAACAAACTCAAAAATACTTAGTTCTGCTGATGAGAAAATGGGATGAACATCAAATTGCTGCTTAAATATTGGGGCTTAAACATTTTGAAACCTAATCATTTGGGAGAATAGCGAGAGTTCCCTTGAAATAATCCCAGAAACAAATAACATGAAGGATCTGTCCTGATAAACATCAAGACTTTATTCATATGGTCTTCCCAAATACAGTTTTCAATAAGTATATACGGTAGTGAATGGTCATTATAGTACATCTGCTTTTCAGTGTGACCAAGTTTGTTACATACAACAAAGGTGCCATTATTATGCCTTCTGAATTCCAACTTCCAATGGCCTTCTTTAAACAAATGCTTATAGTATAATGGTTAAGAGAAACCTAATTCAGATAGACTTGTATTTGAGTTATAGCTCTGCCATTCATTAGCTGAGAGCTGAGTGACGTTTGGACAAGGTACTTTACTTCTTGGAACTTCAACTTCTACATCTTCTATAAAACATCTACACCTTCTATAAAACAAGGATATAATAATGCCTTCCTGGTGGAGTTTTTGATAAAAGGTTTAGAACAATACCCAAAATATAATACATGAACAGTAAGTTGTTTTTATCTTGTTTTTGTTGTTGTTGGTGTTGTTATGACAAACATGTACATGGTCCAGAGCCTAAATCTGCCTCTCTAAATTACAACCTAATTCTGGTATGGAGTTATTCAGAATAAGACTATAACTGCACAACAGTTGTTTAAGTGCAGGAAGGGAGCTCTCATGTACTCCTAGTTGTCTCTTACACAAGCTAAATATCTCCATTTCTGTTGACTAAACCTTACTTCTATATTAATTGGAACTCTTTTGGATATCTGCGATAGAAATCTAGCTAACCTTGGCTTTAAAAAGGAGAATTTATGACATAGCTGGGAAATGTAAGGGATTGGAACTGGTATCATATATCCATATGTTTTATTTTCCACGAGTTGACTTCACTTTGGAGAAGGCACTCCCAAATGGTAGCAAATTTGGCCGTGAACAAAACCCAGTTGATGCCGTCTTCATAGCATATGACTGAAGATCAAGCAGCACCTGCTTCTCTGAACCCCAGCAAAAGTCTTGATTGACCAGGACTGTAACGCTTGTCAACTACTAACCAATCACATGTAGCCAGAGTGATAACGTGTTCTGACTGACCAGTCTTTGTTCTGTTGAGCGGAAGAGGGGAGGAAAACAGCCCCCCTCCAAACAAAAGAAAAGGGATAGAACTACCAGAAGAAGGGGTAGAGGAAATAGAGGAAAACCACTCTCATCTAACAATGTCCTGCTACCAATTAGGTGCCAATGATACCAACAGAGTCAGGATTATATTTTTTAACATCTGCACGATGGTGTTTAAACATGTGAAATAATAAGAAATATATATATACTGGTTTCTGCCCCTGGTTCCTGACACAGAGCTCCTAAAACTCTTGTAATTTCTGAAGCAATAGGGGTGATTGGAGTATCTTTTGTTCTAACATTTGGTCTTTGACCCAGGTTCCTGACAGAGAACTCCTAAATCCCTTGGAATTTCCTAGGTGATAAGAATGTCTTTTGTTCTAATGAGGTGACTCTTGGTGGGCTCCAGAATAGCTCAGAGAGACCAGCCACAGTTAGCAGCCTGGAATGTTCAACTCTATCCTCTATTCTCTGAGGAGGGAAGAAGGGCCAGATATTAAGTAATAATCTATCATGCCTACATGATGAAGCCTCCGTAGACATCCCTAAAGTAGAGGTTTGGAGAGCTCCCAGGTTGGCACATACATTAAAATGATGTATCCCAACTTCACAGGGACAGAAGCTCCAGTGCTCAGGATCCTTCCAGACCTCACCCTTTTTATCCTGCATCTGGCCATTCTTGTATTCTTTATCATATTCTTTATTACTTAATAAATCGGTAAATGTAAGTAAGTGTCTCCCTGGATTTTGTAACCTGTTCTAGCAAATTACTGAACCCAAGAACCCAAGGGTTGTGGAAACCTCAATTTATAGCCAATTGACCAGAAATACAGGGTACAACCTAGGACTTGTAATTGGTGTCTGAAGTGGGGACGGTCTTGTGGGACTGAGCACTTGACCTGTGAGATCTGTCAGATGGATCGTGTCAGAACTGCACTGAGTTGCATTTCAGGTGAATCATGTCAGAACTGCACTGAGTTGCAGTTCCCAGCTGGTGTCAGAGACTTGGTCAGCATGCAAACTTCACACATCCGGGTACAGAGTGTTGGTATGAGTAGTCCTAGCAGTAGGAGAGGGAGAAAATGTTACTAATCCCATCCATAAGGGTCATGACCTAATCACTTCCCTGAGTCCTCACCTCCTAATACCATCATATTTGAGGGTTAGGATTCAACATATGAATGGGGGGGATACATGCAGACTATAGCAGGACTTCACTTTACCTGTAATATTTTTTCACAGGGCCACATGTTTCTCTCTTACTTATACACATCCAAAATATGTAAATATAAATACGTGTACAAGCGTGTGCACACACACACACATTCTTTTTGAAAACCTATAAAACACACCAAAATGCTGCAGTTAGAAAGTGAGTACATGAGAAACTCATTTCTTTTTTTGTATGATTTTTAAACATTTTTAGTATTTAAAATTAAAATATAATAAAGAAAAACTTAAATCTCTTTCAGTGTATATCCCAGTCATATACCATCTTCTTGGATTTCTGTCCTTATTTCAATCAGTGAGGGGGGTTGGCCTGTGTCGTTTTGATCATTGTCCATTTTTTCAGCCACCCCACCTCACATGGGGCATCCACAGATCTGATAAACAGGACTTCTTTTTTTTTTTAAGATTTTATTTATTTGTCAGCGAGAGAGAGAGAGAAGGAGAGAGCGCACAAGCAGGGGGAGAAGCAGGCTCCTTGCTCAGGACGTGGGATTCGATCCCAGGACCCTGGGATCATGATCTGAGCCAGAGGCAGACATTTAACTGACTGAGCCACCCAGGTGTCTCTGATAAAAAGGACTTCTAATCCATCATACAAACGTTTATAAAAATGTTGATTGACACAGAAACATGTGGCCTTTCTGTCTACGCTGCTCTCCACACTTCCCATCATGAGTTTTTTCAGGATACAACTGATCCCCCTTATCCTACCTTAACTCCAGTTTTGCCCACACGTCCCCATCTTGCCCAAAAAGATAACAGGAAAATCTGTTAGATGCCGTGTCAGAATTAAAGTATACCCCATACATATCAAAAAAATTCTCCTTATGTATGAAGAGCAGAAAATAAGAATATAAAGCCTTGTTTTTTCAGACAGTGCCACGTCGACCCCTAGAATCTTTCCTGAGTTAATTTGATTGACCCTGTGAGATGAGCTTTTAATGATGCACCAAGGGCCCTCCTAGGGTAAAACAAAATGGATAGCCACCAAATACAGTGATCTCTGCTAAAAGAAATAAGAAATAAAACCAAGTAATTACAAGTGATCATTTAACTCTCTAATGTATGATAATCAGCCTTGTACACTGACCATTCCCCAGTAAATGCACTCATCGCACTATTCCATGCACAAATCAGTTTCTGATTATGATAATCCCTTGAACAATGACCTGAGAAATATTCCTGCATGCCAAGAAAATAAAAAATAAAATCAGGTAAAGTGCTTTCATCATAAAAGTTTAAAGATGATTTTATTTTTCTGTAACGGCTGCAGGTTGTATCACAGCCAGTGTGCACATACAGCATTTTGAAAAAATGTTTCAATCCATATAGAATGAGACGGTAATACGACCCATCTCACAAAGTCCTTTTGCTTGAGAAAGATTCATGAGTGTCATTTGAGAAAAATGGGATCCACCTTCTTTCCATTTAGAAATGATTCTGGTTTATGTAACAAACCATATTTTTTCTCTCCACCCCCCACTTCCTTTGCTGTCCTCAGGAACATTTGCAGACGATCAGAAGGTTTATGCCTCTCCATTCCTAGAGCTCCTGCTGCTTCTGCTTATTCACCTCCTGAAGTCTTAATTGTCTTGTTTGTAACACCACTGTTGGCTACTGCGGAGATAATTTTGACATAATCACACTAGAATTATGACTTGGGGATGGAGAACATAAAGAAGTGGATGAAATCTTAAAATGGTTCCTAAATCACAATGAAAAACCAAAAACAGGATAATTTTCAACCAAATTATCTGTTCTAGCTTTACTACATTTAAAAATAAAATTCACAGACTCGTTTCCCTCTCCCCCCCACTGGGCTTTTAAAACTCATTTCTAGGGTTATTATTGAAGTCATTAATTTCTTCACAGCCGGAATTCTGACAAAGGAGGCAAACTCAGTCACTTGAAAAATGTCATCACTAAAAATTGGTTGAGTCGAGCTGGATGAAATGTGTCAGGTAAATCAGCAGCAGCTCAGGACTTCAGACCAGTCAGAAATGAATATCACACCGAAATCTCACCTCCACTCTTTCCAAGGCAGGCGATTTGCTGCTGGCTTACTCAACATCAGAAGAAATTCATTCACGTAAGTCTAAGTGTTACTGTAAGCCCCTGTTGAACATCAAAGTAAGATTCAAAGCAGCCCACACTACAATTACACAGAAGAAACAGACCCCACAGAGGCTCTGCCGGGTGTTGGCAAACACAGATGGGCTGGTACAGAGCCAGGACCAGAAGGAATAAGGAATTGTGAAATCATAGTTGTGCCTACTTTGTGGGTTTCTATGATGTGTGGTTGCTTGGGTTTATTTCTACTCCTCCACACTGGCTTCTATCCCTCAGAAACACTAAAATCATCCTTCAGACCAATCTGATGTGAAAGAGTTAAAGAAAGATATGGTGCAAGAGGTTGGGGACATATCTAGGATAGCTACCAATTCTAAAAATGGTAAATTACTATTGAAAAGACTGTGGTAGACACAGCCCAGTGTGCTCCCCACAAGTCTCACTCTTGACTAAACCCTTCCCTAAGAAAGTGGGTTGGACCCATGATTTGCTCCTAATCTACAGAATAGGGCAAAGGTAATGGAAGGTCACCACTGTGCTTATGTTACAATAAATCTACAAGACTCCACCTTACCCGACTTACCAGACTGGAGGGAAGGACTGTGTTGCTGGCCTTGAAGAAGCAACTGTGGTATGAACCACCTGCAGAAAGGAACACATGGCAGGAAATTGCGGGTGGCTTCTAGGAATGGAGAGCCTCAGTTCTACAATTACAAGGAACTGAACTCTTTTTTTTTTTTTTAAGATATTATTTATTTATTTATTTTAGAGAGAGAGAGTGAGTAGGGGAAGGGGCAGAAGGGGAGGCAGAGAATCTCACAGACTCCATGTTGAGTGCAATGCCCAATGCAGGGCTCGATCTCACCACCCTGAGATCATGACCTGAACTGAAATCAAGAGCTAGATGCTTAACCAACTGAGCTACCCAGGCGCCCCCTAACTTCTTTCAACACCCACGTGAGATTAGAGACCATGAACTCCAGAAACCACCTTGATTATAGCTTTGAGAGACATTGAGAAGATTCAGATAAGCTGTGCTTGGACTTCTGACCCGCAGTAACTGTAAGATAGTAAATATGTGTTGTTTTGAGCTACCAAATTTATGGCAATTTATTATGCAGTAATAGAAAACCAATAGAAAAACCAATACCAAAACCAATAGAAAACCAATACAAACCAATAGCGACCAAAAAAATACTCACATTGGAAAACATCAGCATAACCACTGAAATCAAGGACTGGTGCCATCTACAGACCAGAAATCTACAGGATTTTATTCTCCAGATACAGTCGAAGCAGTTCTGGATCAAAACAACAACAACAACAACAACAATGAAACCTGCCCTCTTCCTGAGAACAAGGTCTGAAAATTAAGAAGAGGAATTAATAGACCCCCAGCTGATACCTCTATACCAGTGAAGATCCATTTGTATCCAAACAAAACATAACTCAAAGTGGCTTAACAATAAAGGAATTTTAACGACTTGGGAAAATGTAAATATAGAGAAATGTCTGTCTGGAATCCAATGAGGATAGATTCAGCTACTCAATGATGTCAATAAAGCCCAGTTTTGTTTTGTTTTGTCTTGTTTTGTTTTCTAAGAGCACTCTCTGCCTTGATGTCAAATATATCCTAAGACTAGCTCCTGTACTCCCATGGTCTCAAGATGGCTGTCAACAGTTCTGAGCGCTACATGCCTCCTCTTTCACATCCATCAGGAGAGAAAGTCTTTGTCCAAGTATCTCAGCAAAATTCCTGAGAGTCACATTGATTGGACAGGCTTAGCTCACGAGCCCATCTCCTAAACAGTCCTGGAGATGGTTTTGGGGTGGAGAGGGTTAATATGCATATTTGCCTTAGCCAGGGTCATGTGCTCCACTTCTCAAGTTGGTCATGGAATAAGTATGATAGAAACACATAAAACCTAAATGGAAATCACAACTCTTTGGAAAGTGTCACAGGACATGGAATCAGAGAGGTTAGTAAAAAAAAAAAAAAAGTCTACTAAAACCCTAACTCAAAATGGTAAGGTTGGCACTGTCCTGAGACTCAAAATGGAGGAGGGCATTGGGAACTCATTGGGAAGTCCAGGGCTTAGGACCCTCTCATCTCGGCCTATAAATAGCACTAAGGCTGCATGTGGGAAGGCCTCAGGCTTTGTTCCTGGTAAGAAGTCTCAGCAAGTATAGGATTGGGCATATGGGGAGCTATTCCGCCCTGCATTTCTGCAATGGCACAAAGCCTAAGTGTTGGCTATGAGTGCAGCTGTGGTGTGGTTCTAGATCCTTCTCCACGCCTCTTAGTCTTCAAAATCAGTGAGCAAGCAATCTGATGATTTAACTGTATGTCATTGCTTCCTTCAAAACAAATTCTATTTGAGATACTTTGGCATAAACCCACGCATTATCAGAACCTAGTTCAACTCTTCTGTGGCCATAAATCAACGGCAAGCAAGTAGATATTTCCCTCATAGGAACAACAAATAGAATAACTACAGAGCCCAGTAAAATAGTCTACAGATGGTAAGAATAAAGGAAAAAATTCTAAGACAGCTCAGTAGAGCTACCTTCCTCTGAAATAGAGTTATTTCAAGAAATAGGAAAATTAGAAATTATCTGATTGTGATTCTTTGACTTTAATTTTTAAACCACAAGTGTACAGTTGAGTTCATCATAAGCCTTAGTTCAGGAAATACTGAATAATTTGTATTTCTTTTTTTTTTAAGATTTTATTTATTTATTTGACAGAAAGAGAGTACAAGCAGGGGGAGTGGCAGGGAGAGGGAGAAACAGGCTCCGACTAAGCAAAGAGCCCGATGTGGGGCTCAATCCCAGGTCCCTGGGATCATGACCTGAGCTGAAGGCAGACGCTTAACCGACTAAGCCATCCAGGCACCCCAATAATTTGTATTTCAATGTGATTCAAGAACCTAGAGCCTGCCACCATGAAAATGGAAACATTTTGCAAAAAAAAAAAAAAGAATTGTACTAGAAATAGTCCTATGTATCTTAAAAGTGAAATTAACATCAAAGCCATTTAGAAGTAGTTAAAAGCAATTTAGGCTCTGCAGAAAATGAAATAAGCAAAATAGTAAACGATGTCAAGAAATTCTCCCTGACTGCAACGGATAAATTAAAAGCAATGAAAATAATGTACAGAGAAGATGAAATATTACAGTCAAGAGATAATAGATCTCCCTCAAAGAAAGAAAATGAATGGAAGAGAAATAATTGTCAAATAATATAGGAAATAATTCTTATTTGGGAAAAGCATTTTAACTAATTGAGAGTGCATACCAGATCCTAGGCAAAACTAAACCCACTTTGATATTTGCTGGTTAAACATTTCTAGCTTCAGATATAAGGAATCAATTTTTAAGGAAGAAAAATATATAGAAATGAATCTAACAGTTAAAAAAAATCACAAACAAGTTTAAGAACAAAAAAGTGTAAAATACCCACCAAAGAGCCAATATTTCATTGACCTCCTATTTCAAATACTAATGACTGAAAGTCATGTAAAAATGTCTACAGACCTTTAGAGGAAAATATTGAGCTGCAAGAATTCCATATCCAGGATTCATATGTGATGGCAAAATAAAGACAATTTCAGATATGAAACAGCTTAGAATATGTACTGCCTAGAAAACTTTCTTAAATAAATAACTCAGGGAGGTTGAGATATATCTAGGGGCATTGAGATCAATAATTTTAAACATGGTTCCATTGGAGTTTTGTAACCCTAAAACCTACAAGAAAACCCAAATAAAAACCTTAACCTATTTTCAAACACTAGGAAAAAAAATTTTTTAGAAATTGGCTAATTCAAAGATGCATATTAGACAGTAAGTCATAAACAAGTAAGTAACCGGGATATGATCTGTCAGCCCAGACATAATTTTTAAGGATGCTTTTGACTCAAGCAGAGCATGCATAAACAGAAAAAAATGCACATAGCTCAAATTACTGGTGAATGAATCTCCACAAAGACAACACACCCAGGTACCAGCGCACGGATCAGGAAATTGAACATACAAGCATCCCAAAAGCCACACTCCAGCCTCTCTCTAAGTATAAGGACCACCATCCTAACTTCTAACACCCTAGATGAACTTTGCCCACTCTTGTTGTTCATATAAATGGAATCATATAGTCTGGATTCTTTAATTTAACATTATGTTTGGGACTAGAGCAACGCCTTTATTTTCATAGGTGTATTTGTCTGCTGATGACGGACATCCTATTGAAATGGACCTTGGGGTTTTTCCAGTTTGGGACCATTATTTGTAGTGTTGTCAGAGGAAATAAAACTACACCCACAGTGATAAATAGGAACCAACAGTAGCCTCAGGGACAGGGTAGGGACTGGCAGAGAATGTGGTGAACTGGATGCTGCTCTTTGTATCTGAAACAGAAAACCTGTCCTTAGACCTCCTCCTTTTATATAGATATGGAAATGTTCCAAGAGGGACATAGTGTTGCCAGATTGGTTCATAAAAATATGTATTTTTTTAATGTTTGCAATCCAACTTTTTCTGTAAAATCTCCTCATTTTTAATGTTGGATTCATTTTCTTATTTTAAGCTAGAGGACCAATAAGAATGCCAGGTAGCTTGCCAGGCTTTAGATTTTGCATGGGGCACTTCCCAGGTGAGCCAAGATTCATCCTGATCAAATTAGCCAGGCAGGAGGAAACCATGCCAAAAGTTGCCCCCTCAGTTGTATTGGAGAGAATCTTCATGTTTCGCCATGAGACAGAAAGGGCTTCCTTCGCTTTCAAAGCAATTGCCCCGGGGATCTTGAAGGAGAAACCCACCTAGGGATTGCCTGTCCTGCAGGATGTCCCCTCCCCATCCCAAATCCCTCCCTGTTGCCCTTCTTCTTAGAGGTTGTGCTGTTTTTTTTTTTTTCCTGGTAATAACTTTGTGACCTTTCTGTAGACTCTTAATTTTCAGCATCTGCATCACCCAGGCGCCCCTAGACTCTTAATTTTCTTATTTGAGTTACAACCAGAGGTTGGAAATTTTTGGATGGGGATCAAATATTCCATTATCATATCCTCCAGGAAAGACAGTTTTACAATCACGCACACGTGAGGAGACTAGTAGATAAAGTACGACCTTCGTGCTGTGAACCAAAGGCTAAGATACTTTATTCATTTTTCTTTCTTCCTAAAGTGAAACAGTTCATTTCAAGCCTTGGCAGGAGCTCAGACTATTTTATACCAGCTCTTGATACCACATTTTTGGTTTGGTGGCGGGGTGGTGGTAATGTTTGTAAAGGAAGGAGGTCAAGTCATTTTCCAAAGTTCTAAGTAAATGATGTTCCAATAAGGCCAAAGTAAGAAGATTAAAGACTAATAGTTAGGTTATCATAAGAGCAAGACATATAAATAAGACCCGTTTTCCCCTAAGGCAACAGTTCTCAAATTTCTTTTTTTTTATTATGTTATGTTAATCACCATACATTACATCATTAGTTTTTTTTAATAATTTTTTATTGTTATGTTAATCACCATACATTACATCATTAGTTTTTGATGTAGTGTTCCATGATTCATTGTTTGCGTATAACACCCAGTGCTCCATTCAATACGTACCCTCCTTAATACCCATCACCAGGCTAACCCATTCCCCGCCCCCCCCGTGAAACCCTCAGTTTGTTTCTCAGAGTCCTTAGTCTCTCATGGTTCATCTTCCCCTCCAATTTCCCCCCCCTTCATTTCGGGGAGAGCAGGTTAAAACACAGACTTCCAGCCCCACCCCAGGGTCTCCAGTTCAAGAGGTAAGGGAAGAGTGAAAATTTGTCTTTCAAACAAGTTCCTAAGTGATGCTAATGCTGCTGATCCAGGGACCCCACTCTGAGAACCGCTGACCTACAGAAACCTCCACAATAAGTACCTGTAAATTTGGTATCCCAAAGAGAAATAGAGACTTTGAAAGTCAGCTTCACCAGAAACACAAGGGTCCCTGGGTGGCTAAAATTAACAAGACAGGAAACGACAGATGTTGGCGAGGATACAGAGAAAGGGGGACCCTCCTACACTGCTGGTGGGAATGCAAGCTGGTGCAGCCACTCTGGAAAACAGTATGGAGGTTCCTCAAACAGTTGAAAACAGAGCTACCCTATGACCCAGCAATTGCACTACTGGGTATTTACCCCAAAGATACAAAAGAAAAGAAGGGGCACATGCACCTCAATGTTCATAGCAGCAATGTCCACAATAGCCAAACTGTGGAGAGAGCCGAGATGCCCTTCAACAGATGAATGGATAAAGAAGATGTGGTCCATATATACAATGGAATATTACTCAGCCATCAGAAAGGATGAATACACACCATTTGCACTGATATGGATGGGACTGGAGGAGATTATGCTAAGTGAAATAAATCAAGCAGAGAAAGACAATTATCATATGGTTTCACTCATCTGTGGAATACAAGGAATAGAGCAGAAGACCACAGGGGAAGGGAGGGAAAACTGAATGGGAAGAAGTCAGAGAGGGAGACGGACCATGAGAGACTCTTGACTCTGGGAAACAAACTGAGGGTTGCAGAAAGGGAGGTGGGTGAGGGGGATGGGGTAACTGGGTTATGGGCATTAAGGAGGGTATGTGATGTGATGAGCACTGGAATGAATCATTGAACATTATAACAAAACTAATGGTGTATTATATGTTGGCTAATTGAATTTAAATTTAAAAAATAATAATAAGTACCTGTAAAGATTCTAAGCAATGAAAACTTCAGTAAATTAGACTTAATTAGAGTTTGTTTGAATTTTTTTTTTAAGATTTTGCAGAAATATTTCTTAGTATTGCCTACATTCTTGGGGACTGCTCAAATGAGAATGCTGGTATATACAAATGTTTTTCCATTCCCCTTTTAATTATTTGAAAATTAATGCTCACAAATTTGTTCCCAAGTGTAATGATCATTTCCTCTATTATTCACTGCTTATCAAAACAGCCCATTCATTAAATAGATCCGCACAAAATGTTTTAAGACATGAACAAAGTCAGGTTGAAAGGAATGATTCTCAACAACTTTAGAGAAAATAACGGAATAGAACCGCCTCGCAGAACTATAAGTGATTATTATTGAACACCTGAAGGTAAGTAAAAAGCCACATTTGCATCATTTCTGAATTGGATCACCCATTGTTCAACAAAAACAAATCATTTTTCTTAGGCAGTCTTAGATTCTGAACTGTCTCACCTATAAGCTTTTTCAGAAACAAATAACTAGAAAAGTCTCTAAGGAGGGGAGAGGCCAGTTCCCCATTTCGACTGGCCTTAAGTTCGCCTGCCCTTGGCCAGGAGAGTCCACTCTAACAGGTGTGGAACTTGTTCTTCCAAACCTTCGCCTGGCAGCTTGCCCTGGACCTGCTGACTCCCTCGTCAGGACCCACCTGGATGATGCAGACCATCCCACAGGTATTAAAGGCAACATTCTGGGGCTGCCTGGGTTTCCCTCTCACACTTTCCGTTTGCTTAGATCCTGTTGCTACCCACTTCTCTTGGTTCTATCTTGCCCACTTCCCCAGGTCTGAGAAGAATGGGTGAAACATTAATCTGTGTGGTTTTAATTTTAAGGACATGGAGATTGCCTCCTCAACAGTGTGGGTGGCATTTGCTTGGGAGGTCAAAGGCTGGTAAATCTTCTTTCCAATGGTCATTTACTGGGTTTGTCTTTTAGAGAACATATAGGAGAAGTGTTCACCTTACCTTTTCGGTTAACTTTTGACTCCTTTATGAGATCCGTGGGGGTAATCATTTAGGAAGGGCCTCCCCAGAACCTGGGTGTTATCCGTTTAATGGCCACCATGACCCATGGCAGGGGAGGGAGGTGCTCCAATGCCCTTCCATAAATGTGGCCTAGAGACTGCCAGAGGGGAAAGGATTGCCCTGGTCATGGGCTAACTGATGGTGAGGTGGGGACAGCCAACAGGTGGGTGACTCCAGAGGCTGGGCTCTCCCCTCTCTGCAAACTGCCACCCAGAGACCTGCTGTATGTAAGGTTTCTCTGGTTCTGCAGTGAGTCAGGCCAGCAGTTACTACTGCTTTAGCTCCAGTATTCGAGACACTGGCCAATCAATAATATTGAATGACCCTTAAGTCCTATCAGACATAATGACTTCCTACTGGCTACCGTGGCTGGAAAGGATATCCGAAGCAGTGTCCTAACCCCTCAAAGGAGGAGGAAGTCACAAGAACCAAGGGGGAAACTCGAGTACTAAGCATTCTGATAGAAGTCTCCTGCAAGTACCTATGGAATCAGACTAAATTCCTTTTAATGGTGTTGCTGCCTAGAACTTGGACTTGGCTATCAAAGAGAAAATAATTACATTTCCTGGGCGTGTATGTGTGTGAAGGCACCTGTCACTCCAGTCCTCAGCTCGGCCCTTTGTCTCTTGGGAGAAGGAGGAAGTGGCCCCTCCAGTTCGGGCCCTGAAAAGAGACCTGATATCTCTGTTTTCATCAAAGGTCGGAATGGGCCTCTTCATTCTCCTCCAGCAAAGCTGGTGTCAGCCTTTCGATCAGTAGCCAGAAATTATCAGTCTCGAAGCAAAATCAGTTCAGCCCCACCTTGAGTAAAATGTGAGTTTCTTAGCTCTTCCCTCACCCCCAAAATAAGGGTGCATCATGCATTTTTGTTCTACATGTGAGGTTTTGTAACACTTGAGACTTCAGCTCAAAATATTAAAGCAACCCAGTATTAAGAATTGTAGATTTCTTTTGTAAGTAAGAGTTGAATTGACTTCAATTCATATCTAAGTAGCTCCTTGAACAACTCTCCAGTCTAAAATCTAGTTTCTGTTCGCTTCATTTAGCCTTAAACCAGATGAGAACCAGGGAGTAAATATAAGAGAACACGGAGTCCCCAAAATCAATGTCACTGTATTGTCATGACAATGTCATAACGTTGTGCTCCTATTGATGAAACTAAACCTAAAAGCCTATGGATCCTCTCTCCATAGGGTTGTTGGACTTCTGTGCCTGAAACAGCCTGGAAGAAACAAAGGGGAGAGTGGCTCCCATAGGCAAGTACCCAAACTGAAATGAGAAATAATAAATAAGAATTCAGGAATACATCAGTGGGAGGCCATTTAGTATGGGGTAAATAATTGTAAGCTATAAAAATCTGTAACAATCATTGTATTCTCCATAAAACTGCAGTAAACACAGTAACAATCACTGCATGTCCCCTCATCCTATGAGTGATAATCAATGTGAGGAGCCCAGGTCATCAAGAAAAGATTTACCGCTGTGCAGTATTCTCCGTTATCAAGTTGAGGAAGTCAAGAATGCACTGTAGAAATAGGTCTGCTGAAGTGTTATCAGAGCAATTAAATTCATATAACACTAAAAGAGAAATTATTAGCTATCCTTAAGATGTGGCTATCCAAATGTGTTCATTCCCATAGCATTTCAGATTGCTGAGTTTTTGCTTTAGAATTACAGACTTGCTAAAATTATTACTGGAGATCTCAGAATATGCAGTCAGCTACTGATGTTTCATCTGTAAACAAGCCAAACGCAGTCTGAAACCACTTTCCGCATTGCCCATGGCAAGGGAAGATGGTTATTCTTTCTGATCCACAGCCCCACACCAGGTCTGTAAATAATTAAGAGTTAACTCTTACGCAATAGTTGGTAGGATGGGTAAGGATCAATGCTTTTCTACACAAAACTACTTTCTTCATATGGGGAACTACAAAATAATGGAATTATAATGAGTCATTTCCGTGTTGCCATGGATGGATCAAGTTGTCAAATGGTAGAATCAGCACACCTTGAGCATGAGAGGAGCTTAATTGAGAGGTGATTCTGCATTAGTGAATCCTAGAAGCCACTTCTAATCACGAGAGTATGACATTTGGGTGACATCTGGGTTTTTCTTTTCAAATCTGCAAGTTATTTGTTCCAAAACACAAGGATGGACAAAATCTAGAATGTCTTTTGCAAAGTACTTTACAGCAATATCTTTGAAACCATGTCTCATTCTGTAATTGAAACCTTGCGGGAAGGGGCTTTGTTCTTCTTGTTCTTATGTCCTTATTTCCCTGGAATACACCAAAGCACTGTAATAAATAAATAAATACGTACATACGTAATGTAAGAAAATGTTAATGTATATTTAATTGTCTTAAGGAATAATCAGGGCATCTGGGTGGCTCAGTTCGTGAACCCAGGGTCCTGGGATTGAGTCCTGCATTGGGCTCGCTGCTCTGTGGGGAGCCTGCTTCTTTCCTCTGCCTCTGTCCCCCTCTCTCTCTCTGTCTCTCATGAATAAGTAAATAAAATCTTTTTAAAAAAAAGGAAAAATCAGAAGGTGATAAGCTTTGTGGCTTCCAAAAAGTCTCATAAGTAACTAAGGGGTTTTTTTGCTTTTCTTGTTTTTTTTTTTTTTAATAAAGAGGGAGCAGGGGGAAGGGCAGAGAGAGAGGGAGGAGAGAATCTCAAGTAGACTCACCTCTGAGCACGGAGCCCAACTTGGGGCTCGAACCCATGACCCCATGATCATGACCAGAGCTAAAACCAAGAGTTGGACGCCTAACTGACTAAGCCGCCCAGGCGCCCCATCACTAAGGTTTTTAAAACATTGTTTGTTTCAACCTGGAAAGCATAATAAGTAAACAGTAAACAAATTTCAATGTATAAACTATTCAGATGGGAAGGCTGAAATTCCTTATGTTAATTATCTGCAAAACATAAAGGACGCTAATGACAAGCGGTCTCTACCCAACTCCCGTGACAAATTAGAGGTTTTCATGTGAAATTTCAGATGCCTTTTGTCTCACGTCAGTCTCCCTCATTTGCAACAGACTGCACACTCTGCTCTTCCTCACTAAAATCCAACAACCTGCATGTAACTATCCCCTGGGAAAGGACAAAGGCATACCTTTGCTTTGGAAAAGCAGCACTTGAATTCAGAAACTGAACAACCCCAGTATGGTCCAGAGAACAGCAAGTCCAACAATGTCCCCTGGAAGCTTCCAGCAATGGGGCCTCTTAGCTGCATAGGGAAGGTGGAGCCATCCTGCCCAGAGGAGCAGACCCAAGGCTGTGGGGCCTCTTCTCAGCTCCCCCTGAGGAGTCTGTCAAGGAAGCATGGTGAGAACCAGGGGAAAATTCTCTACTTTGACCCGCAAGCCCCAGGCTGCATCTCTACCTCTCCCACCTTGAGGAGATTAAGGGGCAATGGCTGCAGGACTTCACACTCGCTGTCCCAGCAAGAGACTTTGGAAATGCCCACTGGGAAGAAGCCTGCAGGCTCTCCATGTTACCTTTCTAAGAGTCTACAGGGAAGCCCAAAGAATTCTTCACACTCCCTATTGCCCTTGAGACTCCAAGCAAGATTGCCTCCAGACCCCAAAAGGGCCCTCAACACAGCTGACTCATTTGAACCCCATCCTGCACTTCAGCCCATCAGTGAGGGGTCTCTTCTTTAGGCCTCTCTTCCAGAAAAAGGAGGCCACTCACCGCCCAGCCCCGCCACATGGCCCCCTGGTCCTCACGTAACACAGCTCCGAGCTTCCCGTGCTCATTTGGTGCGCTGCAAAGCAAATTAGGTCTCTGGGTTGCCATATTACCCCAAAGGCCAGGGCGTCCTATGATGGGACACAGCACAGGAAGTCACTGCTGAGGGGACACATACTTTTCAGGACATACTGGCTCCCGAGTAAAAGGGTACAGTAGTCTGGGAAGTCTAACTCACTTTCTTCTCCTAGAGAAGGTCAGGTTAGCAACGGCCTGTCGGGCTTTGGAGAGCAAAGATGGCCCTCTTGCAAATCTCTTCCCCATCTCCCCACTAAAAAGAAAATATCCAAATCATTTCAGCTAGGAACCTGAATTGCCTCTCCTTTCCAAAGGTCTGCTTGGGAATTCTGGGTGGAGTTGAGCAAAACTAAAAGGTCTATCTTTAGAATTGATTTCCGGGAGAAGCGCTGCATCCATCCAGGTGTGTATGTCTTTATTTGCTCTAGCGCCATGAAAACGGTTCATTATTTACTTTTCCATCCCTGATTCTGTTCTGACAGCGCAAGCCTGATGGCATGTTAATCAGGGCACTTTGTTTTATAGCCCCCGAGTCACTTAACATTTCTGGGTGAGAGAGTCTTAATTTCAAGAGTCTCCTTGAAGAGTACAGCATTTTGCTGCAGGTTTTTGGGGGGTGAAGTATGACAACCACACGCGGTCATGGTTTTCATTTTGAATTGCCAATGACTTGGCCCGTGGCTTCATTAGCATCCACTTAGTAATTGGTTTTCTCGGGCCGAGAAAATATAAAGGCCAGAACATTCAACAGATTTTCAAAGAGAACTTCAGAGGACAGGGATAAAAACGAGCAAGATGTGCTGTTTCAATCTAGGACGACCTTTAAAAGGCCTCCTCTGACAGACAGTGCCTTTACTTAGGAAGCAGGTAGAGGGTGCCACTTCCAAAACCAGCCCTGAATTTTCAGCATGGTCCTCAGCTTATGGCCCCGGATTTGCCATCTGTCCCAGGGATGAAAAGTCTCTGTGGCAGCAAGGAGCGGATCCATGCTCGATTTCATCCACCCCATTGGCAGGATTGGCAGGAAGGCCCCAGTTTCGTTTGGAAAGCCACAGAGAAATTCTCAGGAATTCGCCACTGCTTTATTATGGGACCTCAATCCTCAAGCACAAGTTTGCTGTTCAGAAGAGGAAGAAGGAGATCCATCGATGCAGTCTTTGTTGATTTTAACCCTAGTCGACCTAAAAGCATAAACAAAGGCTAATGATATTAACAAAGCCACAGGAAAACGCAAATTACTGTGTTAGTGTATCAGTGAGCTCTTGCTACAGGACAAACCACCCCAAACCTCAGTGGCTTAAAACAACAACCATTCTTGTTTCATATATACGTCCAAGTGTCTACTGGGTGTGAGTTGATGGAGGCTGGTCTCAGCTGGGTAGTTCCACTCCGCAGGTTCCTCATACTTTTCACGGAGACAGAGGGCTACCCTGGGCCTGTTCTTATTGTGGTGAAGGGAGAGGTTCAAGAGGACACGGAAGCGTGCAAGACCCCTTGAAGCCTGGGGTCAGCATCTGTCCTAATTCTATTGGCCAGAACAGGTCACATGACTGAACGCAGGGGCAGGAAATTCTGCACCACCAACAGTGGGAGAGCACGGAGGTGTTACTGGCAAAGGGTGTGGATACAAATTTGATGGATAGAATCATGAATACAAATCTACACGTGCAGACCAGAATAAAGCTCTAAAAGGATACCTAATTCAGATGTGTCAGAGAAAGGGGAAAAAAAAGTAGTCTCAGAGAAAGATGGTGATGTTGGTTAGAGTAGATCCCTAACAGGGTGTTCAGGGATTTTGTTCCTTATCCTAAGAGCAGTTTGAAACCACTCAGTGGATGGATATGATGGATACAGGGTGGCCATAACATTTAAGTGAGAGCAGACTCCAGCAGAACAATTAGAATGTCCCGATATGAGAAGTTAGTGGTTAGGCTCTGATAAACGCACTGAAGTTAGAAAAAAATATCTCATTTGCGGAGGTAGTTAGGAGGTAGAATCACCTGGGCTTTGTGAATAACAGACCGTTGGGGGTGAGGGGAAGGAAGTGGTCAAATACGACCTCCAAGCTTCTGGCCCGCATCCCTAGGTGGCAAATAGTTCCATTCACTGATCTAGGTAAACTTGTGTGGGAGGGTGAGGGAGGGGAAGGAGGGTGGGTGTGGAGAGGTCTTGACTTCAATTTTGGGCATATTAAATTTGAGGACCCATGGATCATTGGAGTGGAGATTTTGAGCACGTAGTTGATTAGAGAAGCCATCAGGGATGGAGATAGGTATCTGAGAGTTTTTAATAATGCTTCCTAGAGCAGGTAAAGTCTGTGTCCAGCTCTGATTATAAGATGGAGTTAGCAGACATACAGTTTAAGTGATGGGATGCATCAAGCCATTTGCAAAAGATGGCAAGCAGGTAATTGTTACTGACAGGCAGGATCTTTGTAAGACAATAACAAAACTAGTCTTGGTTAATTCAAAGGAACAATTTGGTCCAAGGGCTTGAGGCTTTAAAAAATTCTGTGGCATTCAATATATCATAATCACATATTACCAAATAGTGGAAGGTTACCGAAAATCACAACAGGGAATTAGACGGGAGGTAATTTGGACATCTTCGTGTCCAGTGATGACCCTGATTTATTCAATATTGTTGCTCCAGGACTTAGGGCAATACTTGGCATGTAATAAGACATGTTTGTGAATGAATAAGTGAAGGCCTAAGTAAGGATAATCTATGAATGAATATGTTAAATAAACATTTATATATTATCACTAAAAAGAAGCAGTTTTTCATCACTCACAGACCACTCATTCTATACTTTTTTAAGCATGAATCTTTGGTAACCAGAGAAGTTTCTGCTGCACAAAGATCCTGTCTGCCTGCTTTTTTTTTCTTTTCTTTTCTTTTTTATTTTTTAGTTTCAGAGATAGTGATTCATCAGTTGCATACAACACCCGGTGCTCATTACAGTTGCCCTCCTTAATGCCCATCCCCCAATTATCCCTTCCCCCAGGGTGTATCCCCTCCAGCAACCCTCAGTTTATTTCCTAGAGTTCAGCATCTCTTATGGTTTGCCTCCCTCTCTGTTTTCATCTTATTTCATATTTCCTTCCCTTCCACTATGTTAACCTGTTTTGTTTCTTAAATTCCATTCGAGTGAAATCATACGGTAGTTGTCTTTCTCTGACTGACTTATTTTGCTTAGCATAGTACCCTCTAGTTCCATCCTTGTAGTTGCAAATGGCAAGATTTCATCCTTTTGATGGCTGAGTAATATTCCAGTGTGTGTGTGTGTGTGTGTGTGTGTGTGTGTGTGTGTGTATACACACACACAACATATACATATGTATGTATATGTATATATATACACACACCACATCTTCTTTATCCATTCATATGTCGATGGACATCTGGGCTCTTTCCACAGTTTGGCTTTTGGGGACAATGCTGCTATAAATATTGGGGTGCAGATGCCCCTTCGGATCAGTCTATTTGTATCCTTTGGGTAAATACCCAATAGTGCAATTGCTGGATCATATGGTAGCTCTATTTTCAACTTTTTGAGGAACCTCCATACTGTTTTCCAGAGTGGCTGCCCCAGCTTGCATTCCCACCAACAGTGTAAGAGGGTTCCCCTTTCTCCGCATCCTCTCCAACATCTACCGTTTCTTGACTTGTTAATTTTAGCCATTCTGACCAGTGTGAGGTGGTATCTCACTGTGGTTTTGATTTGTATTTCCCTGGTGCTGAGTGAGTGGAGCATTTTTTCATGTGTCTGTTGGCCATTTGGATGTCTTCTTGGGAGAAATGTCTGTTCATGTTTTCTGCCCATTCCTTGACTGGATTTTTTGTTTTTTGGGTGTTGAGTATATAAGTTCTTCATAGATTTTTGATACTTTACCTGATAAGACATTTACAAATATCTTCTCCCATTCCATAGGCTGCCTTTAGTTTTGCTGACTGCCTGCCTTCTGTGCGGTCCCCCCTTCCTTTTCACGCGCTGCAGACTTTTCAGCAGCTGTTCGCTCCAAGGGCTGCTTCCTTCCAGTGGCTCCGTACCGGGCTGGGCAGTCATCTCACACAGGGAACGGGCTCTGCAGGAGACCCTGCTGTCCATCCAGCCAATGGGGACCTCACCTCAAAAAATGTAAATTTTTTTTTTTTTTAGGAAGCTCCATGCCCGTCACGACCCTGAGATCAAGACCTGAGCTGAGATCAGATGCTTGACCAACTGAACCACACCTGCACCCTCAAAAAATGTAATTTAAACTTTATTTAAATCTTACACTTCCTTAATGGAGGCCTTTAATCTGACTGTTACAGGGCATAAACCAGTATCTAGCCATCTATGCCCTATAGGCATTCAGCCCACCCTCGTTTTTGTAAATAGTTTCATGGAAACAGCCGCACCCATTCATTTGAATCCTGGCCTTGGGGCTTTTACTCGCTACAGGGGAGAGCCGCACCACAGTCCCTACAAAGACCATGTGGCCCACAAAGCCTCATCCAGCAGTTGATAGAAAAAGTTTGTTGAGCCCTAGTATATCCAGTGGAGAAACGCTTGCCTCTGTGCCTACCAGTCAGTCACAACCACCTTTTTGGCCTTGTAGGATAGACAGGAACCCTTATGCAAAAATACCAATTCTTCTTTTATTAGGGTGTTTTAACACATGGCATGACAATGAGGCGGATTCCTGTAAGTGAGGAGGGCCCAATCTACTCTCAGTTCTGAAATCAGCTTAGTGTTATGACCTGGATTTCAGGGTTTTCATGGTGAATTGTTTTTCTTGCTGTCATTCCCTCTCTCCCTCTGTAATATTCCCTTGAACTCACACTCACTCCAAACCTTCTCCTGTTACCAAAATAGGCCTTCTGGAAAAAAATCTTCATAGTTCATTCTTACTAAAGTGTGAAGGACTTTAGGCTTAAGGAATATCTGTGCTCCATCTTTCCAAGTAGAGCAGTGTATTCCTCCCTTTTAGCTTTCCCTGCACTTTATATCTAAAACACCACTGCATTTCTTTTACATTCATCTGCTTCCAGAGCCAAGACCTTCCTGAGGACAGAGACCACTTATATATCTTTAACTCTCTAGAACCTATATGACACAGCTAGAGTATCTCCAAAAATATTTACTAAAGGAAAAGATGGATAGAAGAAGGAAGATGGGCAGGCTGGAGGGCTGCGTGGCTTACAATGTCATTTATCAGTCCCTGATTTATTTGCATTTTGACAGAGGACATGACTTGAAACCAAACAATGAAGCTGCATTGGTGGGATTTTAAACATCAGGAAGCAAATGGGGGAGATTTTGCAGGTAGGGAGACCTTTCCAGCACCCCCTTAAAATCTATAACAGAAAGCTATCTGTCTCACTTCATTTCTCCGTCAGCCCTGAAGCTGAAAAGGGAAATGTACATCCCACATCTAGGAGAACAAAGACTAGGCTCCTTTGAAATATAGGAAGAAAGCTAAATATATTCAAATTAGCAAATGGGGTAACATCAGCACGAAAACCAAATGGTAAGTATTTGGAAGTCTCTTTGGAAGAAGAAATGAGACCGAAACATTGAATGCCAGTAAGACATCCCCCCAAGCTGGATCTGAAGTAGCACAGCCTAGTGTTAGGAGCTCTTGGAATCCAACTCCCTGGGCTTGAACCCTAGCTCTCCTTCTCTCTGGCAACATGGTCTCAAAACCTAAAATCTTGGAACTTTCCAGAACGCTCGGTGAGATGCGGAGGAGCACCAGCTGCCCAAGCTGCGCCCAGCAACGCGCTCCTTCCTGCTCCCCCACACCGCCCTTGGCCCTCTCACCGGCTGTAGAAAATGGTGAAAGAAGCCACTTACTATGATGTTTTGGGGGTCAAACCCAATGCCACCCAAGAAGAATTGAAAAAGGCCTACAGGAAACTGGCCTTGAAGTACCACCCTGATAAGAATCCAAATGAAGGAGAGAAGTTTAAACAGATTTCTCAAGCTTACGAAGTACTCTCTGATGCAAAGAAAAGGGAATTATAGGACAAAGGAGGAGAACAGGCAATTAAAGAAGGTGGAGCTGGTGGTGGTTTTGGCTCCCCCATGGACATCTTTGATATGTTTTTTGGAGGAGGAGGAAGGATGCAGAGAGAAAGGAGAGGTAAAAATGTTGTGCATCAGCTCTCAGTAACCTTAGAAGATTTATATAATGGTGCAACACGAAAACTAGCTCTGCAAAAGAATGTGATTTGCGATAAATGTGAAGGCCGAGGTGGTAAGAAAGGAGCAGTCGAATGTTGTCCCAATTGCCGAGGTACTGGAATGCGAATGAGAACTCATCAGATAGGACCTGGAAAGGTTCAGCAAATTCAGTCTGTGTGCATGGAGTGCCAGGGCCATGGGGAACGGATCAGTCCCAAAGACAGATGTAAAAGCCGCAATGGGAGGAAGACAGTTCGAGAGAAGAAGATTCTAGAAGTTTATATTGACAAAGGCATGAAGGACGGCCAGAAGATAACATTCCATGGTGAAGGAGACCAAGAACCAGGACTGGAACCAGGAGATATTATCATTGTTTTAGATCAGAAGGACCACGCTGTTTTTACTCGGCGAGGAGAAGACGTCTTCATGTGTATGGACATACAGCTGGTTGAAGCACTGTGTGGCTTTCAAAAGCCAGTATCTACTCTTGACAACCGAACCATCGTCATCACCTCTCACCCAGGTCAAATTGTCAAGCATGGAGATGTCAAGTGTGTGCTAAATGAAGGCATGCCAATTTATTGTAGACCATATGAGAAGGGTCGCCTAATCATTGAATTTAAGGTAAACTTTCTTGAGAATGGCTTTCTCTCTCCTGAGAAACTTTCTTTGCTGGAAAAACTCCTACCTGAGAGGAAGGAAGTAGAAGAGACTGATGAAATGGACCAGATAGAACTGGTGGACTTTGATCCAAATCAGGAAAGACGGCGCCATTACAATGGGGAAGCCTATGAGGATGATGAACATCATCCCAGGGGTGGTGTTCAGTGTCAGACCTCTTAATGGGGCCACTGAATAACACTGCTGGCATTTTATATGCAGTAGTGAATGAGTGAAGGACTATAATCATAGCTCACTACTTGCTATTGTTTTTGTTTTAATATTCAACTATAGTAGTGTTTTAAATGAAGAATAAACTCAAATATAAAAGCTCAAAAAAAAAACCCTAAAATCTTCATCTGTGAAATGGGGACGCAAATAGTACCCATCTAATAAGCTTTTGATGTGGTAAATAGAAAAACTCAAATATTAGCTTTTTTTTTAAGAAAGCATATACTCATTCATTCATTAAACACTTCCTGTATGTGAGTCACCAACTTATTCTAAGATATTCTGATCCCAGAGTGAAATGATCCATGCATGCAGCTCATCTGAGGTGTATGAACATTAGCGTCAATACAATATTATATCCTCCACAGACTTCTATTTATTTAAAACCATTTCCACCCCTAGCACTCTCTCTAAACCCTGGGTGACGTCAGTGAGGGAGAACACTGTCCCGGCAGTAGGACATAATAGGAAGGTATTAACTAGAGACTAATAAGTGGCATATTGGTTGTTGGGTGTTTTGGGTTTTGGTTTTTTTTTTTTTTTAGCTTTTTTGAAATATTTTACACTCCATAGCACCATATTTTACTGTATTGCTTTCCTTTTTTCTCCCAATGTTATCGAGAAATAATTGACATAGAACATGGTGTAAGTTTAAGGTGTATAATACAATGATTTGACATATGTATCTATTGCAAAACCATCACTGCAATAAGGTTAGTTAATGTCCATCACCTCACATAGTTACAACTTTTTTCCCTTGCAATAGGATAGACAGCATGCTGTTAGAAGAGGAGACTATGATCTCAGGGAGACTGAGCTGGGCATGGCTGGAAGGTGGCGGTGGCCCGGCAGCTACCTTTCACAGCGGGAACTGTGTGTGATTCTTCCACTGGCTTCTGAACCTCTAGAATAGAAGCTCCACGGAAGCAGGGCTCATGTCTGTTCCGTTCATTATTCTATCCTTAGTGCCTAGAACATAGCCTGGCGCATGGTAGACATTCAATACAAGTTGAAGGAAAAAAAAGAAGTCAATTGGTTAGTTTGTGAGGTTAGGATAAGCCTGGTAGGGGAAAGTGTTTGATCGCCTTTTCGTTTTGTATATTCTCCTCCAGCTACTTCCTCTGGCTCCTTTGAACCTTCTCCGTCTTCCCAGTCTGATTTGTGTTTATCTCTTCAATGTAGCTTGGGTTGCTGGGGATTTGCACAAGTATTGCTTGATCCCCCAGGCAGCATTTTGGCTTTCATCCAGCAAAGACAGTCACCTAAAAAGATGGGGAGAGTAGGCATTGAACAGTACCCGCAGCTGCCCTGGGGTCCAGAACACATGCGTATTTGGTGACTGTTACTGATCAAGTCCTAGATGTCACGGCATCCGGTGTCCCCCACGATGATGAGACTCCATAAGCTGTCTCTGTTCTGTGTTGAAACTGACTTGTCAGGAATGAGTCTGCTGTTTGTTCACTTGCATTCACAAAGGGGCTACTATGTAGTGAGTCCAGGGCAGTGAGCGACAGGCTCCCCATGCTTTCTGCCTTCTCAGTTGGATTCTAGAAAAATGGGACATTTGGGAGAAAGTTGACCTGGAAATAACAGTCACACATGCAAAGGAAACTTCCCAATAATCTTCTGAGACTCATAATGGAAAAATATATCCCACATTTCACTGAGAGAGCTACAGTTCCACAACTAGCAATTTCTCTCTTGGTTATTTTAGAAGGGCTTTTTTTTTTTTAAGACTGTTGCTAATTCTGAGTTTGCTCTTCTTGTATAATCAACCCCATAGTTATAAGCAAGCATTCCAAATTACACTGTATCTCTTGCATAGAGTAAACCACTGTGGTTTTTAAAATAGAATACCTACCTTTTCTAGTCACACAATTACTGGAAAGCCACCTGCTAGAAAAGGTATATTTACCATGAATTTTACTATCAGGCAAGGACTATCATATCTGAGGAATGAGGCCGCATGAGCTTGCCTGATAAGAAACCACTGGGCAACATTCATAGCAGGAAAAAGAATCAGATTATGCCTTACCCAAATTATAGTACCTTCAATAAGACTTTTACTCCATTAAGATACAACATATCACTATAGGGCAGTTGCTAACCCGCATAATCTCTAGCATTTTTTCATTATTTTCCTTTAAAATTTGCACCTGAGAATTAAAAGCCAACAGTCCTTGGTTTAAGGACTGCACAAAATGCAAATGATGCATTAGTCATATTTCTAAAGGAGGAGCTTTAATTATTCATCTTCAAACATTCCTGCCAAGATGAAGGTCACCGTATAATTACTGCTCCCACCCACTCGCCACTGGCAGGGAAATTGAGAGCAGCGCTCCTAAATCCTTGATTCATAGATCACCAGAGACAGAAAGCGTCTTGCCACAGTTTGTTTTCCACATAAGGAAATTGAGGCCCCAGGAAGTGACATGCCAAGGTGAAACGTAACGAAGGTCAGAGTTGGGAATCAGGGTCATAGGTGGAGTTCCCCTGCCACTCACTCGTACTGCCCCCTTTATGAGTGTCTGATGGCTGCTATTATAAATCACCACCAACCAAGTGGCTCAAAACAACAGAAATAGATGCTCTCACAGTTCTGGAGGGCCGAAGTCCAAAATCAAGGAACTGGCAGAGCTGTGCTCCTTCCGAAGGTTCTAGGCGAGGACCTTCCTTTGAAATTCCTCAAGGTCTTCCTTCACTGTGGCTGCATTTAATCTCTGCCTCTGTCCTCAGACAAACTTCTTTCCTCTCTGTGTCTCTTCCCTACCTGTCTCTTATTAGTCCACGTGTTAATGGATTTAGGGCATACCCGGATAGCCCAGAACAAGCTCATCCCTAGCTCTTTCATTTAATGACATCTACAAAGACTTTATCCAGATAAGATCCCATGCACAGGTTCTAGGGTTTAAGACATGAACCTATCATTCCAGGAGCTTCCATTCAACCCACTCTACTTCCTCTTCTACCCAAAGTAGTAACCATCATTATGTCAATTTAAAACAAACAAACAATACTCTAACATGGTTTTTAGTATCTTTTCTCCCTATTTACAAGTTTTATTAGAGTCAGACTTGGAATTCTGGAACTTGGAATTCTGGCTCCGTCGTTCACTAGCAATGCAACCTTAAGTAAGCTGCAGTTTTCTTGGCTCTATAATGAGAAAGGTGATTTCCACTTCGTAGGGTACTTGTGAAAATCTGTATGATGATGCATGTTAAAGTACTTAGGTGCTCAGTGTCAGCTGATTTTAAATTAGAATAAACTATTTGCCAAAACCAGTCTATTCCTTATCATGTGTATGCATTTGAGGTCCATGCGGGGACACATTTCCACCAGCCAAAAACTTTCCTGTCACCAACACGGAAGAGCAAGCTCACTGTTGAGTGTTAACACACGGGTGTGTGGCCTGCTCAGCAGTGGAGGGAGAATTCTCTAAATTGTTGCTGTCCTAGCCCACACCACGGACCTTTGGATCTTCAGCAGAGGACAGAATAAGGAGATGTTCTGGTACCAGAAAAGAGACAAAATTATTCCAGCAACTATGGGACCAGTCCCTTCGGCTATGACTGGCCTGAGGTAGCGCAGCTCAGGGTTAATGTGGTTGTGTTTGGTTTTGTGAATGGGAGGAGGGTAAAGAAGGAGGAGGGGAGCAGGGAAGCCAGCAAGCCAAGAGGGCTGCAAAGTCTGGGTCAGGTATCCAGTTATACAACCTCCTGGATCCAGAATTTTGTCCTGAAGCAAATCACGAGGATAGCCAAGCATCAAACAAACAAAGAAGAAAAATGCATCTCTCAAGGATGTTTGTTTAGTTGTGCTTTTCCAAACAAATAAAGGCAGCATGAAATTATACTGTATTTACACAGAGACAGTGGGTTGCCAGCCATACCCCAAACATTTGTGCGTTTGTAGTTAGTCCATCTCCTAGCTTAACCTCCCTCTGAGGAAATTAAGTATCAAAAACTTCTCTCCCCACCTGCCAGACAGGATGCCACTACCCCACACACAAGCCATTTTGTTTAGGGGAGGGAAATAAAAAATTCTGAATTTATTGCAGTAATTGCTTCTAGCAAATAATCAGTCCAGAACTAGACACAATGATTCTGCATGCATGCCATTTTTTTACAAGAAGCAATTCTATTTGAATAGCAAAAATAAGACACCCGTTTGGAACCATCAACACCCCCTCCCATCACGAGACCTAAATTCAAAGTCGTTCTGAATTCATTGCGTTAATGTCATTAATCCAATTCTCTGAACGAGCCTGGCTGACACAGACACAGGGTCCTTTACAGAGTGCCCAGAAATCTAGTCCACTGCCAGGCATGTCTCTTCATGTTACTATATGCAGATGTTCTTTCTTTCTGTTCCCCTAGGTCTTCATATCATTACAAATGTGATCCTTGACATTTTTATTAACCCATACCTTCTTCTTATGAACATAAAATATCATGTCCACAGAGATTCTGTTATGCCCTTCCAGGGACATGCCCACCTTTCCAGAATGAGCATCACTGGGTTTGGAACACTAAGGCAACAAAGCCAAGGTCAAGGCTCAAACCCTGTGCCAGCCAGTTGTCTTCCCTCTGCTTCATATGCGCAAATTGAATCCAAAACCTGACCTACATGCTCCCAAATGGATGCCTTATGTCAAAAGGTATCCTGGATAAGGGGAAATGAATAGAGTAATTTAACCACTTCTAATGAGGGGGGAGGGACTGATATTGCACTTTGCTATTGTAAATGCATATGATTATTTATTTATGACTTAGAATAGAAAAGCACATTCATTTGAGAACTGTCTGTGTATCATTCTATAGGTCAACTTGCCTATTCCTTAAGAAGCTTATTCAAATACCTGCTCTATATCAAGTGCTAGGCGAGGTGCTTAGGTTCTATAATATGTAAGACACAGTATGAGTCTTCCCTTCAAAAGGGAAATCATTATAAAGTAGAAAGACAAGGTGGGGGTGGAAGAGGGAGGGAGAGAGAGAGGTGGCTTTTCCTGAACAGATCAGAGCTGACTTCTGGAGGAAGAGTGTCCAAGCTGGAATTTAGAGATGAAGGTGGGTTTGCCAGGCAAAGTGGAGATAGGCAGGCCGATGGCAATACCTGAGCCAAGGTGTGGAGACGTGACGTGCAAGGCACATTTAAAGAACAGTGAGCAACTTGCTGTCACTGGGGTACCAGTTCTGCAGGAGTTCATGGCAGGAACTGACAGTGACGACTCTGGCTGTGTGAGGGTTCGCTTATGGTTTCATCTACTCAACAAATATTTATTGAGTTATGTTATTACAGAGGGATTTAGAATAGGAGCTAGGAGCCTAGGGCACAGGGGGCAGATAAGACATAAATCTGTGAAGTAAGATACTTCTCACAAGGGAGGACAATATCAGAGGAGTATTTCATTCATTCATGTGCATTAAGAACGATGGTTTAAATACTAAATGAGTACCCACCACATCAAGAAATAAGACATGTCTCTTGTACTGAAGGAGCCGGCAATCTAGTGGAATAAAGAGACACATAAATAGAACGTTATATCACAGTATATTCAGTAATCAACATAATAGCTTTTATTGACAGCTTGCTAAGTTCCAGTCACCGATCTCAGTGCTTTAAGTTGATTAACTTCAACTGTCCTCACACAATAGATAAATATCATTATTGTCTACATTTCACAAATGGCAACATCAGGCCCACAGCGGTTATTAACTTGCTCAATCACAGCTGAGATTAAAATCCAGACAATGTCTCCACATTCTTAACCAACACTCCAGAAAACTACAGAAGCATAAGAGATAAGCCAGCCTAGACGTGGCCGGGAACACGAGTCCTTCTAGTCCACCAACAGTTGAACCCTCTCTGAGGTCTCCGGGGAATATGAAGATAGCTTACAGAATCTCAGGAAACTACCAAACGCCTAATATTCACCAGATTGTGAAACATCTAGAGTTCAAACTCAAGGGTAAACCTTTTCCCCAAAGTCCAACTACGTTACATTTCTCACTCATATTGTTGTAATTTTTCCAATCCGCATCCAATTCAGGCTCATCTAGCCCTTAAATACCAACTCTCTCATTATATGCTTGTAGGGTCTTTATCAAGAAAAGGATAAATTTGATAGGGAAGTGGCTAATATTTCTTTTCAGGGGTCCCCTTGTAGGGCTCCCAGTATTTTATATTATCTAATGGTTTTTGAATAGCACTGTGAAAATTCCTGGCTGTATTTGCATATTGTTCACTTATTATGTATCAGTCTCAACATTCTATACCCAATGAAATTAGAATATATTTCCCATTCAAATTACTGTAACTTTTCCAATGCCTACCTAATTTAGCCCTCTCTATCCTCATAACCACCATAAGTATTGGGTTGGAAAATAGCAAGAAGGGGAGAGTTCTAAGAAGTTGTAACTCTAATGATCTTATTATGAAACCTCATCATAAATAGGTGATAAAAAAATAAAAAGTTACAGGACATCACAATGCCAAAACATGACCTTGTTCTTGGAGAAGGAAGTCCGAGATGGGGAGATCTGTGTCAGATAGGATAGCATTTGCCTGCAGGTAACAGATTTCAACTAGAATGACCTAAATGAGTAAAGGGTATTTTTTTTTTTTAATTTGAGAGAGAGAGAGCAAACAAGGGGGGGCTGGCAGGGAGGGGCAGAGGGAGAAGGAGAGAAAAGAATATTGAGCAGGCGCTATACTCAGCCCAGAGCCCAACGCAGAGCTTGATCTCACGACCCTGAGATCATGACCCGAGCCAAAACCAGGAGTCGGTCAATTAACCGACTGAGCCACCCAGGCACCCCATAAAGGGTATTTCTCTTGTAATATGACCAGAACCCAGGCCAGAGCAGATGTCAGCAACCTGCCAGACTCCTTCTGCGTTCCTGTTCTGCGTTACCTTTGCAAGACCCCTGGTATACTTTCAGATATCAAGCCACGTTCCAGACAACAGGAAGGGCGAAGATCAAAAAGGAAGAAGGTAGCCAACTCTGTCCCCTTCGAGAAAAAGGGTTTCCAGAAGCCACATCCTGCAACTCCGGTTTAAATCTCATGGCTGTATTTGAGTCACGTGGCTCTGCCAACTGAAGGTGGAGCAAGTCAGCGCATCACCCAAGCAAAGCAGGGTCTTCACAGCAAGAAAAATGGAGAGCGTGCCCATTGGGTCAGGCCCCAGCAGTGTCAGCAACATTACACGACAGTTTTCCCGTGAAAATAAGAGAGAGAGAAGAGCCGAGAAAGGGCAAATCCAAACAGCTTTTAAAATTCAAGGGAACACAGATAATTCGATAAATATCAGCTGAATTTTATCTAAGTATTTTCCCTTTTAAATTAATAGATCATCCTCCATGGCCCTAAATCTCACAAGATGAGGAGTTAGACAGGCTTGGGGAGGGCAGGGAGAGGGCAAAGCACTGTCAGCTCAGCCACCAACGTGTGCACTGTTCTGTGTCGAAATGATGATCCATTCCCTGTTTCCAGAAAATAAATTGCAAAGTAAAGGAATATCAGGTAGATACACGGCTGGGATCACGAGAGGCTTATGTGTATACTTTAAAAACATGTTTGTCTGTTAGGAAATGAGCCACTGAAGGGTCTGAAGCCAGGAGGGACTCGGTCACACATACATGTTGGGGAGCTCAGGTGACAAGGGTCGCTGGTGGCCGCATCCGTGGATCCTGCTCACCCCTGGGGCAGTGTCACTGGCACATAACTTGCACTTCTGTGCTTGAGGGCTTTCTCCTGATACACCTCTGAGTCAGAACACTTCAGGGATGTTTGTGTTGACATTTCTAGGTGAGCTCCCCTGTTTGGGGGTTAGTCAAAATCATGAGCAGTCAGTAAGATTCCAAACGGTGTTGCGTACATGGCGGGGGAGGAGCCGGGGTGGGGGGGGTGTCATCACAGCCCGCCTGGGCCTGGAGCCTGGAGTGGCCTCCAAGTCCTTCTAAGAATGCGGGCATAATCAGGCTGCCGGCAGACACTTCCAGATGCCCAGTGGAGGTCTCAGTGATGTCCCTCCCTGCGTGCCAGCTCGAAGCCCTCTCCTTCCATCTCTGGAGCACAGGTTCTAGGAGCAGAGGAGGAGTTCTCTGGTGCTCACCTTCCCTGGACTTGAGCTGTTCCCTGGGGGTCTCCTGGTGTCCGATGGAGCTGCCGATTCCCTGTGCCACCCACTTCTGCTACTGAATTCAGGTCCCCCTTGCTCAGCCTCCTTTCATTGCATGCCTGCTACGGGATAGCCATTGTAACAAGTAGGGGAGGAGGTTTCCGAAGTACTTCATAGCTAGTAAAACACGTGCCCTAACCACTTAGAACCAATGCCTCACCAATTAGGACAGGCGCCCGCTGTGAATTACTGGAGCCAGCTGAATAGCCGTCTTGGAATCCGGCACTAACTTGCAGAGATGGATAAGGTATGGGCCTTCTCTCAAAAGCTCCTCTTGTCAAATAATTTACCCCGGGAGTCTAGGACCTAGAACGGGTCCACCAGTGACAGGTACCATCGTGGGGCAGAATGTTCTCTCTGCTCTGGGGGGCGGCTTCCCATCTTCGCTGGAATGCCACCCCCACCCCGCTCCTGGGCTTCATACTAGCACCACTGTCTTCCCTCCAGGGTGGTGGCAGGTGGAGGCACAGGTCTCGGTGACAACAGATCACTGTTAGAGCAGACGAGAAGCAGCCTGAGGACTAAATCTTCCACCCCTTCACCTCAGTTGTGAAAGAAAAGAACAACTGTGCTCTCCTGGGTACATCCTCCATGATTCTGAGGGTGAACTTTGAAAGCTAAAGATTATTCTTCAGGTGTTTTGTTTTGTTTTGTTTTTAAGATTTACTGGAGAGAGAGAGAGAGCAGAGGGAGGGGCAGAGGGAGAGGGATAAGGAGAGAAGCAGACTCCCTGCCGAGCGGGACACCGGACTCGGCCGGATCCCACCCCGAGATCATGACCTGAGCGGAAATCAAGAGTCAGATGCTCAACCCACTGAGCCACCAAGGCGCCCCCTTCCTGGTAGTTTTTAAACTGGTCTTCTTTTTAGCGGAGCCCTTTTTACAAAAGCATCTTTGTTTGGAAATCCAGTCCAGGTGGACTGCATTGCTGGAAGCCAGGGCGGGGCCCACAGGCTCACCTTCTAGGCACCCCCAAAAGCCCCCGGCCCCAGGCACCCCCGCTGGAAAACCACCAAGTTCATTCCTCATCCACAAAGGGGGAAGGTGAGACTCAGAAAGAAGTGACCTAGCTGTGGTTTCAACTGGTTCGAGTCAGACAAATGGAGTCTAGGCTTTTGACCACTACCCACCCCCTCCCCACCCCACCCCCCCACTCCCGCTCGCATCAGCCACCCCTCACCCCCCACCCCAGCTTGCATCAGCCACCCACTGCAAGCACAGTCAGCAGCGTCTGTGTATGGGGCCCGGAAGCCACGAGTGAATAAATCACAGCTAACATTTGTTTGCTCCTCACTCTTTGGAGATCCCTGTCACCTCTACCGCCTTATACAAGACAACAATCCAAACGAATACCTGTTGTCTCATAGGACGTAATAATGCAAACCAACCAACCAAGAGGGGTTACAGGATCTACTCAAGGACAGGCCCCTATAAATGAGAGCTAGTTCTAAACACAGCATCCCCTGAAAGGCTCTAAATAGGTTAACACCTAGAGTAGTGTTTCCCAAAGCCTGGTGGTCCCAGCGCAGGAGCTTCCTTATTAACCTGGGAAATTGTCAGAAATGCAGATTCTGGGGCCCAGCCCAAACCTTTGAAATTAGAAACTTTAGGGGTGGAGCCCCTCAAACAGCAATCTGTTTTTTTAACAAGCCCTCCAGGTGATTCTGATGACAACCAAAGTTTGAGAACCCCCATACCAAGGAACAAAGTCCTATTTCTATCTCCCATCCAGCTCTATGGTGGCCCTGTTCTGGAGGAACCCTCAGGAGAGTAGGTGGGAAATGCCCCTTCCCATGGGACCTCAGACCTGAGCAGGACCTGGCTCTGCCTGCATTTATGTCTGGAAGGAGCCCAGGAAAGTCTGCACCATGCCCGGTGCTTCTAAATCATACTAATTGTTCTTTGTTGTGTGCCTAGCATCATAGTAAATACCACCTACGAAAGATATGCAACATCCTCCACCATACCCCTTATTACCCCCTTCTCAAGGGGTTTAGAATAGAGTCCCTAAGTCTCAAAATCATAGTGCACGCAATGCTTCTCAAGCTTTGATGTGCAAATGTGTCACCTAAAGATATTGTTGAAATAGAGATTCTGATTCAGCAAAACTTAATATTTAATACAGATAATAAGATTGTGGGATTCAATAAAGACTTGAAATCTCCTTCTGAATACTTGTGAATCTTTCCCAAGGCCCTAAAAATTATCCCCAGAGTTAGAAAAGCAGAGAGAAATTGCTAAGACCAGAGACCCCAATGATTGCAGTTCAAATTGGACATAATAATTTACCACCAGGCAATTGAGGGCTAAGAGTTGTGAAGCTGATTTGTCCCTAAGGGAGATTCCACCTAATCTCCCCTTTAAAAAGATCAATAAGGTGGTCAGAACGAGCGAGATAATCAGCTAGACAGTTGCCTTTCAGGGTTCCAGGAGGAAAAGTCCCCCAAGCACATCCTTTGTAGTAAATGCTGCTTGCGTAATTGCTTTCATTTGATGGAAGTATTATGCAGAGGCTCCTGATGAATTTAATAGAAAGGAGATAGACCCAGAAGACATCCATTTTGTATATTGAGACCATTTCACCTAAACCTAGGAGACAATTCCCAGGTTTTTCTGAGTTAGCAATGACATAAAAAAAGTTGATGCAGATGACATAAAAAAAAATCAAGAGGCCAGAATCTAATCTCTGCTTCCTGATCATCACAAAAATGTGTTACTGGATAATGACTCTCTTCGCAACCTAAAGAAACTCCCTCAGGACTATTTTGGATGATGGCCAATAGGGACAAAAAGCCCCAGAATAAAGATGGGTAATATGGATTGATGGTCCCCTATTTCAGGGTCTTCCCTGCCACACCTGGGGATTATCAGGTCAATGCCATCTCCATGTATCATGTTTGGTCAGGCTACTGAAGTTGCACATGTTGGCATGGTTTATGGCGACATGGTATAAACATGACATTCTGTCTTAAAGGAATTACTGGACATCTTTATTACATTTAATACATCTCTTTAATTGATAGGGGGGAAAAAAGCTAAATAATACTCTAGTTAAAAAGCAGGACAATATCAAGCAATTGCACTACTGGGTATTTACCCCAAAGATACAAATGTAGGGACCCGAAGGGGTACATGCACCCCAATGTTTATAGCAGCAATGTCCACAATAGCCAAACTGTGGAAAGAGCCAAGATGTCCATCTGTCGATGGACAT